>NC_080090.1:55879596-56193846 GCF_950005125.1 Chionomys nivalis
GTGCGTGAGTGTGAGCTCTCAATAAGACCTGTTCATGTGTCCATTAAAGTATCCGTATGTATGTGTTTGTGATTTGCAAGTCTCCTAAAGCATCGCCCAAGAGCAGAGCCCTGCCCTGCCCTGCTCTCAGGGGCACTGTGATCCTAGGCCATGGAGGGAGATTAAAGAGATGGTTTTTCTAACCAAACTCTTATTCCAGGAAATAGAGGAGGGTGGTCCATGCGTTTCTCTCAGCTAACACAAACTTGCTGGCTTGCCATGGTAATCTGAAGTGCTGTTCTGCTGGCTGGCTGGCTGTTGATTTTTAGGGCTGCAGAAGATAGAATGAGGTCTTCCATCCATTTAATCGGTCAATAAGTATTTGTCAAGCTTCCAGATGTTATTTGTGATCTCACGATGTGGAGGACACAGACTTGAACACGTCTGATAATATTGTGATCCAGGTATGTAGGTTTGCTTAAAAGTGCCACTGGAGCACAGAGGAAAGAAGAGTGGCCCATGCCAGGGCTGGGCGGCTGGGAAAGGCTTCATAGGTGGTAGAATAAGGCCAGCTCCTATTAACTGCGAAGTGCCCCCTCCACTCCAGACCTGTCTATCTAGTTGTGTTTACTTCCCACAGTCGCTTCCAGAAGCCATTGTGCTCACCGTACATTACAGAAGTAAACAGAAAGGTTAACAAGCTACTTGTTCAAGGCCGCATAGACGGCAAGTGATAGATCAAAGTTGCAGTTCCCAGACGCTCCTGACTCCAGTGGATGGACTTGGCACTGTGTTCTTATGTTTGATGTGTAAGGACTTCACTGGAGAACATGGGAGGTAAGCAGCATCCGGGCAAAAGCAGCAGCAACGGATCTTAAAGGTCTTCCTTACGTATTTACACAAGTGAGAAGCATGCTGGGAAGCCTGCTCTCCAGGATGAGGTCCCAGAGGAGGTGAAGCAAGAGCGCCTGACTGGTGTGCACGGGGCTCTGTGAACCACTCTTGGCTGTTATTAGTCTTTTCTAACAGGCCTAACTTCTTGGTCAGTATGTGGATTCTCCCCTCAGCGTTCTTACTCTCCAGCAAGTGTTGGAGGGAGTACGGAGGAGGTCTGAGTGATCTTTCAGTGGGTGCTTCTGAAGTTCCCTTTGTGTCCTCCTTTCTCTTTTTGGGAAGCAGGGACAGTGCCGGGAACTGAACTGAAAGCCTTGCACATGCTAGGCAAGCAGTCTCTCACTGAGCTACACCTCGGTCTCAGTGCTTTTCTGAGCCAATCTAATCTTAGGATCGGTCCAGATTTCCCCAGCAGCCAGTGTTCTAGGAGAGCAAGCTTTCTGTCCAGTCTGGAAGATCCCGTGGATTCACACGGATTCTGCTACGTAGCCTCAGTAATGCTTCAGCCTGATCAGAAGTAAGGCATTCGCCAAAGACAAAACTATCTGATTCTCCTCAGCCAGTTTGTCATCTGTTCTTAGGCGTTGTCCAGGTCATATGTCCCGAGCCATTTCCCTTAGGAATTAGGTAGGAATTGTACACACATTTGCACTGCTCCAACCTGTTGCACGCTGACTTGTTCCAGTTGGCCTGGATTGATTTTGTTTTTGAAGATCTTCTGCTGTGCACACAGAACCATCAGCGGATTAACTTCAGCATTTGTGGGTAAATCAGCATAAGGCCTGCCCTGAGTTTTTCCAGGCCCTGGCACGTGGTGGTGCTCGGCGCTGGAACGAAAGCGTGAAGCCCGGGCGCGCAGCCAGTTCGGTGTTGGCCGACTTCACCCAAACTCTCCCGGTCGGGCCCGGGTCACCCCACAGGAGCTGGCGCGGGGGCGTGGCTGGCGCGGGGCATGCCGGGCGGGCAGGTGGGCAGGTGCCTGGGCGGGGCTCGCCGTGGTTGGTGGCAGGCGGAGGGGCGGGGGCCGCGCACCCGGAAGAGCGGTCCGCGGAGCTAAGGCGACAGGCGGCTGCTGGGGGCCGACATGGACAAGCTGAAGAAGGTGCTGAGCGGCCAGGACACCGAGGACCGCAGCGGTCTGTCCGAGGTGAGCGCAGCCGAGGAAGCCAGGATTTCTTGGAAAGCTGCCCTGCTCCCTTCCCGCCCGCGGCGAGGAGCTCAGCCGGGACACTGCCACAGGTGGCAGCGCAGGGACTTTGCAGAGGGCGTGGCTCCCGAGCCCTTCCCAACTTCCTCTCGGGAGGACGGGCGGGGGGGGGGGGGGGGGCTCTGGAGGAAGACCCCAGAAATCTGTGCGGGTGGGAGCGTGGGTCTGACCTGCACCCCTGGGCCTGACCTGCACCTCTGGGCCTTACCTGCACCCCTGGACCTGATCCTCACACCCGCCGCCCCTGCTCCATTTGGGCGGGCCGGGGCTCTCCCTTTGGAGCCGGGTGAGGCCGGCGGCCTTGGTGAAGGGAACCCCCCTCTCTGGATCGCGGGCTAGCTTTGGTTGTGGGGTGTGAGTTCCAGACCCGACCTTATGCGGACAGCATAAGTAGTAAAACTCCGTGAACGGCTGGCTGACAGGGACCTACCCGGTCTTTGAGTCTCCAAGGTTCATTCCTAGACTAGAAATTCCCAAGCACCCTGGAGACTGCCAGTGTTTGTTTTATTAGTGGGGCTTTGATGGCCCGGAAACTTCCTAGCTCCAGAGCCACTGAGAATGTCTTCTTTTAGGTGCTTTGGGAGTTTGTTTACGTTTTCTTTTCTCGAAGACAGAATAGCGTTTTACTCGGTGTATCCTTAGCCCTGGTTTCCCCTTCTGAAGGATGTTGAACAAGATTATATGACCCCTTTTCTTTGGAAACCGAGTTCCTCTCTAATATTTAGTTGTGTCTCTCGTGGTTTCCCCAACATCCTGCTCTCACTTTTGTGGTTGATTTTGTTCTTGAGTTTTGTCTTTGCAAAAACACAACCTCACCTCAAAGGGAATAAGTTTATTTTGAAGCCAAGTACGAGCGACAGTGGCCCCGGGACAGATTCAGATTACTGCAAATTCAGTGTTTCGATAGGACAACAGTTGGCTACGTTTTTATGCTAAAAGGACAAAGTACTAAGTCAAGGTACTTGCTAAATGGATCCGTGGAAACACGAAGTAGGTGGTTAGAGCAGCAGGGAGTCCCCTCAGCTGCAGGTCCTCTCGAGGCGATCTGATGGGGCTCTAAAGCCCCTGGTTTGTGGAAGCCTGGGTCGTGTCAATAACAGGTGGGCAGGATATGACAGCCCGAGGGCAGTCGCTGTTCGACTCCGGCCCTGCAACTTCCTAGCCTCTCCACAATCATTAGATTTAGAACGAGTAATTTTTATGTTTTTTTCTATTTTAATTTTAAAATTTCTGGCCTCTTGTGAACTTTCATACGATGAAGCCCTAGGAAGCCCCTAGACTTAGTCGACCCTCATGGTCATGTAAAGATAAACTCCATAGACGTCAACAAGCTGTTTTACAAAGTTGGGGCTGAAGGGGAGACGCTGGGTGTAGTGCTGGCCTTGGGGTGCTGTCCCTCTGTAGCAGTGGGCGTGGCTAGGGTAGCACCATTTGAAAACAAATACAAAGTCCGCCCCCAACCCTGCCGCTTACTCCCACATGGCGAGTGCCTGTGTGCAGACAGTGAAGGGTTTTAACCTCCTCTTAAGAGCACCACATATTCCATCTGTTTTTAAAAGACCGTGGGCTTCGCTCTTGTTTGAAAACATCGCCAGTTTCCTCTTTCCTCCTAAGATTCCTGTTGGTGTGCGTCATTGTGTGGCACTGCCGGGTCTCCAACTCTAGGAACTTTTCTGTAGCCAATAGGGTTTGTTGTCAGGGATGTTCTGGCTTGGTAATCACTTACTAGGTCCCGCCTCTTGTTAAGTACTAACTAATGTGGTCACACTTTCCATGGTTTTGAGCCTGGAAAAACTGGAGGATTCTGTGGCGAAATTCCTGTTTGTGTGGTTAGCTGGATGAAGCTGCCTTCAAGTCTTTTCAGTTATATAACTTGAAGAGGTTGCCAGAAAAGTTAGAAAACATTTTATAATTTAATGCCAACTATAAAAGTATGTCTTGTTTCTTCTGTCCTTCCCAGGTAGCTGTAAAGTTGGCAGGTCTCTTAGTCACAAACCTATGATAAGTCTTCTGATACCCTGTCATCATAAACACTCTCAAGTCCTGGTTTCAGTGGAGCCCTTCCTGAAAGAATAGACTTTGTGTGTTCTGGGAAGGGTTCTTGGGACCAGGAAGGTCTGAGGGTGTCTGATCATAACGCACAGGAACACAGCAGCGTTCCTTTCTCACCTCTGGATGCCTGTCCCATCTCCCTGGACAGTCCTTTAACGATGGCTCTTGGCAAGAATCCCTCTGCCTTCTCCATCCTGGAGTCAAAGGGCCCTTTGTGCATGACTGCTAGTGAGACAGCTTGTGATTCCCTGCATTCCCTTCAGGGTCTTCCCAGGTACTGTTTTAGCTGTGTTGGTTTTGGAAAAAGCTCTGCTAGCAGAGTTCGGAAACTACAGCCTAGAGAGAGATTTTTCCATCAACTGAATCTGCTTTCATAAATTGACAAAAAGTCTTTCCTTTCACCAAATCCGTTAGGAAGAAGGGGAACCAAAGCTTCCTCCTCTCTCCCTGACCAAGTGTCAGAGCACACGTACAGCGGAAACTTGGTGACGGATTACCTCTGCTCCCTGCCCTCCCTGCTGAAGAAAAGGTAGCATTTAGATGGGTTCATCCTGAGACATTTCTTGAACGTAGTGTTACTCTTGTATCTGAGGGTAAAAAGCACAATCATGCTTTGGGCAGAAATGCTTTCTCTGGCCAGTGATTTTTTTCTTTTTGGTTTTTTGAGATAGGGTATTTCTGTGTAGCCCGGACTGTCCCAAAACTTGCTCTGTAGAGCAGGCTGGCTTCAAACTGAGAAATCCATCTGTCTCTGCCTCCTGAGTGCTGGGATTGTTTGCCTCCAGCATTGCTCGCCTAAATAACTAGTGCTAGTTTCCCAGTCTGTGAAGAACAAACCCAGCCTCCCCACACGACAGGCAGGGATGCTCACTCCTCTGCTAACGAGGATGGCTGTCAGTGATTTTACTGTCAGTGATTTTACTGTCTACAAAGGCGTGAATCTCACTGTCTTGCTCTAACTCTGGAATGTTCTGAATGTCAAGACTAGTTCAGCTTTGATACTTTACAGTTTCTCCACCTAAGCAGAACAAGGTTGGCCTTTCTGAGCGTGGCTGTTGGTGCCGTGACACTCAGTAGTTTCCTTGCTGCTCTGTCCCTTTTCCTTCACACGGCTTGTTGTTTCCACCTTGGCAAGGCCCATGCATGGTTGGAAGTGTGGGAGCTGTTCATTTTCCTCTGTGCTTGGTGGGAATTGCATGGATTAGTCAGAAGAGGTCTAACTTGATTGTCCAGGGCCTGGTGAATCCTGGCAACAACATCCTATGGTTACTTTAGAGCCGGGGGAGCTGAAACAGACTCTTCAAGGTGGACAAGTAGCCTCTGCTTGGAAACACAGGGCTCAGTTGTCAGGTCCTAACATTGTGGCGCATGCCCTCCTCCTCTTTAATATATATTTTTATGAATTATATATGTTAAGTATAAGGAATGAATGTGCACACACATATATGTGGAGAGAGATTACAATTGCATTATTTCCTCCTCCCCTTTCCTCCCTCCAAACCCCTGTTCACTTTCAAATTCATGGCCTCTTCTTTTGTTGCTGCTGCTGTTGCTGTTTTGTTGTTATTGTTGTGTGTCTTACTACATACATAAATACCATGTGCTCAGCCTGTATAATATTGCTTGTCTGTATATGTTTTCAGGGCTGACCATTTGGTATTGGATAACCAGCGGGTGTGCTCTTCCCTGGGGAAGACTGATTGTCCTGCTCCCAGCATTTTTTAGTTGCCTGAAGTTGCCCTACTGTTGAAGCTCCTCAGGTTTTCCCCCTTCCACATTAGCAGATCTGTTGGTGTTGTCCTTGTTCAGGTCATGTTTAGGCAGTTGTGTTAGTGAGACTTCAAGGGCGTAGCTTCTGACTTTTCTAGGAGACATAATCTTACAGCAGGCTTCCTGTTCTCTGCCCTCTCATCCGCAGTGACCTCTGAGTCTTAGATGTGTCTGTTGGTACTGGCCTCCTCCACTCTGCATTTTGATTGGTATGGTTTTCTGTAATGGTTTCTGTCTGTTGCAAAGAGAAGTTTCCTTCATGAGGGTTGAGGACTACATTTTTCTCTGGGTGTAAGAGCAAATATCTGGAATGTAGTTAGAAATTCTGCTGCAAGCCTCTTTTTTGAGGTGCTGGAGATGGAATCCAAATTTCTTGCTCATGGTAGGACTGTACCATTGAGCTACACCTGTAGTAATGAACGGCACTCTGTAGTAATAGGAGCGGTGGGCTAAATTCCTGGCACCCAGCCACCTGCACAGCTAGCTTTATGCCCCAAAATAATTACACAGAAACTGTATTCTTTTAAACACTGCTTGGCCCATTAGTTCCAGCCTCTTATTGGCTAGCTCTTACATATTGATCTAACCCATTTCTAATATTCTGTGTAGCACCATGAGCTGGCTTACCAGGAAAGATCTTAACCTGCGTCTGTCTGGAGTGGGAGAATCATGGCGACTCACTGACTCGGCTTCTTTCTCCCAGCATTCTGTTCTGTCTATTCCGCCTACCTAATTTTCTGTCCTATCAAAAGGGCCAAGGCAGTTCTTTATTAATCAATGACCTTCCTTCATCATACACCCCTAGCCCATCCCATCCCTAAATGTGCCTTCTCTTCAGGGTCACACTCTGTGCCAGGTTTCTGCAGGTACTCAGTGTGTTCCTATGTGTGGTGATGCAGTGTCACAGGGACTCTATGGAAGTGGGGAGAGAGCCGTTTTTTCAGTGACCTAAATATCTTCTCCCAGGTGGAGGTTAAACCTTTCCGGATAGTACTTGTTACACCTCGGGAGCCTCTTGGTCTTCTCTTCCAGCTTCTGGTTTGACAGGTTGGAAACAGGTCACTGAGCCAGGGCCAGTTAGGGCCAAGGGAGTGGTCCTGCTCCCCTGCCTTCCTCCATCAGTTTAGGTGGCAGTGGGGTAGGCAGTCTTTCTTGCTTTGTGAAGTTGAGCTGCCTATATAAGGGGAGCTTAGTTAGGTGTGTAAATGCAGACCTGGCTGTGCTGATTGGGTTTGATCTCTCAGTGGCAGCTTCCTGTGTCCATCTGTGGACAGTGAACCCTCCCGCATCTTAAGGACAGCCTAAAAAGTCCTGTGGCACAGCGACTTGTCATCTTTGACGTGGGAAAAGGCCATTGAGATCTGCTCTCCAGCTCTTCTGTATTAGTAGTTTCCCAGGAAAGTTTGCCTTCCCTTGGACTTAACCGAGAGTGGTAGAGAATCAAGATGAACGGATAGTGATTAATTAGCTAGGATCTGGCTAACTGTGACTGATTTAGCTGTTGCTGGCATGATGTAAGAATAAGTAGAAAGGATGTGTCCTGGTAAGTATGAGGGCCTTCTCCCTCTGAAGTGCCAGGAATGTTGCGGCAACTTCTGCCGTTGGTAGGAGAGATGAGAAAGCATGACCAGTGGACCAAACTGCCTGAGTGTCTGGCCCTCGTCTTCTCCCATGACCCAGGCCCTCCTTCCTTTGGTCCCTCCCTCCTTCCCTCCCTCCTTCCCTCCTTTCTTCCTAATTTATTTATTATGTATGTGTGTAAATGCAGGTGGGCAGCCCTGGTGTGGAAGCCAGGGTCAGCCTGCAGGACTCCTCTCCTGCTTCCGTTATGTGGTTTGCGGTGATGGAACTTAAGTCATCAGGTTTTCTGAGCCGTCTTGCCAATTCTAAATACCATTTCTCTTGGCCTTTAAGAGCATTTCTGAATCAATTGTGAGTTTTCTTCGTTTTCACTAAATGTACATGTATGTACGTAATTGTTGTTTTGAAACTGCAGGTTGTGGAGGCATCAACGCTGAGCTGGGGCACCCGAATAAAAGGCTTCATCGCATGTTTTGCTATAGGAATCCTCTGCTCACTGCTGGTAAGATTTCCTTCCATCCACTGCCTTTTCCTAATTCTCTGCTTTATTCTTTTCCTTTTGCCCACTTTTCTCTTTGATGCTTCATTAAATTGAATGGATAAAATGGGGGTGGGGGCAGTAGGAGGCAAGGAGGGCAGCTGTGTGCCTCTGGTGGGCGTGGCATTGCTGTGCTTACATACATGTGTCTTGTTCCTCCTCTAGGGTACTTTTCTGCTGTGGGTGCCCAGGAAAGGACTGAGCCTCTTTGCAGTGTTTTACACCTTGGGTAACATGGCATCAATTGGGAGGTAACCTTTCTCTTTTCTCCTTTTCCAACCTTGCTGTTTATTGGATGATAAAATATCCATTGTGTTTGAGGGAGGGGGAAGATGAATGCTTCATATCTTTAAGGAGTTGGAAAGAAGGAGGAGAGACAGTTGGCACAGATCACATTCATATCCTCTTATTTCAAAACATCCTATATCTTGGTTTACCTTTCACCCCTGGGAGAAAGCAGGAAGTGTGTGACCACTTGTTCACATGTGAGGGGAGTACAGCACAGAGCGCTGGAATGGTGTCCCCACGGTACACGGTATGGCCACCCCTCCCTGTGTTGGTTTCCCTGCCCTCAGAGACTGGATGCAGCCACTGCTTCTAAAAGCCACCAGGCAGGCGAGTGACTGTGAGACTGGGAACTGGTTATTATGTAGTGCCAGACCATCCTGGGCCTGAGGCTCAGGCTCCTGTGTCAGGGCATCTGATGGGTACTTTCCAGGGGAGGTCAGCCATTCTGCCTACGTCAAGTGCACAGACACCCCGAGTTGACCTCCTTCACTTGGGTGCTTCAGCTACACCTGTGCAGGCAATGCGAGGCCTGCCTCTGGTGGGAAATGCTGGCCTGGCCCTGTTAGAATGAACCTCAGGAACCTAACTGGGCAGTCATTCCTTCCCTTACCCTCTCCCTCCCCGTGTTTCTATAAATGGCTTCAGAGTCCTGTGGGGAAAGGGCTCCAGCAGTCCAAGTGTCCCTATGTTAACTCAGCCATAATTCAATTGTTGTTTTTTTCTTTTCTTTTTTTAAAAAACCATTTATTGATTATATATATAGTGTTCTGACATGTATGTCTGCAGGCCAGAAGAGAGCACCAAATCTCACTATAGATGGTTGTGAGCCACTTGTGATTGCTGAGAATTGAACTCAGTACCCCTGGGAGAGTAGCCAGTGTTCTTAACCTCTGAGCCTTATCTCCAGCCCCATCTTTTTTTTTTTAATATTTTAATTTATTTATTTATTTTGTTTATGAATGTTTTACCTGCCTGTATATCTGTTTGCTACATATGTTAACTGGTGCCTGAGGTGTAAATGGAAGTTTCTGTCCTGCCCGGTCCCACAGCCATTCAGTCCCAAAGAAACACATATTGGCTTATATTAACTATAAACTGTTTAGCCCATTAGCTCAGGCTTATTATTAATTAGCTCTTACAACTTAACCCATAATTCTTGTCTATGTTTAGCCATGTGGCTTGGTACCTTTTCTCGGTACATCATTCTCATCTTGCTTCCTCTGTATATGGTTGTGACTGACTCTCTGCCTTTCCTCTTCCCAGAATTCTCTTAGTCTGTTTGTGCCACCTATACTTCCTGCCTGGCTACTGGCCAATCAGCATTTTATTAAACCAGTACAAGTGACAACTCTTTACAGTGTACAAAAGCATTATCTCACAGCACTGTGGTGGTCAGAAGAGGGCATTAGATCCCCTGGAATTGGATTTAGATAACAGTTGTGAGCCACCATGTGGACACAGAGAATTGAACCTTGGTCCTCTGCTAGAGCAGGAAGTGATGTGCGATGTCCTTCTGTGTATATGTTGCTTTTATTGGTTTATGAATAAAGTTGTTTTGACCAATGGCTTAGCAGAGTAAAGCCTGGTGGGAAATCTGAACAGAGATATATAGAGAGAGTAGGCAGAGTCGAGGAGACGCCATGTAGCTGCCCAAGAAGCAAGAGGTAACAAACCACAAGCCTCATGGTAAAATATAAAATAATAGAAATGGGTTAATTTAAGATGTAAGAGTTAGTTAATAAGAAGCCTGAGCAAATAGGCCAAACAGTGTTGTAATTAATATAGTTTGTGTGTAATTATTCAGGTCGGGCGGCAGGGAAACCAGGAGCAGCCTCTGTTTAGAAAATGGTGCCCAAAGACGAGAGCCTCCAAAAGGTCTCTGTTTACAAGCCATCTCCCTAGCCCATTGTTGTCTTTCTTACTTGGCTTTCTTTCTCATTCCTGTGGCCGTTTGGCCCCGCTGATTGACTTTGGACTCACTGAGTAAGCACTGCCACACTGGAATTTGCTCACCAGCGAGCCAGTGACACAGACAGTGACGTGAAGGGAAGCTCTGAGAGGAATGGCCTGATAGCAGGTCAGGGACGGTTTACTAGCAAAGGTGGTACCTGGGCTCTTCTGAGCTTCGTCCATCTCCTCCTTCCCTCAGCTGCACCATCATACTCCCCTCCTTTGTACCTCTCCCCAGGCTCTTTTCCTCTGAGTTCTAGAACCTTTGTGTAGAGCTCCCCATGTGGCTCTCTGCCTCCTCTGCAGGCAGAATCCTAACTTGGTGCTTCTGAATCTCTCGGCATCTCTGTGCTTCTTTCCCACTGTTTTCTTTGTCTGCTGTTGTAATAGGAGCGGCAGGGCTGCATCCCTGGCACCCAGCCGCCCACATGGCTCGCTTATGCCCCAAAATAATTACACGGAAACTGTATTCTTTTGAATACTGCCTGGCCCATTAGTTCCAGCCTCTTATTGGTTAGCTCTTACATATTGATCTAACCCATTTCTAATATTCTGTGTATCCCCACGAGCTGGCTTACCAGGGAGGATCTTAACCTGCGTCTGTCTGGAGTGGGAGAATCATGGCGACTCATTGACTCGGCTTCTTTCTCCCAGCATCCTGTTCTGTCTACTACGCCTACCTAATTTTCTGTCCTATTAAAGGGCTAAGGCAGTTTCTTTATTTAACCAATGAAATTAACTCTTCCATCAGTCTACGGCCCTGCCCATCTCTCTGCTCCCCCTTTGTCATTTCTCATTTCCCAACTTGCTTATTTGTTAAGTCCTGCCTCTAATGTCACCTCTTGTGTGAAGCTCTGCTGATTACCACCTCCTTTCTGGAACTGGTGACCTCCTCTCCAGGGCTCCTTCCATGGTGTTTGTGTTTCTGTGACAGCACAGGTAGTGGTGACTGATGCTGCCTTGAAGCTTTCTCAGACACTAGCTTTTGTGGGTTTGGTTTGGGTCCACAGTGTGGGGTAAATGTATAGCCTGAGCATAATTATACAGGTATGTTGTTTACTCCGGAAGAACCTCTAGCAGTTCTTAATGGGACAGGCGCCACAGCGCAGCAGAGGGAAACAGGGAGGGCTGCGTTTTTGTTTTTGGGTTTTACAAGGAGTTTCCGACTTTACACAGAATCTATTTATACACGCATGCCTTGAATCTGCTGCTTAATCTGTTTGGAGACTTGAGCTCAGAAAACAGCTTCACTTCAAAGAGGGGAAGACCGTTGCAAACAGCAAAAACAAAACAAAATATGCCTTTTATTGAATGTTCGGTAGTTAATGTCATCTGCCATCCCTTGTAGTGAGTGCCAGCTGTAAGGAACTCGCACGGTTTATCATTTGGGCAGTACTTCACGTGACTGAAGAAGCCTGGTACCTGTCTGTGCTGTGTTAGGTGTGTGTATCTGCTTCCCTTGTGATCACTCCCGTTAGCTGCCTCTCAGGTTTCCTTCATACAAATTCACGCAAAGGGTGCCTTTAGAATAGATGTGGGTTAAACACAAGCTTTTTGGATTCTCCGCTATGTGATTTCAGATCGGTTAGCTAACCTCTCGCTTCCATGTCTCTGAAATAGGAACAGAAACACCCATCTAAAGTGGTTGAGGGGCTGAAATGAGTACTGTTTGAACACCTGACATTTAGCAAGTATTCAATTGTAGTAGATGTTACTTTTATCATCACTAAAATTCCTGGAGAGTATGAAAGAAGAGAAGTGTTCTGTTTTCGAATGTAAGCATTCTAAACCTGTAGGATGTGCTTTGTGTTTCTTAAATCTGGGCTCTTGGTTTGTTCCTATGGGTATATAGTCAAGGAAGCAGTGTATCCTCTCACAGAGAGAGAGAGAGAGAGAGAGAGAGAGAGAGAGAGAGAGAGAGAGAGAGAGGTGTCGGCCTCACTCTTATATTAGTTGGGTGAAGAACTTGGTTATGTAATCCCTTGAGCTTTTTTTCCTGTCTAAAACGAGTGCACTAATTGTCTCTACTTCATAGGTCCTTGTTGGACTAAATGAGGGCAGTGCATGAAAGATCTGCAAGCCCAGTGCCTGGCAAGAGCTGCTTGTGCTAACACTACTCCTGTTATTGCCGCAGGAGCTCTTAGGGAGGTGGCTGGTTCCTCTGTTCTGACCTTAATGGCTTGTGTGTGTTTGCCTCTTAGTACCGTCTTCCTCATGGGGCCATTGAAGCAGCTGAAGCGCATGTTTGAGCCTACGCGTCTGATTGCCACAATCCTGGTGCTGGTAAGGGCAGACTGCTTTCCCCATAGGCTTTATAGGTGGGGGTGTGTCTTTTCATTTCCTTTTTAATCCTGGGAATTAAACATGGTCTTATGCATACGGGGCTTTCTAAGTTGTTCAGTCTGGCCTTGAACCCACTACCCGCCTGCTTCACTATAGACTGGAGGGTTTTCTTTCTCCCCCACCTCCCATATCCCTGGCTGTCCTGGAACTCACTCTGTAGACCAGGCTGGCCTCGAACTCAGAGATCCGCCTGCCTCTGCCTCCTAAGTGCTGGGATTGAAGGCGTGCACCACCACCGCCTGACTTGGAAGACTTTATTTCTATCCCATCAACCCAGAATATCTCTTTTTTTTTTTTTGACCTAGTTATCCATGTATCTGTCAAATCTTTCCAGACCCCATTCTCTAGATTCCAAGTATAATCATCAGTATTGTGAGATTTGTACTTGATTGGCATGCTTGTAATTTTCGTTTAGCTTGTGAGTCTCTCATTCATTCACACAAGAGTGTTCCTAAGGCCAAGGCTGTGTTTGCTATTTATGGGCATCTTTGAGAGTGCAGTGCTGGACTGAGTTCCGGGCACACTGACTAAGGAATTAGAGAGCATTGTGATGACAGCTATAGTAGGGACCGGAGCAGGCAGTGGCTTGTTTCTAGCTTCAGGTATAGATGGCCTGGCAACTCTGGTGGAAAGACTTTCCAGGAAAGGACACAGGGCAGTGTCAGGTAACAGGTGAACAGATCACAGCGTCCTGGCTGTGCAACCGACAGCTCGTGCTGACCTCTGTTCTCACACGCCTTTCCTACTTCAGAGATGAGGTTACAGAGAGAGGCTGTGGCCAGCTTACTTTCGTGTCTTGAATGAGAAGATAAACAAGTTAATGACTGATCCAGAATGTGCTTTTCTTTGCAGACATTTAGGGAGAGCTTAAAAGTGGAAGCACAGCCTGCCTTTTCCAGTCTGCATGCGTTTTTATTGTAGAGTTGGATCTCTTTTCCCAACACAGACACAGTTGTTCGGATGGGTTAAATGCTTCGAACCACATTGTATTAATTAGTGTTTTCTCTTCTAGTTGTGTTTTGCACTTACCCTGTGTTCTGCCTTTTGGGTAAGTGTGAACTTTAGTCTTCTGTGACCGTGACCTTTTTGGTTTATATCCTTTGTCACACACTTTCCAGTAACTGTGCCTTTTTTTTTTTTTTTTTTTTTTTTTTTTTAGTGGCATAAAAAGGCACTAGCGCTCATCTTCTGCATTTTGCAGTCTTTGGCCTTGACATGGTAAGTAACACCAGTGTCCCTCCCTCACCCCCAGCCCTGCCTTTGATTTGTGGTGGGAAAGGAGAGAAAACCCGTGTGTTGTGGGTTAGAAGGTTAGGAAAACAGAAGCTCTTGAGTTGAAGTCGTCAGCAATGCAACAGAAGTCAGGCTTCGGAAGGCAGCCAGTTGACTCGGCCCACCGCCAATAGACTGCATTAGTGGTCTTGAGTGGTCACAGAGGCCTCAGACCACAGCATTTTTGCTGAGCTCACGGTCAGTTGTGAGATACACAACTATTACTCAGCTCCTCATGTCCGGAAAGTGCAAGGACAGCGCAGGTATTATAAAGGCTGGTAAAAAGAGACCAGGAGTCAGGTAGAGAAGGGTGCTGCTGGGAAAATCGGTGATTGTGATGGAATGACCGTTCTGTAGAAGGTCAACGAGGGCATTGTCAGCTGGGCTGAGGGAGCAGTAGCTGGGGAAATGAAAATCTGTGTGGATGTGGGGTCAGCATCCTCCTCACTGGATGTGGGCTGGCTTTGAGAAATTTTAGGTGAAGGTTAGTAGATTGTAACCCGGAGGCCAAGTGTAGTGAAAAGGTGACCAGAGACATGGCTTTTTAAAAAAGTAATTAATTTATTATGTATATAGTGTTCTACCTGAATGTATCCCTGCAGGCCAGAAGAGGGCACCAGATCTCATTACAAGTGGTTGTGAGCCATGATGGTGGTTGCTGGAATTGAATTCAGGACCTCTGAAGAGCAGCCAGTGCTCTTAACCTCTGAGCCATCTCTCCAGCCCAAGACATGACTTTTTAAAACCATAAATGCAACTGTAGGTTCTTGGCACTTTAAAACTGTATAACATCCAAGGGAGATGTGTGGTGGCATGTATCTCATCTGAGGCATTTCTGTGTTACTTTAAAAGTCTAATCCATGAGTAATGATGGCCGGCAGAATAGTTCCAGTCAGTGTGACTTTTCTATTGGGGATAAAAATGTCTACTAGTCTACAGAGAAAAGGGAGACTGGGCGTTTTAAATAAGCTCCTGGCTGGTGAGCACCTCGTTAGTAGAAATGGATCTTGGGAATGTAAGTTAAGTGTGAGCACATGGAAAGTGGGAGGTGCGGGGAAGAATGGTGCCTCGTTTTAATAGGAGACACATTTTGCCAGTAGGTACTACAAGGGCCTGACTTGATAGCTTGTGTTTCTGCTCTGGCTTTCTTCTGGGTGCAGAAATTGGTACCTACAAATACTGCAGGCCAGTTCCAAGGAGTCATCCTTCCTCTGGGCTCTGGAAAATGGTGATCCCTTTGAACTGAATCTTAAGTCTGAACCAATTTACACCCGACTGACACACACAGGGCAGGTGTCTCTCCCCTACATGGTTTTCTTATAGGCAGTGTGGCTTGGGTTCTTGAAGTATTGTGCCAGGTTATACTCTCATCTATAGAATGGTAGGTAGTGGCTTTTTTTTTTTTTTTTTTTTTTTTTTACTTAGTGGAGCAGATAGAACATTGACCCCACATGGATTGAAGTTAAATAAATTCTTTTGTGAACTTATAAAGCATTAGATCACAACTGGTGAGGGTTTCATTTGCAGTTTCTGACAAGAGGACTCTGATGCCATATGGGCATCAGGAATGTGCCTTTTTCAGGTGGTCACTACTGGCTCATGTGTTAAGCAGTACCACAGGCAAGGCCGGAGTCAGAGGGGTTATTGTTATATGGCCCTTTTGCGCCATTCTCTGCCACAAGGCTACTTCCAGGGCAGAGGTTTATGTGGTATGTGAATGCATACAGGCCAGTAGAAATCAGTGGGTGCTCTTAGAGCTTCAGGAGCTTTCTGCTGGGGGGGGGTTCTGCTTCCTTCATTCACTTTGATCTTTGCTTTTCTTTGTAGGTATAGCCTTTCCTTCATACCATATGCAAGGTAAGACTAACTTTGTATTTGGAAATAGGGATTCTTTGATTTGTGACCCACTTTGTGTTTACATAGGAGGACTTCTAATTTTTTAAAAAATATTTATTTTTATTTTAATGTGTATTTTGCTTGCACGTATATTTATGTACCATGTGTGCATTTCCTGTGGAGGTTAGAAGAGGCTGTTGAATCCCTTGGAAATGGAATTAATAGATGGTTGTTACCTGCCATGTGGGTACTGGGAATTGAACCTGGGTCCTCTGGAAGAGCAGCAAATGCTCTTAATTGCTGAGCCATCTTTCAAGCTCCTGCATATGGACTTTAGTTTGGAGATTTTAGTTTAGTTGCAAAAAGTCCATGCTATTTTATTTATCTGTACTAAACTTCTTTGAGCTAGATAGGCCCAGGTCATGCATCTGCTTGATAGATTACTATGATAAGGGCCGTGGTTCTCCTGATCTCATTGTTCAATAGCGATGTGCTGGCCAGGCTGTGAGTTCCTGGTGTTTGGGCACTCTACTCAGAGAAGGTGAACTGATGCATATTAATATGCTTTTAATCTGTAGCTTTGAGGTGGTTGTTGAAAGGTGGTTAATTTAGTGTAACTAAACAAGAGCTTTGGGGTCCTTAGTGCCTGTTTTCTTCCAGGGGCTCATTCAGGAAAGGTTTCCGAAGTCTAGAGGGAAAGCAGGGCCAGGACTCTAGAGAACCAGCGCCTCCTATTTAGCAGTGTGAACTTGGTGACTTTATTGACCACCAAGACCTCAGATGAGACATTGATAAGTGGGGTGTGTGGGACTGGTTTGTCCCCAGAGGCTGGGCATTTGTTTATTAACCACTTTTGATGGTGGGCTTTTCTCATTTAGTCATAGGACCTTTGCCTCTGATTTCATTCTAATGAAGCCACTTAATTTTATTCTTCTCAATCTACTAAATAAAAATATTTTCCATAATTGTGCTGAGGAAATGAAAAATTGCAGGGAAGGGGGGACGCTATGTCTTCCGCATTCCAGATCTGCTGCTGACAGTGTTCTGAATGTGCTGGGGAGCGCGGCTAACAAGCCCATAAAGTATCCCTGTGTGCACGGGAATATTACAGGGACATAGCAGTTGTGAAATACTGCCTTTGGGGCCGGGAGGAACGTATTCTCAGAAGAATATGGGCAGGGTTTTCCCACGAGCTGGCTTGCTATTTGAAATAAGCCAAGGTCTGCTACATCTGAGCATCTAATGAAGTATTTATCTGTTTGGCAATAGTTTGACCATATCTTGTAGGTCCCTAAAGTACCTACATAATTTACTGGGCCCAGCACAAAATGAAAAGTGTGGGTTCCTTCTTTTTAAATGACCAGAGCTTCATATAGTTGGAGCTACCCACACAACTGGACTCACTCAGTGTCCTTCCTCAGGGGTTCAGCATCGATCAGGATGGGAGTGATGGAAACGTTACAGTTCTTTTTGAACTCAAGAGATTTTGTGTCGAGCAGATGCATCTTCCTTTAGCAGGGAGGGAACCACAGTGAGTTCCGTCTGGCTTCTAGAATGGTTTTCTCTAGTGTCCACAGAGCATATACAGCTGAAAAGGCTTTGAGACCAAGTGAATCTGTCAGATCGGTTAAACAAATTAGATGGACCCCTGCCCAGCTTTCCCGATCCCTCAGTGTGCTGTGTGACCTGTCAGGAAGGGACTTATTTTGGCCATAACCCCTTACTTTACTTGCAGAGTACTCCTGGGACTCCAGTATGCAGCAGACCTTGACAGACTCTTCATGACAGATTCTCTTATGTAGCCCTTGCAGGCCTCAAACTCGCGGTCTTTTTGCCTCAGCTCCCTGAGTCCTGGCATTACAGGCATGTGTCACCACGCATGGCTCCTTGATGACTTTTGATGTTAAAATTCATGGCCTGCCCAGGCAGTTGGATTTACTCACCTCATGTGATCCCCAACAGTGTACACCAAAACCACAGTATCAAACCTGGGATGGGGTGAGGGTGAGAACTCAGGGTTCCTCCTTACAGCCAGGTGCAGTGGGGGAAGAGAAGAGGTCTACCTGCACAGATAAGCTATCTGTTGAGCACCCACTTTTTTTTTTTTTTTTTTGTTTACCGGAGCTATACTGAATCCCAGGCACTAAGTGAACCTGTTATTAATGCTCAGTAATGTTAGTATACCCAGATTCCTGTGCCAGGGAGCTCCTGGAGGTGTTCCTGCACAGTCTTCTGCTTCCTGGCACTGTAGCCCTCGTGACTACCCCTTGGTGATCTCAGTGTGTTTTGATTGGCTGATGTAGAAATGCAGGACTAGTCCGCAGGATAAGTGAGCATGTCCCATCTGTCAGATGAGGGAATTCAGACTCCAGCCTGACCAGTAATTTGCCCAGGAGAAAACTGCTAAGAGAGGTTGGCACTGCAGGTGGTGAATGGTTGGCTCTGCCCTCACAATTTCCTCCTTCAGCGTACGGTACCCTGGGAAATGCTCAAGAACGGTCTTTGCCATTGTGGAGCCTTTGCAGTGATAATGTCCCATTTATCTCCATGTTTTTCCTTCCTAGGGATGCTGTGAAGAAGTGCTTTGCTGTGTGTCTTACATAATGTCTGCAGAGAGCGCCGCGGACGGAAGCTGGTGGACCGTCTTGTAAATGCCCTCTGGACTCTGTCTCACAGACACGTGCCTTTCACTTGCAGCAACGTGTTGTTTGCAATTTGGACATTTTTGAGGGTTGCCCATGGGAGCAGTCATGAACCCTAAACCCCAGTGTCTGTAGCACAATGTGAGGTTCTGTGGCTAGTGTAGGGACTCTTCCTCATGACCGTTTCCTCTGGATGGCCTCCCACCGAGTTCTCGCAGAGGAGACTTGGTTTACTAGCAGCAGATGAGCTGCAGGAACCACTGATCCCCAGGTGGTGGCAGGAAGGCCTAGCAGATTATAGGGTTCAGCAGGAAGGGCAGAATTTTGAAGATTTGCCCCTCACCAAGGAAACCATTGTCACTGCCTCACACAGTATCATCCCTGGTGTTTCTGCCCTTCCTACAACCCTGGAGAGCCTGCCCTGGGCACACTGCCCTTCCTGTGGACTGCACCGTCTTGTTCAATCACAACTGGTTATGGAATGTCTTTTCTAGTGTTGAGTGTGGGTTCTTTCTCTTGCCCTCTCCCTCCCATGTCTCTTGTCTTGTGACCTTGGGACACTGCTTGATTGAAAGTGAAGTAGTGGCCTAAAGAACTATTTGCTTTTGGACAGGAGCCACTAGAAAGTGAAAAACCTTCATGTCCCCTGCTCTGTTTATTTTTCTTCATTATTTATAAATGTTTACTTTTATTGATTGTATTTTCCGTTCTTCGCTGGAGTTGGGCCAAGGAAAGTGCATGGGAAGACAGATCCCTTGTGGGGCCAGCAGGAACTAGGCATGCCAGCCAAGCGACGGTCAGTGCTCTGGCGTTGCAGTAAGCCTGCGCTGGACACTGGAAAGACACCAGCCCGCAAGTGGTCATGTCGCAGCCTGATGCCTACCCCCACACACAGTGTTCTTGTGTTGATGATCTTATCTGGTCCTCATGGGAGCCATGTGAGGAAGCAGGATTGGTGTCTCACTGTACAAAGGACCAAGGCTCAGATGGGTTCCATGTCACCTGACCATAGCTGTGACAGGGTCAAGCCAGAGTCCCAGGCTCCTTCATGATGGCATGGCTCTGGTCGTCTCTCATAACCCTTTCCTTGTTTTTATCATCCTAGCCTGTGCCTTTTCTGGTTTCAGCATTTATGTCACCTGTGCCATGCTCTGCTCTCCCATCTCACTTTTTGCAAGCTTCCCTCTGCATCTATAGGATGGCCACCATCCCGTGTCACCTGCAGCTACTCTGTGCTTCCCAGGCATCGTCCTGGTTTCCTCTGAGATGGAGAAGAATGGATAGATTTATTTAGGGCAGAGGGCAGCCCAGCCATTCCAGATTCTTTCCATGCTGTTGAGGTACCTGTGAGATCTTCAGCCTTTCTTTAGTCAGAAAAGAAAGTTATATACTCCCCTCTGGCTTTTTGAGGCACATTCATATCCTAGGAGCTTGGGAATCCGTTGGGTCTCAGAAGGGCTTAGGTGTCAGAAGGGACATGGGGAGTTTAGAGGTGCCCGTGGTGCCTAGCTGACATGAGGCTAGACTTGTTGCTTCAAGCTCCAACCATCCTGGAGTCATGCACCTGAAAGGCTGACCCCTCCATGCCCTTTTAAGTGACTGGACTTGAGTCCAAGTACCTTTTAAAGATGTCAGAAGGGCTGAATAGCTTACTGCGTGAATGTGGGCAGATCTGGGTGTGAGCTGTGGTCTGGTCACATGTTGGTTAAGTCCTTTGAAGTTACCTAATGTGGTTCCTCAATTTCCCTGTTTCAAAATAGTGGGCTGACAAGTCGTGCTGGATTGTGGGAGGATGCCAGGGACAGATGACTGTATCAAGTGCTTGGTAGGGAGCCAAGCAGAGGGTCTGTGCAATAACCGATGACCCCTAACGCTGGTGGGATGAATGCTGGGACAGCGATCTACTTAGCATACTTAATACTGGTACATCGCTGAACCAATGTATCTGCTGTATATTATCTCATTGACTGCCAGGCGAGAGAAACTGCCTCCGTCATCATAAAGCAGTAGCTGCCTCTGTTGCTCCCACCAGCAGGGCATCAGTGAGAAGGCTCTCGGTGGGAGATTGTGTCTTAGATAAAAGACTTTTGGGCCTGATTCGACAGCTGGTGGTCAGTTTGCCGCAGCAGCTTGACTCTGGACACATTTAAGCAGCTTTTGGATGACCGTCCTCCAGTATCTTCCAGACTTCCCGATTTCTTCTTTAGTTGTCTTATCCTTTGGTTGTTTCCTTTCCTGCCTTTCCTGGACCGTGGAAGGAAGAAATCCATTTCAAATCTGCTAACGTCTTGTACCAGGCCAATAGCATTGGTTAGAAGCAACTTATGGAGGGAGGCTGAAGTGGAGAATTAGGGCCTCTGGCGCTGACTGGTGGTAGTGTATGTTTCTTCTTCCCTCCTTCATACTCCTCAGTCCATTGCCTGGTGAGGGGGCACCACTGTGTTTGGGGAGTGATGAAAACCGCTGAGTGACCTTTGTAGAGAGGAATGTGATGCTCAGTCAGGCTGGCTTTCCAGGTTTGGGCCACTTCTGGCCCGAGTGCTGTCTTCCCTGGGCTGTGGTCAGTAGAGTGCTGCACTCAGAACCATTGTGCTTTCTGGGCCAGGAGAGTAGCTTAGGGTCCCCATGCCCCCTCTGCTCCAGGCTGACTATTGGGACACTGTGAAGGTGGATTCCTGCTCACTGAATTGTCTCTCTCACAGGCTGACAGGCTTCCCTTTTCACAGACCAAGCCCTGAGGAAGCTTTTGTCTCTCCTGCGCCTCTGTCTGGCTGCTGCTCAGACCCCAACTCTGGGCATCCTGTCTTGGAGAAGGGGAAATCCCACTCCCCGCTCAGCATTTTCACCGTGGAGATCGTCTCAGTGCTAGGTGTCTGTGTTACTCTCATGGGGACTTTGTGTCTTAAGTACCACCTTCCTTCCACATAGTCACTGTAGGCCAAGAGAGTAGGAAATGAAATCAAGAAATGCATTCCATATAAAAATTACTTTTTAATGTCCTGGTGCAGTAGATAATTAGCAGCTGGGCAGTGTCTGAAACATGGAGGCTGTGCTGGTTTGGGTCTCGTTTTTGCTATCCCCTTAGGTGACAAGTGTTGCAGTGTACGGGATGAGACTTGGTAGAATGAATTGGGCAACTGAGGTGCACCCTAGGGCTGTGGAGTTCCTCTCTGGTGGGTACCTTACGCCCACCCCTCTGTTTACTCTTCCTCCAGTAACTTCTTGTTAGAGTCACTTACATACACTTCACATTCACAACCACGCCTAAAACTTATTTCCCGCTAATTAAAGAAAAAGGAAGGTCAGTGTTTAAAAACAGTATAAAGATGTTTGCTAGGCCCTGTGGCAGGTTTTGTTTTTAGTTCTTTTTTTTCTAAGTTTAGTATGTGCACAGATAACATCCACTTAAAAGTGAAGGAGCCGTAGCTGAAATTCAGTGCAGGCACACGTCTGTGTAGCTCTTTGTATCTGGAAGGCCAATCGCTTAGGAAAAGGGTGCTGAGGAGGTGATCTTGAAGTACCTACCAATTCATAATTTTATGATATTTTGAGATCTTGCGTGTTTTTAGGCAGGGACGTGCAGTGGAGTTTGTTTGATCTCAGTTCAGGGTGGGGTTTATAGTTCCATCTTGAGCATTCCCAGCCCTGCTGTGACGAATGGGTGGCACTTGAAGTAGCTACTGCTTAAGCTGTGCCATCGGCGTGCCAGGCTTCTGTTGCAGTGTGGCAGATGGTAAGTGGCAGAGCCTTAGTAACGTAAGCTGACGACATAAAATGACATCCATCCTAGCAGGAGCTGGTAACTGACTGCTAGGCTTGGCCATGTACAAAGTGAGTTTCTGCAGGTTGGCTGATCTGAAACTAAAGAAAAATAGGTCCAGTAGATAGAGATTCTGTTAAAGATGAGAGAGGTCAACCCATGGCATCCTAGCTAACACTAATGTATGCTGTGTACTCAGATAATGCTGTCACATGTTGTAGAGTGCTTGCTTAGAACGCATGGAGTCTTGGGCTCAATCTCTGGAAGTGCATGCACTGGCCCTGGTGCTGGAGGACCTGGAGTGCCTTAGACCCTGTGTTAAAAAATTAGGAGAAAAATCAAATGAAGTCTCAAGTTTGGGCTCTTGCACATGGCTCTTGTCTTTTAAATGTCCAGTGTTTTTTCTTTGTCTTTTTCTATTGTGTTTGCTTAACTTGAATAAGGAAAGGGGAAAAAATAGCCCCCTGAGCCCTGCCTGTCCTTTTCAGTTTTATGGTGGAGTCGATAGTGAGGGCATGCAGAAGCCTACGATGGAGGCACTCTTATCCTTGTGGCTTTGGCCCCCTGGGCGCACTGCACAGCAGTGAAACCAAATCCAGAATGTGCATGGTGAATTTGTATGCCTTCAGAACATTGTACCTGTTCTGATACAGGGAACTTTAAAACACTTTGTTAAAACAAATGAAACCATTTTTATAATGGTGTAGTTGATTTAGAATGTTACTGATTGCATACCTGAATTTTTATATTCAAAAATACATTTTTGAGCACTGCCTTATCTATCTTAAGGATCTGTTTCATATAATATTTTCTTTTTGCTAACTTATTTCAAAGAGAAAGAGTGTTGCTAGAGGGCTATCTCTCCCTTTCACAGTTTTTTTTCCCTGTTTCTTTTCGCCAATAAATGTACCATCATGATCTTTAACAAATCTAGTGTTGTCTCTTTTTCATGTCTGTTTCTCTGGGACTCACTTAGTCAAACAAATATAAGTTGATGTCTTAGTGTGTAGTACACATTGTAGGTTTGCCCTACCCCCATATACACACATACAATTGCTATATGGTCTTTTTCTCAAACAAATTAGAGCTTAAAATTGACCTAACGACCACCAGCATTGGTCTTTCTGACATTGAATACAACGTGACCAGCAGCTTCATGCTCCTACTGCCATGGTTTCGCATCCCCTCAAACCATGAGCCTTCCTCGAGGAAGGTGCTTTATGTCAGCTTTCTGTCACAGCAGCGCTAAAAAGAACAAACACACGACACCATGGCTCTTCAAAAAGATCATGTTTCAGCTACTGAATCCAAAGATCCTGAAATAGGTAAACTGCCAGGTAAGATTTCAAAAGGTTGCTAGTGAAAAAGAACGACTCAGAAGACAAGAAATTAAGATCAGGTTCTGGAGAGAAAAGAAAAAGGTCAGCAAAATAGATGAGAAGATCAAAAACACAGACGAGATAGCAACAGGAAGGAAAAGTTAGTAAAGAAGTTGAAATCCTGAAATGATGGCGGAAGTTACAAAATAATCCCACACTAGTTCAGAGTTACGTATAATAAAGGGTTATTTATTTAGGGGAGAATTGCAGATCACTGTCCTAGATCACAGTCGTCTGCATGAATGGGGAACAGGAACGGAGTGTAGCAGCCGGAAGTGAGAGCTGGAAGCAAGAGCGAGCACAGGCTTTACAGCTGCATTTATAGTATAAGAGTCCATGCCCAAGTGGGCTGGTATATTTCCAGTAGGAGCCGATGGCCTAGATGTCCGAGTTCTTCAGAACAGTTCAAAGACTTGTGATGATCAAGCCTCAAAGGATACTCAGTCAGGACTTGATCATAATTCTAAATTTTCTTTAGGTCCTCATAAGATTATCAATGTCTCCAATCAGCAGGAAGTAGCCTGGAAAACTAAACCCACATCCCCCCAAAATAGATTACGGATATTTATCTTTGTTTAGAGTCTTGGTTACAAGATGTTATGGATAATGGTCTGGACAAAAAGCTGAACAAAGAATATTAGTTTCAGAGTTTGGGTTTTTTTTTTTAAGGAGAGGGAAGGTGCTTTGGGACAATGGTCTGTACCCTGTCAATTGTATTTTAATAAAATGCTGATTAGCCAGTAGCCAGGTAGTCCGACCAGGCAGGAAGTAGAGGCAGGGCAATGAGAATTCTGGGAAGAGGGAAGTTTCAGTCTACAGTCGGAAGCCAGACACAGAGCAAGCAAGATGTGACTGCCTTGCTGAAAAAAGGTACCAAGCCACTTGGCTAACACAGACAAATATTTTGGGCTAATAAAAGTTATAAGAGTTAATAAGAAGCCCGAGCTAATAGGCCAATCAGTTTATAATTAATGTAGACCTCTGTGTGATTTCTTTGGGACTTAATGAGTTCAGGAACTGGGCTTGACAGAAAGCTCAGTCAATAAAGAAAAACCAAAAATGTTAGAAATGAAAAACTACAAATTAAAACCAAGCCAAAACAAAAAACTGAAATTGCCACACAACCAAGCAGAACAAGGAATATTGGGAATGGAGGACAAAATGGAGGAAATATTTCACCCCATAACTAGACTATAATTAAGATGCCAAACCTAAGAATCTATAGGATGGAAGAAGAAAAGATTAAACACTGAAGACATAGAGAATCTATTCACTAAAGTTATAGCAGAAAATCCCCAAATCTAGAGAAATAAACGTCCAAATTCAAGAGATATTTAGAAAACCATAAACATTACCAGAGAATAACCTCTTTACAATAGTCCAGATAATAAAAAACAAAGCAAGCAACATTGAAATGTGTAGGGGAAAGACATCAGAATAACGTTAACACTCTGGTCAGCAACCCTAAAAGCCAAGAAAACATGGGATGATCTATTTCAAGTCCTGAAAGTAAATAACTACCAACTAAGGTTGCTATAGCCAGATGAGGTCGTTTGAATGAGAAGTGTCCCCATAAAAGCTCCTGCATTTAAACACTTATTCCGTAGTGGGGGTGATGTTTGGGGAGGTTATGGAAGTTTTCGGAGGTGGGAACTTGCTGGAGGTCACTGGAGGTGGGCTTTGAGGGTCTATAATGTTCATACTTCTAGTCTCTGTTTCCTGTATGTGGAGGAACGTGTGATCAGCCAGCTTCCTGCTGCTCCTGCCATGCTTTTTAAGGCGTGATGGACTACAGCCCTTTCCAAAAAAGCCAAAATAAGCTTGTTTAAATTGTGTTTTGTCACAGTATTTTATTATAGCAACAGAAAGCACACCATACCTTTTGTAAGTGATTGAAAAATGGGGCATTTCAAGAAAGCAGAGAGTCTAAGGCAGTTCTTGGTCATCAACCCACTGCAAAGCCAAATTAATACCTTTACATAGAGACTGAAGAAAGTATCCGTCATGATAACTGTCATGTGAGGAGCTGATAAACAAAGGAGAACTATCAAGGGGTCTATCATGTCCAACACAGTAAATTAGGAAACGTGTCTATAAAGAATAAGGTAAAGAAAAAAAATAATAATCCAACCAGGAAAACATCCAATAAAATTAGAAGAATAAGTAAACCCTTCCCAATAATAATCTTAAGTGTAAACGGCCTCAACTTCCAACCAAGAGACATAGACTGACTAACATGATTTAAACTAGATCCAATTGTTTGTTGTCATTAAGAAATATACTACGTGAGAGGACATCCTGGGTCAAAAGATGGAAAATATCTATAAAAAATGAAATAGAAGCCAAATGAAGCTGGAATAGACACAAACAAAAATTAGAAGAGATAAACAAGGCTATTACATAAAATAAAGGAGATCAGGAAGTTATAAATACGTGTGAATCCAATATTGGTGATCTAATTTCATAAACACTAATGGGCATAAAAGATCAGATAGGTCCTAACACAATGATAGTGATTTCAATGCTCTAGTTTCATCTTCAGATTGACAGGCCATCCAAACTAAAAATCAAAGAAACCTCAGACTTAAGCACTATAGTTTAAATGGATTTAGCAATACTATAGAATATGCCAAACAGGGGGCTGGAGAGATGGCTCAGTGGTTAAGAGCATTGCCTGCTCTTCCAAAGGTCCTGAGTTCAATTCCCAGCAACCACATGGTGGCTCACAACCATCTGTGATGAGGTCTGGTGCCCTCTTCTGGCCTTCAGGCATACACGCAGAAAGAATATTGTATACATAATAAATAAATAATTAAATAAATAAATGTTTAAAAAAAAAAAAAGAATATGCCAAACAATAGATAAAATTACTTTCTTCTCTGTAGTCCTAGAACATCACATTCTAGGACATGCAGCAAATCTTAATAAATAATCAAAATAATTTCTTTTATCTCAAAGAAGAATAAAACTAGAAATCAATAGTAAGAGAAACTATACAAATAAAGTCAGCAGTAATTTTCTGAGTGACTAGTGGGCCACTGAAGAAATCAAGGAGGAAGGTTAAACTTCTAGAATCATAGGAAAATGAGAGCACACCTTGCCAGAATCTTTGAGATGCAGCTAACACAGTTCTAACAGGAACATTTGTAGCTACAAATGCTTACATTAAAACTCCAGGAAGAGCCGGGCAGTGGTGGCGTATGCCTTTAATCCCAGCACTCGGGAGGCAGAGACAGGCGGATCTCTGTGAGTTCGAGGCCAGCCTGGTCTACAAGAGCCAGTTCCAGGACAGGAACCAAAAAGCTACGGAGAAACCCTGTCTCAAAAAAAAAAAAAAAAAAAAAAATCCAGGAAGAGCTCAAACAGATATAAGAACAATTCAGACTCAGAACCAGTCAGGAAGTAAGAAAGATCAGGACAAAAATAGTGAAATGAAGAAAAATATGTAGAATCAACCAAGCAAAGAGCTGGTTCTTAGAAAGTAAACTAGGTTGATAAAACCTTACTCAAACACACAAACACACACACATACACACACACACACACAAACCAAAAAACAAAACAAAACAAGAAAACTTAACAAATTTCCCTGATGCACATGCAAAATTCCTTAAGTTTTTTTCAGATTAAATTAAAAAACACATTAGGATCATACACATGACAAAGCCACTCTCATTCTAAGGATGCAAGTTTATTTCAACCTTCCTTTTTGTTTGCTTTCAAAGCAGTGTCCTGGAACTTGCTCTGAAGACCAGGCTGGCCTCTAAATCACAGAGTGCCGCCTGCCTCTGCCTCCTCAGTTGTGATGACGTAAATGAATGCAGACAGATTATAAAAATATATACAGCTTTAATAGGGAAATAGACTTACAGGACCACAGGTTCCCGCAGAGAACAGGAAAAGTAGAGAAAAGGGGCTGCTGGGATCAATAAACATTAGCCCGAGGCGAACACACCCCCAATGGGTGGGGCTATATCCCTACATCTCCCCCTTTTGTCTAAATAAGATAGAACTAAACCAAATACAACTATATACAATAATAACAAATAATAAATATAACAAACAATATTGAGAACAAAAGTTTTGCTAAACATTCTATCTCAAGGAGTCTAAATAACATAGAGAGTAACTACAATTATATAATCTTCAACTCCGTCAAAGATCTGAGAAGGGAATAAATATTACTTAACAAACAAGAGATATCCAAAATGTGCAACAATTGACAGAGACAACTGACTACCTGGGCAATCACCCAAAGTCTCGTTTGCAATGTTGAGTCAACCAACTTTGGCTAAGGCCTAACATAACTGACATATCATTCTTAGAACTATCCTACCCTGTCTTGGCAGGATAAGACAATCCTGTTTCATCCACTTAGGGATATTCTGTATCTTTGTCAGAAGTTGAGGTATGGGCTTTTCTTAACCCAAAGGCCAGTTCTGCCAAGAAGACAAGCTCCCAGTGGAGTGTCTTTGGTGCTCAACGTTCTCTACTCCTTCCTTTTCCTGTGATGTTTAACCTGAGACAATTTCCTTCTGACGGAAGAACATGCTGCATTACTTCCTGTAGTACAAGTCTTGCTGGTGGCAAACTGTTCTTTAAAAAGATCACACGTGTTTGTTTACTTAGTACACCACCTGACATAGTGAAGACACCTGAAATATTCGCTGAACAAACGTAAACAAAGCTATGTAAAGGGGTCTGAATGCACAGGCCGCCTGCAGACATAGTTTGTTTTTCTGTGTATAAGGCTGAAGTTCTCTTGTCTTTTGAGGCCTTTTGGTGAACATGTGGCTTTCTTTTCCCCATCTCATCTTGCCTTCACCTGCCTTTTAGTGTGTATCCTGCTGGATCCACCTGCAAAGGCATGGTAGATGTGTGCCAGCTGCTGGAGGGGTGTGGTGGGGAGGCTGCTTGTTTGTTCCCAGCTGCTCAGACTCAAAATAACCACACAGAAACTGTATTAAGTAAATCGCTGCTTAGTCTATTAGCTCTAGCTTCTTATTGGATAGTTTTTACATCTTAAATTAACCCATTTATATTAATCTGTGTATCACCACATGCTGTGGCTTACCAGGTAAAGGGTAAAGTTCCGTCTGGCATCTGTGCCTGGCGGGGCTATATGGCTTCTTCTGCCTACTCTCTCTATATATCTTTTCCAGCCTAGCTATATTCTGTTAAGTAATTGGCCGAAAGCAGCTTCTTTATCCATTAACCAATAAAAGCAATACATATACAGAAGGACTTCCCACACCAGAGGGGAGTCAAAGTTCTTTTGACTTTGTTACATAGAGGATCGGTTGAATTCATTCCTTCTTTTTAAAGTTTGTTTAATGTGTAAGGGCCTTTTGCCTACATGTGTGTATGTGTACCACACGTGTGCAGTGTCCACAGAGGCTAGAAGAGGGCACCAGATCCCCTGGATCTGGAGTTACAGATGTTCGTGAGCCTCCATGGGAGTGCTGGGAACTGAACCTGGGTCCTTTGCAAGAACAGCAAGTGCTCTCACCTACTGAACCATTTGTCTAGCTCCCAGTCCTTCTTGTTATTATTAGAGGTTACACTTGAGATTTAGAATGATGTTCTAGACACCTGGAAACTCAGAGCAGAAATAATTTTGTGTGATGTGTCTGTTGAAAACTAACAGACACTACTGATGAGTAGTGAGTTTGCTTGTGGTTTGCAAAATTTAACCTTTCACACATGGAAAGGGATGCCTGGGAGGTTATCCTAAAGGTTATCTTAAAGGCTCCTATGACATTATATTGGAACTGACCCTGGCCACTAATGAAAGAGTAATCCTCCCCAAATCACCCCAAAGCTAGTAATCCCTAGGGCTGTGTGTTGGTGATTAAAAAAGAAAGGTAAGAGCAGCTGTCTTTTTGTTCAGCTTAATTCTGTCCATGTACCTGGGTGGGTGTTAATTTCCTGGTGGCGCTGGCTCATCGAGAGGGAGGTGTTAGGTTTCTGCAGAGACTAAATGTGCAGACGTGAATTCTGCCTGCTGTGTGCCTGGGGAGCAGCACAGTTCAGGGGAGCTCAAGCTCGTGGGCTCAGGTTGCGTGCCTTTTAATTTCTGTCTTTTAAGTTGGACACATGGACCACTATGTACCTTAGGACATGACAGTCCTATCAGGTATCAGCTAGATGGCACACTTTAATTAACAGTGAATCACCTCACCCCCACCTCCAACAATGAGCCCTGCTGAGCCTGTGAGTCAGAAGTCAAGTCATCAGATAGAGGAGCAACACCTTCATCCTGTTCTGTCACTCTATCTATCTATCTATCTATCTATCTATCTATCTATCTATCTATCATCTATCATCTATCATCTATCATCTATCATCTATCATCTATCTATCTATCTATCTATCTATCTATCTATCTATCTATCTATCATCTGTCTATCAACTATCTATCTATCTATCATTTATCTGTCTATCAACTATCTATCTATTATTTATCTGTCTATCAACTATATCTATCTATCATCTATCTATCTATCTATCTATCTATCTATCTATCATTTATCTGTCTATCAACTATATATCTATCATTTATCTATCAACTATCTATCATCTATCTATCTATCTATATCTATCTATCTATCTATCTATCTATCTATCATCTATCTATCTATCTACTATCTCTCTCTTTATCTACTATCTATCTATAATCATTTAGTTATCTTTCATCTATCTATCTATCTATCTATCTATCTATCTATCTATCTATCATCTATCCATCATCTATCTATCTATCTATCTATCTATCTATCTATCTATCTATCTATCTATCATATCTATCATCTATCTATCTCATCTATCATCTATCTACCAATCATCTATCTATCCATCATCTACCTATCAATTATCTATCTATCCATCATCTATCTATCTCATCCATCCATCCATCCATCCATCCATCCATCCATCCACCAGGTAGGCATGGTGCTGGAGTAGTAGCTGACAGCTTACATCCTTACCAGAAAGTAGGAGGCAGAGAGAGCCAACTGGGACTGTTGTGGGACTTTTGAAACCTCAAAGCCCACCCTCAGTGATATACTTTAATCCTACCATGTGGAGCCTAGAGCAGGGAACCCAGCTACACTTTTTCTGGACTTCAGAACTGTAGAAACTATGAGATTACAAAGGATGTTGTTTCAGGCTCTACATGTGTAGCAAATTGTAAGAAAGGAATAAGAACAATAATACCACACAGCAATCCATATATCTACTAACTCAACTTCTAATTCTGTCAAGAGTAATGTGCATCTCAGCAAAGTCAAACATATTAATCAATCAACTCAAGTTTTATTTCATTGTCTTTTACATTTATTTATTTTGAGAAAGGATTCCTTTTGAGTAGCTTTAAACTCTAGGAAAAGCACAGGCTCTAAGGACAGTTTTCACCAAGATGAAGGCAATTATCCATGAAGTGAGACTATGTATGACTTGTTTCATTTAGTGGACACATCCAGTTCCATCTATTTTTGTTGTAAATTGTAGCCTTTTATTCTTGTTATGGCAGAAGAGTGTTCCACTGTCCATATGTGCCACATTAAAAACTTTCACTTATCACTTAATCCAACATCTCTTTATGATAAAAGTCCTGGAGAATCTAGAGATGCAGGGGACATATCTCTGTAGTAACTGGAGCAGGCAGCGTCCCACTGCCCAGCTAGTTTAACCCCCAAAATAACCACACAGAAATCATATTAATTAAATCACTGCCTGGCCCATTAGCCCTAGCCTCTTATTGGCTAACTCTCACATCTTGATCTAACCCATTTTTAATAATCTGTGTAGCACCATGAGGTCGTGGCTTACCAGGAGAGATTCTAACCTATGTCTGTTTCAGGCCAGAGATTCATGGTGTCTGCCGCACTTCCCTTCTTCCCAGCATTCTTTTCTGTCTATTCCACCCACTTCAGGGCTCCCCTATCAAAAGGCCATGGCAGTCTCTTTATTCAAGCAATGAAAGCAACACACAATCAGAAGAACCTCCTACATCATATCTCGACATAATAAAATCAGTGTACAGCCAGTCCACAGCCAGCATTATGCTAAACAGGAAAGCTCAAACATTTTCACTAAAATCAGGAACAAGATCAGGATGTCCACTGTCTACATTCCTGGTCAATAAGGTCTTGAAGTCTGAGCTAAAGCAATTAGTCAAATAAAGAAGACAAAGATAAATAGGAAAGGATGAAGTAAAAGTATACTTATTTAACTGGGTGGTGGTGGAACAAGACTTTAATCCCAGCACTCAGGAGGCAGAGGCAGGTGGATCTCTGTGAGTTTGAGGCCAGCCTGGTCTACAGAGCTAGTTTTAGGACACTTAGGGCTGTTACACAGAGAAACCCTGTCTCAAAAAAAAAAAAAAAAAAAAACCACAAAAAGGATACTTATTTTCAGATGATATGATTTTATATTAAAATACCATAGAGAGTCCATCAGAGGGCTGGAGAGATGACTCAGTAGTTAAGAGCACTGGTTGCTCTTCTGGAGGTCCTGAGTTCAATTCCCAATAACCACATGGTGGTTCAAAACCATCTATAATGGGATCTGATACCCTTTTCTGTCCCGCAGACATATCAGAAGACAGAACAATCACATACATAATAAATAAATCTCTAAAAAATTAAAAGAGAGTCCACAAGGAAACTATGGCTGATAAACACAGTGCAGCAAGGTAGGATAGAATAGAAGCACTGATTTTTTTCAACCTGAAGTTGGCTCTGCTTAACTCACCATCTCCCTCTGCATCCCTGTCTTGGGAAATGGACTAACTATTCATGCTAGACTCTTGGTTTCCTCATTTCCACACCCTTCTCTTCACCGATGTGTTCTGCTACCCTGCTCTCTGGTAGGCTCCTGCCTGGTCCAAGTCATGGCTGCCATGTTAGGGTTCCTTTTCTGGAGGTTCTTCTCCCAACTTTCCCAGTGTCCCTTTCAGTCATGGTTGAGAAGCCTTTCTCCAACACACCATCAAATCAGAATGCCCCACCGTGCCTTGCGCAGTTCTCTCCACCACGTCACCATTTCCCACAATCTTCATATTCTTACCATGCTTGGTCATCACACTACTTCCCATTGCTTCTTTCTTTCAGATTGGTAGTTCTGTGAAAGTGTCGCTCATCCATCACTCCTGTGTGGCACTTAGCGGGCACCTAGTTCGTGTTTGGCATCCTCCACATTTGGTCTTCTTCCCTAAACTTTCCACTTTCATTTTCCATTGCTCTGACATTCTTCTTTTATAGTAACAAGAAAACCTGCACCCAGCCTCTACAGGGGATTGGGGTATTTGGCTGCCTTGGGTTGTTCCCTGCACGGCTTCCACCTTCTTATCCACTAGCACTGTGTTGTATCTTTGGTAAAAGGAAATGTTTCTTCTAACTGCATCCTCTCAGGAAATAGGGCGATTCACCTTGGCAGGATAGCCTGGCCATGGCTGTCCAAAAGGGAACCGGAGCCTTTTTTTTTTTGAAACATGGGTTAGCATCAGTCTGCCTAACGATGTAAAAAGTTGATTCTCACTCATGAGGGGCAGAATTTTTCTTAGAATAATTTGGTGCAGACCACTTCCCCTCCCCCTTCACTAGTACTGGGGATAAGAGAAATTAGCGTTCTGGATTCAGGCGGTTACTGTGAGCGGGATCGGCCAGGAGTCAGATGACCAGAGGAGCCCCCTAGCGGAAAGAGGCCCTCAGTCCTTTTCTTTCCTCCTGACTTCAGTTTCTTGAGCATGGTACACAGAGAAGCTTCCTTTAGTCGCAGGTCTTGTATCTTGGCACAGAGCCCTTGACCTTCAGCATAGACCACCCTTCCCTGCAGGGCTTCTGCATCTGTCCAGGTTGCTAGATCAGGGCTGAGGGAGTTGAGCGGATGACTCCATCAGGACAGTTCACCCAGGCACCTCCTCTTCTATAGGTACCACATGCCACAATTTATACACAGACATGATTTGCCTGATTGTTGCAGTCTGGGCCTGGAATAATTTTAATTAATGGGAAAATGGTCCTCAATACACCGATTAGACCTCTTCAGGTACAACAAGATAAAAGCCGGATAATTTGGATGGAGTACTCTTCTTAAACGTCTACTGTAGGCACGGCAGCCAATGGGAAAGCCTGGCTGGCTCCCACCTGACCCAGTGAGTAATTAGGAGAGGGCCTTTTCTTTTCCACCTCTCCCCCCCTCCACCCTGTTCCCCAACTGAAGCTTAACAGGTTGGCGGTATAATTGGGAGACTTTCAGGGGTCTCAGACTAAAGCTTAAGCAAGAGCCAAGGCATCTTCTACTCCCAGACACTGAGCAGCTGGGGTCGAAGAGCCAGCAAGTGAGGGGAGGAAGGAGCTGGAAGCAAAGAGCAAAGAACGGCTCACAGCAAAGTTTGCGAGGTCCTATGGCCATGAGTGAACTGGGCATGCAGAAGACTGGTGAAGGCACTGTGTCTCGCCTGCTCAATGTGGTGGAAAGTGAGCTTCAGGCGGGGAGGGAGAAGGGAGATCCTACGGAGAAGCAACTTCAGATCATCCTGGAGGATGCCCCACTCTGGCAGAGGTTCAAGGAAGTCACTAATGAAATGATCGTGACCAAGAATGGCAGGTGAGTTTGTCTGCCTCCTGCTTGTGCTGGCCTTGGGTGGGCGAGGAAGGTAAGACACCCTTAGTGCTGATGAGGCTGCTACTCTTCATTCAGAGGCTCCAGGCTCTCACGGAACACCTTACAGAAAGACGGTCTCAGCTGGCTGTCACTCAGCCAACTTAATTCATCTCACTGAGATCATCAGAGCAGTGGAAGATGGAGCCACCTGTCTTACACACACATTAAATGGAGGATTATTATGCAGGAGGGCATGCCCTGTGCACCGGGAAAGTGGGCTCAACTGTCAGAAACTGGTATTAATTTTTGACTGACTGTGTACCCCGGAGCAGACATGCACACAGCCCTGTTCAGAGAAATGTAAAAGTTGATTTTATTTGGAGACTAGACAGTCTCCTCTTAAATACAGCAAACTTGTCCGACAATTTTGATTAGTTGAAGCCTGGGATGGAAAGGGCAGATTTAACCACCTCGCCTATCCCTCGAGGGCAAGTGCTCCATTAGGATTGTGTGTTTGTGACTGTGAGAGATGGCATGGTAACAGCGAACGAAGCCGCAGTACCCTGTCTCAGGGATGAGAAGTTTTCTTTTTTTTATCCTCCCCTGAAGAGAGTGGGGATTATAAGTACGGCTCTCTGTTGGTCTGGCTCAGGTACTGTGAAGTTGCATCTGTTAAGGGGCTTCTGAGGCAATATTAAAAGCTTGTACTTAGCAGAGGAGATGCGAATGTTCTGAAAGAGACTCACTGCTCAGACACACTGTCTCCTGATATGGCGCTCACGTACCTTTTGGTACCCACGAGCACAAAAATATGAAAGACCGAAGGATTTCTGCAGGAGCGTCGGCTGAGCCAGGACTCTTATTCTGACACCTGGAGGGAAGTTTTGCTTTTGGAGAAAAGTTGAAGCCAGTCGAACTTCAGGCTGGCTTTTGTCCTTGAGTAAAATGCTTCAGTTCTCGGTGTCTTAGCTTTCTAATTTTGAATAAGACATGGCATGGAAAATGAGCTATCCCTTGCGCAGCTGAGAGAATTACGAACCCGAGAGCCTTTGCGTGACAGTAAACTGCTTTGTGAATCAAAGTTAGACTGTAAATAAGTGCATTTTCTAAACTGCGATCCCAGCAGTAGGGAAACGATCAGCCTTGCGTGATAATGGCATTTTCCTTTCTGAACAGACCCCCATACGTGTACTCTACATTTTATTACTCTAAATACTTGAACATTTCATTTCACTCGTTTCTTTTCTTGATAGAAAATATTTTTAACTTCAAAGAATTGCCCCAAACTCTTAAGTGGATTTGGTCTCTTTCAAAGATGAGTGATGTTGTGATTGTAAAAACTTAGTCAGGTCTGGTTGTGGGCGGAGCACTCAGCTTGTGCTTTATTATTGTGTAATCTCACAGGTGCTTAGATCCCATATTTGTCCACCAAAGTGACCCTCTATTACAATATAAATAAGTCCAACCAATAGATTAAAATATGGTTCAAGTGTTTTAGGAAAGGCAGTAAAATTTTCTGAGACATTATTAAATTCAATTTGATAGTAAATTATAGCAGAATGTACCTTTGCCATTCGAAAAGAGTGCTGCTTACTTTTTAAAAAACCTCCATAAAATTTCAGTATTCAAAGTTTAAAATTATTTAAATAATTTGAACCTCCTTCATGGAAAAGCTGCTTTACTGCCTGGTCCTGTGAGCCGCTGACTGGCTGAGTTTTCAGAAGCTTTGGTTAGATCAATGAGCTAAGCCTTGGGCACATGTGCTCCACGGTTCCCTTTTCCCTTCTTTCTGCTGTTCTCCCCATTACAAATTTAAGCAACAGCAGCAAATACTTTAGTCATTTGTGTTTGATAAGCTTTCAAATACAGTGGTAACTACAACACTCCCTGTCTGTACTTACCTTCCCCTCCACCATTTAAACTAGGAATTTGTGTGTTAGGTTGCAGGAAAAAATTCAGTTCCGACTATACAGGCAACTAAATTAAATATCTTCCCTCCTCCCTCCTTTCCCCATCCTCCTTTTCCTCCTGTTCTTTTTTATTCTTTCTTTCCTTTCTTCTTTCTTTCTTTCTTTCTTTCTTTCTTTCTTTCTTTCTTTCTTTCTTTCTTTCTTTCTTTCTTATCTTTCCCCTCACTCTTTCACTCCTTCCCTTCCTCCTTCCCTCCCTCCCTCCCTCCCTCCCTCTCTCCCTCCTTCCCTTCCTCCCTCCCTTGTGCCTTTCTAGTACTGGAGACTGCCTATATACTAGGCAACTGATGCACTATTGAGCTGTATTCCCAGCCCTCTTTTGAAGGGTCTCACTAAGTTGCCCAGGCTGGCCCTGAATTTACTTTGAATTCCAGGTTTGCCTTGAGCTTTTCTCTCTCATGCCTTAGCCTCCTGCATAGCTGAGACAGGTAGCCTGTGAGCTCAGACCCAATGTACTTGTTTTCTTTACCTATAAACATCTTCATCTGAGAGACAAGTAAGTGCTGTATTTCATGTATAGTTTGTGCAGTTTAATAATTTTGAGTTAGTTAAATTCACCTAGTACAGATTTTTAAGAAGTTGGAAGCATTTTCTGACCTATCTGGTGCTACTGGACTATCATAAATAGGAGCTGGGGAGGCAGGGTTGGAATAGGGGGTGCTAGTGATGTGCTCCTGCTAGCAGTTTCCAGGGAGGGCAGCACAAAAGAGAAAACCGAGGGTTACATCTCAGGCAGGTTCGTCTCCATGCCTGGGTAGCCCAAGAGTCGTTTTCTCTACACGTTGCAATCACAAGTTACAAAGATCATAGGCACCTGTGTAATCTGCTCCTCCCCCGATGCTACTGCGCTTTCCCCTCTGACTGGTACATGATTGACAACTGCGGCTGAGCTTATGCCTGCTTACTTTCATGTACTAACATTCATGTGTTTCATAATTATACAACATATATGCACATGAACACACGCGCGCGTACACACACACACACACACACACACACTCAACCCTGACAGCTTTCGTGAACCTCTGGTGACTGTTATTGTTTGGTGAGGAGAGTGAAGGCTGTTTTTGAGCAAAACCTCCTGAGTATTGCCTTGAACGGCCTCTGTTTTTCCCCTCCTTGCAAAGTCGGTCTCGTTGCTTTCACTTTTCTTCTGTAGCCCCAACTCCTGCTAACCTTTTCCAGCAGGGCTCTTTCCCAAGATTCCTGTTGGTGAAATAAAAACTGCTAGCTTCACAACAAAACCAAAGCCAAGTTTGTGGGTAAAACTCAATACCATGGCCCATCAAGCATGGTGTTTGGGGACGAGTTGTTCATGTTTTCTCATTTTCTCTGCTTTCCCTCTCCATCACCCCCTCTTCCTCTTTGAGGAGATTTATTTTCAAGGGTGGATTAAGTGCTGGTTATCTGTGAGTTAGAGGCTGATTCCCATGTCTCCAAACTCTTCAGAGACTCAACCCTCTTTGTGTTTAGTCATGCTTTGAGGGAAAATGGAAAAAAAAAAAGAATCACTTTGAATAGAAGTGGATTTCATCTCTGATAACAAAACCTTGCCATGAGTCATGATTACAGGTCATAGGTGATGTTTCAAGATCACTGTGGGTCAAGACAAAGAAGGGGCAGGGAAAGATGAGGTGGAAGGAGATTTACTTGGCTAAGAGGGAGGTTAGTCTGATTCTAAGACCTTTGACAAGGTCTTAGACTTGTCTAAGACTGACAGACTTATTCATTCCCCACTGTGATAACAGAAATTAAAATCACACGTCATTGTTTAGTTCATCCATGTGGTGATCTCAAAATCAAGGATAATTATAAAGTTCTTGGCAAACGGATCATTAAAGGGTATGAAACAGTTGATCATTCTATTAGTTTTCATATAAGACCTCTGTCCAAGCATCTTTATTTAATTGACAGAATTACTATGGGATGTGATTCATATAACATATCACTCATACACTTAAGGAACAGGTCAGTGGGTTTGACATATTCCCAGAACTGTTTGTCCTTCTCCACAACTGATGTAGAACATTTCATTGTGTTTTCCCCACCGAAGAACCCTATATCCCTTGACCCACTAGTTTGCCTTTTGCTTCTCTAGATTTACTTATTTTAGATTCTAGATTTACATATAATGCAATATTTGTTCCTTTGTGAGAAATTTTTTCTTAACCTAGTGTTTTCAAGGTTCATGTGTGTTGTAGCATGCAGCAGTACTGCAGACCTTTTGTGACCAAATATCACCCCATCATATAGATATAACATATTTTGCATCTATTCATCATTCAGTGGATCTGTCTGTTTTTGTATTACTGCTGCTTTGACATATGTGTAATCATGTGTTTTCATCCTGCCTGTATGCATTTCTAGGAGCGGCCTTGCAAGATTAAATAGTAATACCGACAGAGTGACTGTACCATTTTACATCCTGCACGGCTCTGTGGGAGGGGCTCCAGTCTCTCCATGCTCAGCAACACTTTCTGTTGTCTCGCTTTTCTACTGTAGCTTCCCTTGAAGGTGTGGGGTGACATCTTTCTTGTATGCTTTAAAGATGAATAGTGATGCTGAGAAGCTCTTTGTGCAGTCCTGGTTTTCTTACAATATCAAGTCTATCTGAATTTAGAAAGAAGGAAGAAATGCCATTAGGGGTTCTTTCTTTGTGACTGAGATCTCACACAACAGAGTTGAGAGATGAAGAAGGGGTACCCAAACCTATTGGAAATCCTACAGGGGGTTTCCTTCTCATTGCCCCAGCAGATACGGCTTTCTCTTTTAGTCTCTCGCCTAATAGGCTTATTGGAAACTTGGGGCCTCTGTACTAAAACAGGGGTGTAATAACACCTCCTTGCTCCTTGTAGTGAAGGAAGGCTTAAGTAAGGTATAACATATACTAACCCCTGGGTGCATATGGTAACTATTATCATTGGAAAAGGACCTTGCGCTAAATCATCTTGTTAGTGGTAAATGAGAACTAGGCTCTCCCAGTGTTTGATGTCACACCTTCATCTTGAGCAGTTGCATCATTCTGTGCTCAGTGTGACGGAACAGACATGCTTTGCAGATTTTGCTCTTATTTAAAATAACCTGCGACAGATGCATCCTAGCCTCACAGTGCTTTTAAACTTTAGTCCACAAAACAACAATTTATTTGCCATGCTTGTGCTTTTTCTTTTTTTCTTTTTATAAGACAGGGTCTTACGATGTTATCTTGGCTGACCTGGAACTCACTATGTAGACCAGGCTGGTTTTGAAAGTGCCACTCTTTCCTTCACTTGGCCTCTGCCACTATTCACGAGTGACCCACATGCCACCCTTGTAAGGTTTTGTTTTAAATAATGTAAAAGAAGAAGAAAAAAATAAAATAAAAAAACCCAAAATGTATCATTTTGGGGAAAGCTTGGGACCAGAAGACAGAGACCACTTGCGACCATACCTCCTGTGAACAAGCCATCTTCCCAGCTGTCAAAATGACTTTATGGATCTCTCTGATGTCTGTGTTTATGTTTCTTTGCAAATGACATGTGTGTGTTCAGTAACCCCTCTTGTCTACACCGGGCCAATACTATTAAACTAGTTGAAAATGTTAAATACTCAGAGAAAAGGAATAGTTCAGTCTGATGTCAAGAGAGAGTAACGGCGAAAAACCGCTTCTATTGCTTCTAAGAAAAAAAGCAGAAGAAAGTGGAACAGGGAAGATGCTGCATCACTAGCCTTCCTGGTGACCTGAAAGAGAAGTCATCTCCAGGAGGACAGTGGTATGGGACATGTGATTCTCAGCCAAAAATATAGGCTGGGAACACATTATCTGATGCATTTCTCCCGTAGACATTTTATTTCTGATGCACACACTTAGGCTCATTTATTGAAACTAATGTCACAGCAAGGAGGCTTTCTCAAGCTGCAGGAAATCAGCGAGCTGATTCTCGTGAAGTATTTATCCCAATACCTGGTAAATGTGCTAAGGATTGGCCCTCTGCCCTTAGCCTCATGACCTCCAGCTGGCCAGTCCTGTTGCTGTTTTAGAATTTTACCTTGGGTCACTTTGGACATTGGGAGCACATGCGGTTATCTACTCTGTCCCTGGCTGGCAGAAACCACTTCCCTTGTCTTTTCCTTTTGAAAACAGGAAGTCTAGAAAGAACTGGGGGAACTTAGTGATGGTGGCTATGTGGTTTCTCTTTGTGGTTAATAACTAAGCTATAGCATTAGAAGTGAGATATTTAGATAGATGTAAATATTGGCATCGTTCTAGAGGGTTGAAGAAAGACCAGTGAACTCATATTTACATCTCAAGATGTATTTGCCTTAAACAGAGATCCCCACAAAATGGTCAAAGACAGGCGGGGTTTAGGGTGCACACAGTCTCACACTCCTTCCTGTGTCCACAGTGAGCTTGGGTATGGTAAGTCTCTGAGAAGTCCTGTAGGAAAAGAACTCTATCTGGTCCCTCAAAATCCCGCTTCCTGCTTGCTTTCCCACGCAGTGGTCTACATGCTGCGTCCTTTATTCCCAATCAGGGTTCCGTGCGAGTCTGGCGCGGGTGCGTCTATAGCCTCAGGATGCTAGAGACAGAGCTGCTCGTGAGAATGCAGCATCTGAGGACACACGTGTTATGTCCTTCTGTAGGAAATAACTAGACCGGTGGCCCCCAGATTTTAACTCACAGAACAGTGTTTTATAGTCAACCTCAATGTCATATGCATTAACAGAAAGAGGCTCTGGTGGTACTGGGGCTTTGGTCTTAGCTGCTGTCTGTGTGGCCTCCCTTCTAGATCATTCGGTGGAAGGTCTCAGAGGCAGAAAAGCCGCTGGGGCAAGAAGGAGAAGGGATCCTCTAATGTCTCCTTTGGGGGCTGTTTCCGGCTTCTTTCAGACGGATGTTCCCTGTGCTGAAGATTAGCGTCACAGGACTGGACCCCAATGCCATGTATTCCTTCCTGCTGGACTTTGTCCCGACAGACAGTCACCGCTGGAAGTACGTCAATGGGGAATGGGTTCCCGCAGGCAAGCCGGAGGTCTCCAGCCACAGCTGTGTCTACATACACCCGGACTCTCCCAACTTCGGGGCCCATTGGATGAAAGCTCCCATCTCCTTCAGCAAAGTGAAGCTGACCAACAAGCTCACCGGAGGTGGGCAGGTACGCGCAGCCTCCCCACACACCAATCAAGAAATATCAAGGGTGCATTTAGGCAATTAGAGGGGTCCTCACCAGCCTCTTTGCCCACAGAAGCCGGTTATTTCCTGGAGTCCAAATGTAAACAGGAATAAACAGCTCTTAATTGGTGCTTCAGTTTTTAATGGACTTCCTGATGTTAAGAGAACGAGCGAGAGTGCACTAGTTTACTTAATCACCAAGCTCTTTTCCGTTTTGTCTTGCCTGCGGTGCTTTTTACCCAGCCCAGGGAGGGAGATGTTTGTGGGTACCAGGTTTTGTTCCCCCCCCCTTTTTTTTGGTGTAAGTGGCATGTTGGCAATAGACAAATACCTTAATAAAAAGCTGCTCCTAAATGAAATAATTACTTCTTCTGCTTGGGCATTATGATAATTATCAATAGAATATTGAATCAGCTTTTTTTTTCCAGAAAAAAATCCAAACAAACCTTAAATAAGGAATGTTTTATTTAAAATCTCCAATTAGGGTAAACACGATGTGTAGCCTTTTTTCCTCCATTTCTGTGGCAGGTTGCAAATCCAGCTCCCTGGGAAAGGCTGTTAGCTGCTTTATAAAATGCAGACCATTTGCAGGCGTTGGAGATGGGACTTGGGGGGACAAGGTCTGTTCCTCTCCCCGGCCTTCATGCTTTGCTTTGTTTGTTCTGAGCCTGGGTCTTCTCCTTTCTCTCTGTGCTAAGTGGCAGGAAACACAGGAGTTCAGAGTTTAGGAGGTAGAAGTAACGCACTCCCAGGCTTTGTGTTAGCCAGAATATTCTTTATTAAAGTGCAAATTTGAAGGTTGCTTGTTCCTGCCTCACTATATCTCACAGCACAAGGCTTTAAATAGCCTTGCATTTAAATCATGAAGAGTAAATTTTGTATAACTTTCTGATATTAGATTTCCTTACCCTGTAGGCACGGCTAACAGTTTTGCATTCCTGGAATTCTTCACATATAAACAAATATATATTTAAACAGATTGAAATGTATATTGTCATACTGAACATAAAGGCAGCAAGAAATTGGAAGCTGGGATTTGGGTAGAATAGAGAAAGCTTAACTTTGGCCGTTTGCCTCTGATCTTGGTGTGACTGTCAGTGTTAGGCTTGCTGAGAATGCCTGTAAAAAATGTCCCCGTTCATTTTCACATAGAACTTCATGTGTCTGTCCCTCGCTGGGGTGGGTGCTGAACTTGTGAGGAACCCACGGTGCTGGCTGGCTGATCAACTATGATGTCCTAGGCTTAGCTTTGCCTTCTAAGCCCTTTTTTCCCCTTCAACAGATAATGCTGAACTCGCTACATAAATACGAACCTCAGGTTCACGTAGTGCGTGTTGGAGGCGCCCATCGAATGGTCACGAACTGCTCCTTCCCTGAAACCCAGTTCATTGCTGTGACGGCTTATCAGAACGAGGAGGTAAGCAAGTGTGTACCCGGGTACACATCTGTGTGGCCCTGTGTCTGTGTGTGTGTGTGTCAAAGTTACATGGAAGTGCATGGTAGAGTTGGTGGGGCGTCTTTTTATTGTCAGTGAGTAGGAACAGTGATAAAGCTAAATAGTGAAGTCAGTGTAGAGTTTCTCATGCCTACCTCCTAAATATTCCCTAGCCTGGCTTCGCCATCCCTTGAGTTTGAATGCATCCCCTGGCGATCAAGCTGTGTAAAATCTAAGCACGGACCCTCCTACTGCTCACACGGTTTCCCTGAGAGGTGAATCAGTGTGGGGCTGGCTGAGAGAGTCAGAAATCTCCTTTGCGTGCAATGCCAGCTTCACTTCCCACCCAAACTTTCCAGGCTTAAGCCAAGAGAAATAACAGGGCATCTGCTCCTGACCTGTACCCCTTCCCCTTTTCTAGAAAGAGCTGTACTTTTACTTTTCTTTTCTTCCTTCACACAGAGTCATAGGCTCTTGCAGACATCAATAGTTTGTTTGCTGTTTCTTCTTTGTGATCCCGAGCGCTGTGCCCACTTGGCTCACTTTGCGCATCGTTTGCTGTGTTTGTCCCACAGCGCAGCAGACAGTGCAGTAGTGAACCATGAGACATGGGAAGGGAAGAGACTAGGAAGAGGGAATTGTGACTTTACGGAAGTTCACGGGGAGACCAGGGCTGTGTCTGCAGTGCACTGTTTCGGTAACCCATCTTCTTGTCTTTGCAAGATAACAGCTCTCAAAATCAAGTACAACCCTTTCGCCAAGGCCTTCTTGGATGCCAAGGAAAGGTGAGTGGAAGGATTTCAGTAAGAACTTGTGAACCGAATTCTGCAAACACGGGGCTTCCTGAGCAGAACTTGAGCTTGGATTGCCTTTGCTAAAAATATGTCGCAATGGTCAGTTTAGTGCTGAACGAACTCAAAAACAAAATTCAGACCAAATGACAGTAATTTGTCCCTATAGCAGCTCCTGTAGATCTACTAGAGCCTGCAGCTGTCAGTGCTTTATCAGCCTTGTTTTACTGTGGATTATTGAATGTAGCACAACCACCTAAAATGTGATTTAGGTTTTAAATAATTTTCTCTGTGCTTTCCCAACTTTTGAAGAATATGTATGGTGTTTTATTTTAATTTTTGAGACATGATCTCAGGCAGAGCAGACTGACCTTGAACTCACTGTGTATCTGAGGATGATCTTGAATTTGTGATCTCTCTGCCTCCATTTCACAAGGGGTTACAAGCATGAACCACCATGCCTCACGTATGTGGCGCTAGAACTTTGTGTGTGCTAGACAAGAATTCTACAAACTCAGCTATAGTCTCCAAACCATGAATACGGTTTCTTCATGTAGGATCTCTGTCCTGGCATGAATGGTGATCTAGCAGTTTGCGCGAGTGTCTTGCCAACTCCCCACCTTTTTTTCCATGGAGGCTAAAATGAAAGAGTAGTGTTAACCATTCTTGTCTCCTAAAGTACTGGGAGGGTCACCTTTGAACTGTCCTGACTTTACTGACCAAGCTTCAAAATTTTCACTGTTTTTTTTTTGTTTGTTTGTTTTCAAGACAGGGTTTCTCTATATAGCCTTGGCTGTTCTGGAACTAGCTCAGTAGAGCAGGCTGGCTGGCCTCAAACTCACAGAAATTGACCTGTCTCTGCCTCTACCATTCCCGGCTTTCGCTGATTTTTTTTTAATAAAACGTCTAATATTTCCTTTTCCTTTTAAAAGTTATGGATTGATAGACAGCCATTTTTAATGCTATGCCACAGGAATCTGTTCTGTTCAGTGCCTGGGAACATTTTGATGACGTGGAGGACAAGCTTAGATAAGTTTTTGAGATAACAGAGGTCCTAAAGAACAAGTTGATGTATATGAGGTGACAAAATCTACATCAAAATGATAGTAGTATGCCATGATAGAAAGAATTCAGAAATCCACTGGGCTGTGGTGCTCATGTCTTTAATCCCACTATTGGTGGATCTATTATATCACATATGGATCGTCCCAAAACCCTGTGCAGTTTATTTATTTTTTTATTATTATTTTTTTCTTCAAGGCAGGGTTTCTTTGTGTAACAGCCTTTGCTGTCCAGGAACTCGCTCTGTGACCAGGCTGGCCTTGAACTCAGGGATTGAAGGCGTGCACCACCACTACCGCCTGGCCCTTGTGCAGATCTTAACTATTGTTGTTACTGTCTCATCTTGTGAGGCATGTAAAAGAATCATAAAACCAATCAAATCAAAGTAAAAAGTGATGGCTGTAAGGCTAATGGGGAAGGAAAAGTAAACTTGTTACCATGTAGACTCAGTGTCCCTGGGAAGGCAACCTGGGGAGGGTAACAGCTTTGATTGTTCTTATTCCAAGAAGTTTATCACCCTCTGCAGAGAGACTTATGTGCTTTATGCGGGGCTGTAACAGACTCTGTGATCTTCATTACTCTTCCAGAAACCACCTAAAGGACATTCCGGAGGCTGTCTCTGAGAGCCAGCATGTGAGCTATTCTCACTGTGAGTGGAGGGATAGCATGTGGGAGGCATGCGGGAGACACGTGGGGCCACACGGGAAGCCATCTCTCTCCAGGCTCGTTTTCCTGTCATGATTGTGCCAGGCTTAGTCCAAACCAAGACCCCCATCGATCATTCCTCTAACCTGAGGCAAGTGTCTGCCTTTCCTAGAGTTCCTAGAGAGAAGCCAGGTTCCCAGGCTGAAGAAGCCCAAGCGAACCTTAGGTAGGACCCTGGAATGGAAGTCATAAATGTCGCACGCTCTAGCTCTCTGATAAGATCTCCTAACACGCATCCAGGCTTATTTTCTCCCTTCATGCTTTCCACTCTTGCTTCTTTGGTCTGGAGTTTTCGTTTTCTTTGTTTTGGGGTCCTCATTGCAGCTTCTCAACAGGCTGTGGCCTCAGGTGTTAGAATGTAGTTGAGTTTTCTGGAGGGCGGGAGACCTGGAGCTCCTCACACCTGTGATTCTGAGGTAGCACCGGGCATTCCTGGCGGAGCCTCTTTCTCCATGCCCCAGCACAGCAGAGGCCTCATGGTGGAGCCGGACTTGTGAAGTCGCAATGGTAACCCTAGAACAGTGACAGGGAATGAGGCTGACTTCTGACATATTCATTTTTCTTTTTAATTGAAAATAGATTCTTCTCTTAAACAATACATCTGACCCCATTTTCCCCTCCCTCCAGCTCCTCCCCTCCTCTCCTCTCCCCCAGATTTTCTTCTCTTCCATTTCCTTTTCAGAAAGGAGTAGACCTCTAATAGACAACAACCAAACACAACTAAAGAAGATACAATAGGAGGGAAAGAGCCCCAAGAGCAGGCAAAAGAGTCAGAGATTTACCCGTTTCCACTGTTAGGGGTTCCACAAAAACATCAAGCAGACAGCCATAACATATATGCAGAAGACTGAGTGCTGATCTGTGGAGGCCCCGTGCTTGCTGCTGCAGTCTCTGTGAGCACATCGGCCCTGCTTAGTTGATTCAGTCCTGGCTGACACGCCCTTTAGCTGGATGCTCGTGGATTGTCAGAATGATTCTTGCTGCCCTGCGAGAGCTTTGGAATTCTTCACCCCCTCCTAGCCCCCAACTGCAAGTCATCTTCTCTGCAGATTTGTCAGCAGAGCCTTGCAGAGAAGCCATTAGGAAAGCCTTTTAAAGGGACTGTAGTCAAATACTCTCTTGTTTAGGTTAGCACCAGGGTGGACCCACCCCAGCTGTACTGCTTTCAGCAAATAGCCTGAGGTGTAGATAGCGCCGGGCAGACTAACTGGTCTTGGGGTGGTGTGGGTTCTGCCTTGTTTTTGCCAAGAATCAATCCTGAGTTTTGGCTTTACCTACTGTACATCTGAATCCTGAATCTAATAATCAATATAGAGAAGTTTTAAATTTCCTCTGAAGTGTCTATGATTTTAATCTAAGAAATAGACTGATTGATAAATAGAAGTATATAAATTATAAACATACAAGAATATGAGAGCCATACAGAGACACCAGAGACTCAAGGAAAGGGCTATGTGGTTAAAACTTAGTTTGTTGGGTTACAGGAAGAGCCTCGAGGCGTCTGCTGGTGGGGGTGGGGAGATGGTGGTGTTCGCTGTGGAAGGGTAAAGGGAGCAAGCAGTCCCATCCTGGAGGCCAGGTTGCCTTTCGATGAATCTGTGATGGCCTGTGAAAGTCTTCTGGGTAGGTCTGATAATACCAGTAAGGGGGAGCCCCAGGGAAAGCTGCTGACTCACTTCCACATCTGGATCTCCCCACAAGAACAGCATTTTAGAGCTGTCTCCGAACACGCAGAGGGCCTACATTTGGGTGGCTACATTTGGGGTGGCTACATTTGGGGTGGTTTATCTTGATCCAGGTGGAGCTGATGAAGAAGTCAATGGGATGGGGATGCTGCTGCATTTTTTTTTTTTGAAATTTTTTTTAAAAAAAACCACATTTATATTTTACATATACGAGTACTCTGCAGTACACCTACAGGCCAGCAGAGGGCACCAGATCCTGTTACAGATGGTTGGGAGGCACCATCGGATTGGTGGGAATTGTAGTCCGTGCTCTTAACCACTGAGCCATCTCTCCAGCCCCAATTCCACTTTCACATTGCTATGATCTAGGTGATGATCCTCAGTCACTGTGCTTAAGGGGCGGCTGTGGCCCGGGCTAGCGTCCGTTTGGTATTTAAGCTGAGATGGCTTCTTGTTTCAGGACTCACATTGCTAAGTCTTAGTTTTTCTCCCAAACCCACTTAATGTAGGACGTTCTGGTCAGGATCTTCCCCAATCGTCTCTAGGAAGTGTTTTGTGGGCTTTTGAAAGTTCAGTGGAAGGTTTGTGGTGCAGAGTTAGCTCCTCATTTTCCATGCTCTCAGAATCCTATTTGTAGGCCGTGCTGGAAGACATCACTTCCCACTGGGTAGAGAAGAGAGGGACCTTTCTTCTTCCTGTGTAATCACATAAACAACCCGAGCATCTGCAGACAGGGAGTTATACACACATCTAATGTTTCCTAGACTAACGTTTACTTTAGTTAAGCCAGAATGACTTTTGCCATCTGATTGTGGAAGTTTCTGCATTTTCTTCTTGTCTATTCCAGTGGGAGGCTGGATCCTTTCCAATTCGGACGGCATGTGCACAGCGGGAAACACCAATTACCAGTATGCTACGCCTTTGCCTCTGCCTGCTCCCCACACCCACCACGGCTGTGAGCACTACCCTGGCCTCCGAGGACATCGGCAGGCTCCTTACCCGTCTGCCTACATGCATAGAAACCATGCTCCCTCAGGTGTGTGGTTCAGCTAATTAAACCCTTGGGCATGTACCTCGGGGGTGCATAGCTGTTAAGAAGAAGTACCTGGAGGTGGAATTCTTTTCATCTGTAGTACACACACACACACACACACAATGCATGTATATGTAGTATTTCATATACTAATATTTGATAGGAGAGTTTAGTCTCCTCACCTTTCATGTGTGTGGAATTGATCCCAGGGCACATGCATAGTAGGCCAGGACTTTACCACTGGGCTACAGCCTCAGCCCTGTCCATGGTCTCTAATGGGCATGAAAGGCCTCGACTCAGGGTCCTGATGTACTGACCATTTTAGGCTGATGTCTAATGCTAAGTCAAGTTGTGGGGTCTGAGACACTCATCTCATTGTCCTTGAGGGCTCCTCCTTATCACTGTGTCCTGGTTCAGGAGTCTGGGTCCAGTGCAGGAGAATCACAGTCCAGTTGGTTCAAGTCTTTGATTGAGCTGGCGACATGCAGACTCCACTCCTATAATTTTCCAGTCTTATTTCAAAATTGGTATTGTCATTTTTCCTTATTGGCTGTTGTCTGGTCAGTCTTGGCCTTCTGCATTCTTAGACCCTCTCTGCATATTAGATTTGTTTTTTTAAAAAAAAAGAAGGCAGATGAAAGCAAAGATTAATTTTTAATTTTGATCATTCATGCACCACATAACTCCCGAGGATCAGTTACATGCCGGGTTCTGCTTTAGGCACATGGAAGAGATGTTCAGATACCTTTCCCACGCGGAGGTCCCTGTCCTAACATGAATGACCAATCCCAAATACACAGATGAGTGCAGTTCATGCTGCGCCGCGGGAGAGTGCTTTCCTCCCTCAGTGACACCCGAGCTCTGCGTTTGCAGAAAGCTTCCTGGTCATGGGTGATCTCTCCCTGGAAGCTTCAGGACTGCTGCCAGTGTAGAGACAGCGGCTTAACGACCCCGCGAACTGGCAGGGCCTCGACCCCGCGAACTGGCAGGGCCTCGCTTTGCTTCCAGGTTCTTCCTTGTGCTCAGCACACGGATCTCTCTTCAGAGCCCTCTTTTAGGAAGGTGATTAAGACCCAGGCTTTCCCCCAGAGGAGCTACAGAAATACATAAAAAATCAATCATAATACAGGGGAATGAGTGGTCTAATGGGGGTCTCATAGCTGCAGCATCGCCTGGGAACTTATTAGCTCTCTGGTGTCTCAGGCTCCACTCTGGGGCCAGAGTGCGTGTTTTAATAAGATCCCCAGGTGCTGGTAAGCACATTAAAGTTTGGGAGACAATCTGTAAACCGCACAGACCAATGAACTGTGAGTCGGTCGGCCTGGTGGGCAGAAAGTGATGTCCACAGGGAACGGAAGCGGGAGTCACAGGAACGAAAGGGAGGATGATAGGCATTCGCTGGCAGAGATGCAGGGTGCTTCCGGGGAGGCAGTCCCCACGTGGACGCAGAAAGGTGAAAGAGCCTGGGCTCCTTAGGTGACAGATCTGGACAGAAGGTGGAGGAGGGGTACCATTGGTAAGAGCTGAGACTAAAGAGGTTGCAAGTGTCAGCAGTGAAAAGCAGCAGCATGCCCCAGGCCTGATTTCGTTTTCTGCTGCAGGACATATTGTCGGAGGTAGGGTGATTTGTAAAGAAAAAGAATTTATTCCCTCACAAGGGAAGCCAGCTAGTCCAAGACCAAGGCACTGGCCTTCCTTGCTGTTGCACTATAGCATGGAGGAGAGTGGGAAGGGGACTACATTCATTTTTTATTTTTTTTTAAGATAAAGAATCCCCTTTCACAGTAATGGTGCCACTCCAGTCACGAGAATTCCCACAGGACCCACCTATCAACACGGTTGCATTGGGGATTAAGTTCCTAATGCATGAACGTTGGGAGACACATCTGAACCCTAGCACCAGCATTGTCAATAGGAATCTCCTCCTTCCTTTCCCCCCATGGCCCTCTATCACTCCTTCTTCATCTATTTTCCTATTTTTAATTTAAAGATTTTTTTTTATTATGTATACAGTATTATGCCTGCATGTATGCTTACATAACAGAAGAGGGCACCAGATCTCATTACAGGTGGTTGTGAGCCACCATGTGGTTGCTGGGAATTGAATTCAGGACCTTCTGAAGGACAGTCAGTGCTCTTAACTTCCAAGCCATCTCTCCAGCCCCGTATTTTCCTTTCATATACACTACTCATTCAAATGAAGATTCAAAAAAGTACAAGGCAGTATTCTTTCTTTCCTTATAAAAATATATACATTTAATGTATACAGTAATATATTGATGCACACATACACACATTCACACACACATACAGGGAAATTGTTACTATGTTCAGGGAAATCAACATTCATTTAAAATATGAAATAGGTTCTCCCTGGGCATTGGTGGTGCATGCCTTTAATCCAAGCACTCAAGAGACAGAGACAGTCAGATCTCTGAGTTCAAAGCCAGCCTGGTCTACAGAGTGAGTTTCAGAACAGCCAGGACTACATAGAGAAACCTGTCTTTAAAAGAAGATTCTCCTAGTAAAATTTTAGGATGTAATACATTATTATTATTATTATTTATTTTGAGACAGTGGTTCACTTAGCCTAGGATGGCCTTGAAGTATGTAGCTAAGGCTTCTGGTCCTCCTGCCCCTACCATCAAGTGCTGGGGCTACAGGGGTGGACCTTCACGCCTGGTTTATGCAGTTCTGGGGATCAAACCTTGGGCTTTGTGCACACCAGGTAAGCACTCTGCTAGTCGAGCTACACCCCAGCCCACCTCACAGTATTAATTCTAGTCAACATGCTCTGTCCTTGATCTCAGCGCTGACTTGTGCCTTCCCGCATCTCCCCACCCCGGGCAGCCCCCATCCCACTCTCTGTGACTACATACCCAACGATTCTGTAGTCGACACCCAGGTGAAGCAGAATGCAGCTTTGTTCCTGGGACCTCTAAGGAGAACGAAGGCCAGGACCTCAGACATCTCCTCTAAGCTTTGGCATCCCTGGGACTTTGTTTAGGGATGCTGTTATGGTCCATTCTTGAAGGGCAACAGACGATGAAGGGAATCAGGTGGATCTGCGTCACACAGGGCACCTTGTCTATAAAGTGACGACGGCGAGGTGTTTGGGGAGGTTCTCAACTGAGCAGCACTCGGTCTGTAGTTGACATTCAATAACCACAAGCGTCTTCCTATTTTGCCATGAGATGATGTCACTGGTCGCCATATTTGCATGTTCTGTCAAGTGAAATATTATTATTTCCCCAAAGTGAATCTGATAGAAAGCTCAAGCAACAATCTGCAAGTTTTCTCGGGACCTGACAGCTGGACTTCCTTGTCCTCCACACCTCATGCCAGCATCCTGTCTGTACCCCACACCAATGGACCAATCAATCCAGGGCCCAGGTAAGCAACGCCAGGAGCTGGCTCTTAGTGGGACTTGGAGGCTTCCTGTGTCTCTCAGATCTCATGTGCGTCGCTTCCTGAATGTATCGGTTTAAGCTATTGTTTTGACAGTAAGCCAGCAGGAAATGAAAGCGACAACTGGCCAGCTCTTTTGTAACTGGGGATAAACTCTTTGTTTTATAGCCACAGCATTTTATGGGCTTTGTACCAGGGAGCAGAGTTGAGAGGTGAGGCCCTGGGATGTGAGCATGATAGAAAATCCTTATAGAATACTACATCTTGACATCACATATTTTTTTAAATCTAACCTCTACAACAGTTTCTGAGCTATGCAGAATGGTTTATTTCTGAGGATATAAAAAGTGGGATTCAGAGGTAAGAAGTTATTTGACCAAGGCCACAGAGCTGATCAGTGGTAGAGGGGCCACACCAGGTGCTTGGGAGGCAATGTCCTGCTGGTTTTATCTATCACATTGCCTGCCTTGGCCAGAGGGAGGTCATACCACTGCCATACAGTAAAAGAACCTTCCTTTGACTGCCTTAGGCATGTGAGACAGTTGCAAGGGGGTGTCAGATGATGACTCGCTGTTTGAGTCTGAGGAAGCTGTTACTAGCGGGACCAGCACCAGAATCTAGCCATTTTTTTCTTATTTACCATATCTCACTGAGTCTCTTGGATTTTCTGCAGAAATAGAGACTAGAGACACAGTCCTTGCCAGAAGTCCCCTTCCCATCACTGCCCATCTTTGCCCTTCTTCTCACTCTCAAGAGGTTCTGGGAATGTACATGGGCTTGTTGGTAGCATCTCTTTGCTGAAGTATCGTCACCAGTTCCTGTCTCTCTGTCTCGGCAGTCCCTACCCATGCCTGTGGACCATCAGCAATGGAGGCGGGGGCCCTGTGGCATCGAGCCCAGAGGTGCACGCCAGCACCGCAGGAACCTTTTTCCTTGGGAACCCTGCTGTCACTTCAGCTTCCTCTGTGGTCCCCACCCAAGCAACCACTGCAGCCGGGGTGGAGGTCCTGGGTGAGCCTTCACTGACCAGCATTGCTGTATCCACCTGGACAGCAGTGGCCTCGCACCCTTTTCCAGGCTGGGGTGGCCCCGGGGGAGGAGGGCGTCATTCCCCGTCTTCGCTGGAGAGTTAGGCAGGCTCCTAGGAGCCTACATCAGCAGAGAACTATATGTGTAGGTTCATAGCAATCGCATCTGCTGATTCCAGTGAGTTGGACCACAGGAACTCTTCACCCAGAGGGCCAGAGGGCTGCATGGTGACGCCAGAAGGCCTTCCAAAAAGAGTGGCTTAGTTTGGGTGATTCGGATTTTACTCCTTGCATCTCCACCATTTCCCATGGTTCCCCTGCTTTCTCTGCGCTTACCCCTGCCACGCTTAGGTTGTGAAGTCGGCTTTGTCTTTGGGCTCTGTCCACTGCTTCCTTTTCTCTGGAGTTAGTGCAGGGTTAGTTGTGAGGAAAGCTCAAACTACCTAGTGAGGCTACTGGGTCTTAGCTCTGCGCAGCCTTGGAAAGGATGTGCGGCCATCAAGTCTGAGCTGCCTTCTGCTCTGATACCCTAAGATGTGAGCCCATAAAGTTAACAACAGGAAGCTGGTGTTAAAGTCAATCCCGTGTTTTTTTTGAAAGCGTGTCTGGAGTTGAGGAAATGAGGTTGACTCCCTCACTAGCTCATAATCAATGGCTCCCCATTTCCTACAGAATGAGACTTCTAAATGAGACTTTAGGTGATGCCAAGCAGTTCAAGGACAGCCCCTCAACCTCCAGCTTCAACTCCTTCCATTAAGCTTTTAGCACCAGTCAAGCAAACGGCTTTCCCGCCTCTGAACACTGCTGCATTTGCCCTCTTCTGTGCCTGAAGCAGCTCTCGCTCAGTCCCACCTGTGTGAACTGTACCTTCTTCGCCAGGACCTCCGGTGTCAGTCACCTGAGGTGAAGTGTGTCCCCTGCTCTCCCATCTTTACCTCAGGCACAGAGCTCACCTCTTTCCGCCTTGTATTTCTGTGAGCGTGTCTGTCTCCCTCATCGACTGTACGCCTCCTGAGAGTGAGGCCCAGCCTTCCTGTCATTGTGCCCATAGCCCCTGGTATTGTGCCTTGACTACCCTCGGTGCCCAATAAACATTTGCTGAGTTGAACTGGTGTGAGATGTGTGTTGACGGGGAGAGGGGACTCTGACTTTAGCCTGTGACACGTGTCGGTTAGTCGGTCTCCATCACCTCAGGCATGACCAGTCACCATCGTAGTGACACTTGGGAATGAGTGAGCTTGTTAGGGACCCCTGGAGCCCTTACAGGAGTATAGATACCTGGGATGCACCACCGCTGTGGGAACAGAATCCATGGGCTGGCTTCAGAATCTGCTCCTCAAAAATCCTGGGACGTGGTTGAAGAGCTAGGCAGGAAGTGACTTATTTCAAACATAGAAAGAGAATGGGGATTACTCAGGTCCTCAGTTCATGAATTTCTGCTTCTACCTCAACCAAGGTCAATGTTGTAGTCAGTGAGCAAAACCATGGCTTCCTTCATCTTTCCTCTTCTTACCCATTGTTGGCTATGCTCATAAAAGGAGCGAACCGAGCCTTCAAGACCTGAGCGTTGGATTCTCTGCACACAGCCACCAGACTGCACTGATTGATGGGGCCCAAAGCTCTCCCACAGCGAGGTCCAGGTTCCACCACTACTCCATTCGCTGAGTCCCTCACTCTGAGGCTTAGGGCGCCAAGCATGACACTGCGAGGTCCTTGGCCTCTCTATAATGAAAAACCCCATACCACGTGGATAACTGAGGTTCTTTGGAGAAAAACAACACCTCAGATCTCTGGAAACAACAATTCCTAAGCTACAGGGTGTCCTGGGAGTTCATTGTACTCTGGTTGGGGTTGCCTGGCTAGAGCTCTGGGCCACTAATTGATGTGAATGCCTCAGGCAAGCTATACTCATGTGGCTGTCCTTTGAAAGGGCGCTTCATCGTCACATTCCCATGGCAGTGCTGTAGCTCAGGTCTCCAGTGTCTCTGTGACACCATTAGACATCATTAAAGTCCTGAAACATTAGCATCTCTGCCAGGTGGTATTTTTATAAGTTTTAAAAAGTGGCCATAAACCTGGGTGGTGGTGGCACACACCTTTAATCTCAGCTCTTGGGAGGCAGAGACAGGCAAATCTTGGTGAGTTTGAGGCCAACCTGGTCTCCAGAGCTAGTTCCAGCAAGCCAAGGCTACATAGAGAAATCTGGAAAAAAACAAAACAAAACAAAAATGTGGCCATACTCCTTCTGTCAGATCTTTGAGTGACAGCCGCTTTCAGTTCCTTGGTGAAGGCCTTGTCCCGGTTGCTATAACAGTGCCTTGTGTGCCAGTGGGTGAATGTGTTCATGTCTGTATATGCCTATTTTATTAAATATGCAGGTATGTATTATTAAAATATGAGAGCCCGTCTTCGGCTTCACCTTTGCCATACCTCCCAGCCCAAAGCAAACAAAGCATATGGTCCAGAGGATCCAAACAACAGGAAGCCAAGAGCCTGCATTCTCTTCCGTTCACCTTGCCCCAGTGGCTCCGAGCCTCTGCAGAGCAATACAGCGTGCAGCAGCCGAGCTGGAGGTGAAAAGGCTCATCAGTGTTGTGGGATGCTCAGCTTGGGGTCTGAGCTGGTTTATATAAGTATACAAGTGATAATTGCATCTGCATTTAGGACCTTCTTGCAGTTAGTTATCCAACCAGAGCCATTGACCTTCTGATCTTTACTCCAAATAGTCAAGAGCTAATTTGCATTTGGGAAGAGCAAGAGTATTTATTGAAATGATATCTGATGTGTTAGATGAACCTTTGAGTTTCCTCACTGTTTCCTCACTCCCGTACTTTTATCTGGATTATTATAAAACACAGCTGGCACCACATCAGGTCTTCAGGCCTGTCACGTGAAATTTAGGAGATGACTAGAATCCCATGTGAATAGAAAATACTCTGTAATTCTTCCAGCTAAGTAGTAGATTCTTCTCCTCCTATTCTATTTTGCTGTATTCCATTCTGTTTTTTATTCTGTTTTAAAGCTCTGCTGCTCCTTTTCTGGCTTTTATTTGGACTTGTGAGACTTCACCAACTTTTTCATCCCTGAGTGAGCCAGCTTGTCACCATACCGACCTCTGCACCCTGTGTTGGAGCCAGGCGTTATAAGGGACTGTTGACTCCCTTCTTGTCACTCAGTGGGCATTCCTTGAACTTGGAGTAAGTTGTGGAGAGGCAGAAGGTGCGAGGGTATTGCTTCCATCACCTGAGCCATCGACAGGCCGTCTCAGTGAAGGCTGTCGTCACTCCATCCTAAGACTGGAAGAAAGCTGGGTGAATAGCAGCAGACTAACGGGCCACATAAAATTACCCTTGCACAGTTGGTACACCACATCCTTTTCCCAGGGCACAAGTCTCTGCTGAGGGTTACCACACTCCCACTCAACTCCACCCCTCCAAGCAGAGAGGGTTGGATTGGGATTTCTTGTTTATACCACAGTTCTATCTGTTACAGGCTGTGTGGGGCTCCTCAGACCACAGAGGGCTAACTAAGTATTTCAAAAGAAGAAAAGAAATGAGGCCTCAATTTGAAATGTATTGTAAGCAACATAAAATTAAAAAATATATATGAAGGGCTGGAGAGGTGGCTCAGAGTTTAAGAGCACTCACTGACTGCTCTTCCAGAGGTCCCGAGTTCAATTCCCAGCAACCACATGGTGGCTCACAACCATCTATGATGACATATAGCCCTTCTTCTGGCATGCAGGTGTACATGCAGGCAGATACTGTATATATAACAAATAAATAAATCATATATATATATATATGTATATGAAGACAGGTAAAATTTCAGTGTTGGTGCCTAGGTTGACTGGACTTCACTGCCAGCCTGGTCACTATGGCTGTTCTGGGGACCCAAGGTGAAGTAATGACTGTCCTTCATCCTGATAAGTCTTTGGGGTCTCCAAGAAGCAATGTGCTTACTTGCACACAGTACCCAGGGCTACTTTTGTACTTCTTGAACTGGTGACACTCTGGGACCATGTTTCCTACTCCTTGGCACATTCCACATCCAGTGTGAGTGTCTCTTGTGGTTGTGCCATATGCCAGGCATCTGGAAATCTGCACTAACACACCCAGAAGTGTGCTTTTCCAATCACCCGGGTGTCACCAGAGCCAATCAAGGTAGACAAGAAGATGAACCCACCTCACAACCTAAACAGCCAGACTTAGTCTTCACTGCCTTTGCTAGAGCAGCTATTGGCCCATTTCTGGGACACGACTTCCGTATGCGAATAAAGCCTGGTAAATACGCAGCATTGTGTTCCTCTGAGCGTTGGTGTGGGAGTTGTCAGGAGGACGCATTGTCTGTCCCACAAACCCCATCCTCTTTCACTGTCCTCAGAGATAAGAGAAACCAAGAGCAGATCTGGGGACCCAGAAGGTGGAGGCCAGATGGCAGCGGAGCACAAACTTTGACATCAGGAAGCTCCTCATGCTATACCAGCAAAATCATGCTGTGTTGGCTTGGTTTGTCGACTTAACGCAAACTAGAGTCACCTCAGGAGACGAAGCCTCTTTTGAGGAATTGTCACTATCAGAATGGCCTGTGGGCAATGCTGTGGGGTCATTTTCTTGGTCGATGACTGATGTGGGAGGGCCTGGCCCACTCAGGGAGGGGCCACCCTGGGCAGGTGGGCCTGGATTGCATAAGGAAGCAGGCTGAGAAAGTGACGGACTATTATCTGGGTGCTATAAGATGAAATAACTCCTTTCCTCCCCCAAGTTGTTTTGGGTCACAATGTTTAGCACAGCAACAGGTGAACTAGATCACATCATTTCTCTCATTTGAACTCTGACTGCTGGGACTGTCAGCGGCTACCTGTTAGGGCCATAGAAAACCGGAGTACCCTCTACCCCTGTCAAGTTACTGCGGCTACCTGTTAGGGCCATAGAAAACCGGAGTACCCTCTACCCCTGTCAAGTTACTGCGGCTACCTGTTAGGGCCATAGAAAACCGGAGTACCCTCTACCCCTGTCAAGTTACTGCGGCTACCTGTTAGGGCCATAGAAAACTGGAGTACCCTCTACCCCTGTCAAGTTACTGCGGCTACCTGTTAGGGCCATAGAAAACTGGAGTACCCTCTACCCCTGTCAAGTTACTGCGGCTACCTGTTAGGGCCATAGAAAACTGGAGTACCCTCTACCCCTGTCAAGTTACTGCTACGACCCTGAACATGCTCTCCAGGAAGTCACAGTGAGCAACTTTTAGCCTATGCCTAAAGGGGCAAAGCTGTGTTTAGTACTTTGCATGTGTTATCTAACTAGCTACATTTGGAAGCCTACAAGGTACCTATCATCATTTTTAAATGGTTTTTATACATTTCTAATTTACAAACCAGAGATTTTACTTGTTTAAAGTGTTCAGGTTATTGATGTTAATTTTTGAGTTACATTTATGTATGTGTGTGTGGGATATGCGTGTGCTATGGCTCTGAGTAGAGGTCAGAGGACAACTTTCAGAAGTTCTCTTCTTCTACCACGTGGGTGCTGGGGATTGAACTCCGGCTGTCAGGCCTGGCAGCAAGTGCCTTTGCTCACTGGACCGTCTTGTTGGGCTCAATTGATTGATTTTAGAAGTATATTTAGAGTTGCACAAGCACCCTCATTTCCATCAGCCTGCAAAGACAGCTTATTTCTATTGGTGGTCTTCACCCACTCCCTTCTTGTTTCTCTACAACCCCAGCCCCAGTCAGCCAAGACTATACTTTAGAGACTTTCCCACTCCGGATCCTCCATGTCCATGACCCCTTTGACTTTGGTCTTTTATGGATGGCTTCTTTGACTCAGTCTATGATTTTAGAGATTCACTGATGCTGCATACATGGGCACCCTGTTCCTTTTTGTGCAAATGATATTCTGTTATATAAATGCAGGTTGCCTTTACTCATTCACCAGTCAATGGGCATTTGGTTTGATGCTATTCTTTGAATATTTGTGTATATGCTCCTGTGTGGGCTAGAGGTTGTCTTGCCCATTCTCTATTGTCCAGATGAGGACGGATGCTCAGAGCGGAGATGGGCCTCCCAACATCATACAGCTACTAGGAAGCTGAACACAGGCCTCTCTGATGGTAGAATTACATGCTCTCCCATAACTCAGTGTCATCGCTCTGCTGGGAGGGGACCCAGGCAGGAGCAATTAGGACTCTGGAGGTACCTCCCTTAGCTTCTTGTCATATCAACTTGGGTTTCGAGGATGTTGTAAATAAAGCAAAGGGCCTGCTCCTTGGGAAGAAATTTGTCAGAGGCAGCAAGGAAGTGGGAGGCAGAGAGGTGGTCATATGATCAAGGCCTCATGGGCTACATATTTCAGGGGTTTGCTGGCAGATGGCTGGTTCCAGGAAGGACTAGACGGCAGGAAAACATCTCTGGGTGTTTTCCACAAACCCTTTGGGGCAGATTCTGGTAAAAACTGAATTTCCTGGAGCAGCAGAATACAGAGCTTGAGTTCATTATAATTTGGATTATTAATGAAAATGTGAAAGCCTGCTTAATGAAGCTTGCAAATATTAATTATAATTAGAAAAGAGGTAATCTGGGGTAGACTGTAGAAAGTGCACTTGTCATTTCCCAAAAACTGTGCTGCAAACTGAACATTTAGTTCAGATCGCTTTAAGAATTCACTTTATATTTAAACATTCTCAGAAGGGTTATAGTGGAAAAAACCTTTGCATATGTAAGGACTTTGAATTGGGAGGCCATTCGTGTGTTAGGTCACTGTTAGGTGAGTCTGCTTCTGCGATGGTCACTGAGCAAAATGATGCCACTGAGTCTTTCTCTGCAGAGGCTGAGGTTCAGGGCCCCTGATGGGGGCTTTTCAGTCTAAACCCAGGACTGGCTTGGGTTTGCTCAGGCCAGGCAGTCACATTATTATATTAGGGCATATCCTTGAGGAGTGATTGGTGGGAGTTGACGATCCTGTTGCTTTTGTCACATGGGTGACAGGTATTTTAAGAAAAGAAGTCGCGGGGAGGAGACACCGCAGGAAAGCTAACTGATCGATGGCCTGAGTTCTTACTGCTGCAGTTCTCTCAGCCTTCTGTAGGTGGCGCAATTGTTCAACGTAAATCCTCTACAGAAGAAACAGCGGTATAGAAGACCCAGACAATGCAGTTGCTTTTTCAATGTAGTCAACTCCGTATGTTTATCTCAGTTTTAGCTAAATCACCCCCCAAAACTTGCTTACCTTGAGTCCTAGAAACACTTGCTTGTGTCCTTAAGAATTTCTTTTTCCAAACATCCTGTGAGATGTCGCATAGCAGATCAAAATTTAGATCTGCTGAGTCATGCAGGGTCACAGCACTCTGGAACCCAGGATTTACTCACCAGTTCTGACCCAGTGTTCTAAAAGGGATCCAGGGCTTTGTGCTAAGATATGGACTCATGTCAATTGCTAACATGTTGTTTCAGGGGTGGGAGCCCCATTAACACATGGAGGGGATGGGAAATATGAAAAGTTTCTGCACCCCGATTAGCCGCTCCGCTGATGCAATAATCCAAATCAGACCAAATCAAACTGAATTAGAAAAAGCCCAGGTTTAACGGGACTAACACTCCCTGGTGGCCTTCCAGTCCCCCAGGGATGGAGACAGGGAAGGAAGATCGGAAAATCATGGAGTGGGGAAAGATTAAGACTGGAAAGCCATCCGTTCGTTCGGGTGGGGGCGCGGGGCAGTTTAAATATCCGGTGGGAGTGGTCTTGAGCCTCTCTGGGGTGGGGTCACCATTTGGCAGGCTTTTGGGGATATGGAGTCTGGACTGAGTAACTCCCAGGGAGGGGGCTTGGAATGGAACTTTCCACCTAAACATTCCAGATTTTTTGGATATATGGATGCCCGGGCCTGGAGTGAAGCCTTAACCCAAACAAAACTGTCGCCTTTCCAGTGTTCTGATTGCCTATGGACGGCTAGTGCCTGAGCATCAGATTCGAATCACTTGCAAATTACTTTCTCTGTTTCTGTTTTCTCGTTCTTTTGTCAAAACCAAACCAAATCAATCAAAATCAAAACAACGAAACAAGCTCCTCCCTCCCCGAAGACAGCAACAAAAACCCAGAAAGAAACCAGAGACGTGGCAGAGGCCGTGCATGCTAATGTTTCCCTATGCGGCTCTCCTTGAGACAGCCAGGGGCAGAGCCTTCCATATTTCTCTATATTTTGTGAGCAGAGATGGACTGGCACAAGCAAGCGTCATCAGAGAGGAAGGAGCCTCAGTTGAGGAAATGTCTTCATGAGATCCAGCTGAAAGGCGTTTTCTCAATTAGTGATCAATGGGAGATCAATGGCCCAGCCATCTCTGGGCTGTTGGTCCTGGGTTCTAGAAGAAAGCAGGTTGAGCAAGTCAGGGGAAGCAAGCCAGTAAGCAACACTCCTCCATGGCCTGTGCATCAGCTCCTGCTTCCAGGATCCTGCCTGTTTGAGCTCCTGTTCTGACTCCCTTCAGTTTGAACAGTTACATGGAAATGTAAGCCAAATAAATCCATTCCTCTCCACCTTGCTTTTTGGTGATGGTGTTTCACTGCAGTAATAGAAACCCTGAGAAGACAAGAGACGGAGGTAACTTCTGTTCTGGGTTGTCATTTCCAGAACTTTGGAAGCGCAGTTTGCTTTGGAAGGTAGAGACTGTGTCTCTTTCTGAGTAGAGTTTAAGTTTGCTGTGAGGTTCAATTAATAGCGTCTTCCTGTTGTGGAATATTTGTACACTGTGTGAAGATGTATTTGCTGTGAGTGGTGTAATAAAAAGCTGAATGACCAATAACAAGGCAGGGGGTATAGGTGGAATTTCTGGGGAGAGGAAGGAAAAGGAGGAAAATCTAGGTATGCAGGAGATGTTGTGAGACATGAGATGAAATAGTAGGTGCAAGATGAAGGAAAGGTAAGAATGTAGATTTTTACATGTAGATTAATATAAATGGTTAATGCAAGTTATAGAAGTTAATGGGGCAAGTCTAAGCTAAAGCCTAGCTTTCATAATTAATAATAAGTCTCTGTGTCATTATTTGGGAGCTGGCTGATGGAACAGAGAAATAACTTGGTACACCTTCCTCCAGACAAGGGACAAATTTCCTGAGAAAGCCCATTACAAAGATATAGGGTGAGGGCTGGGGAGGGAGCACAGCTGCCGAAGTGCTTGCCTAGCAATCTTGACGACCTGTGTTTCATCCCCAGCACCCACTTTAAAAAGCGAGACGTGGTGAGTGGCACTTGCTTGTGATCTCAGCACTGGCGAGGCAGAGGTTGATGGACGGCTCCCTGAGCTTGCTGGCCACTCAGTCTAGTCTATGTGGTGAGCTTTGGGCTATTGAGAATCCCTGTCTCCTAAAACAAGGTTGGCAGCTCCCGAGGAGCAGCACCCATGTTGTCCTTTGACCTCCATACACATGCACCTACACCTGCAAACACACTTGCATCTGTGCATGCATGCATGAATACACATATGCAAACACAGGCATGCACACACACATGCGTGCATGATTAAGAGTTCCCTTGGCTATGATACAGATCTATTGCTGATGTAGCATTCACCTGGACCACTGTGCAACACCTTATGGGGTTTGGAAGGAGAGGGAACTGATGTGAATATGAAATATCTAGATGATGAATGAAGTCTTTTGCTTCTGGCCCAGAAGACATGTGTGTGTGTGTGTGTGTGTGTGTGTGTGTGTGTGTATGTGTGTGTGTCTCCCTAGCATCTGTGAAGCTATGAAAGAACTCATTATCTTGAAAGAGTGACCATAATCTTAGGTCCTTCCTAGTTCTCTTCCTCCTCCTCTTTAATCTTTTAAAATTTAATTTAATGGTGTGACTATGTGAGGCTGTCTCTGTGTGGGCGTGCACATGTGGGCAGGTGCCTGTGCATACCAGGACAGGGCATCATAGTCCCGGGAACTGGAGTGACAGGTGGCTCTGAGACACTGCATATGGGTGCTGGCAACCAAACTCTGGTCCTCTGTGGGAAGCAAGTACTCTTAACAGCTGAGCCATCTCTCCAGCTCCCTCAACAGAGAGTTTAAAATGACATGCATGTTTCTAAACCTCAGTATAATTAGTTATTTTGTAAAAAATAAGATTATGGGAGTCCATTTTCCTTACTGCCTTAAGTCAGCTCAGGTCTAAATATACACAACTGAACAGAAAACATCAGGCCTCTGCTAAGGACTGCTAGGCTAGCTACCCTCATCCAAGAAGCTAAAAATTTAATAACAATAAAAAAGTTATTAGCTGTCCAGCTTGTCTCTTGACCTGCAAATGTGACAAGGATATGTTCTTGAAAAGCTTTAAACAGGATGTAGAGTCAAGATAAATCCACACATGGTCATGGTGGAGAAGGAGACCAATGTAAAGCGGCAGATAACATATAAGGTCATAAACCCCGCCCCCCCAAAAGGCTGGACACCCCCCCTACCACCCCACTCCCCGTCCCACCCCCTCACCCCCCCCACCACAGGAAAGGCTGGACTGTCCTCATGCTCACTTCATTCTGTGGCTGCTGGCTCGCTTGTGGGTGGCACCCGGCCTTCCAAGGTGGTAAACTGCCTTAGTTTCGCTACCCGAGTCTCCCGTGCTAATCGTTAGGAGTTGGGGGAGGGCCTTTGTTCCTCACCATTCTAATTATTCTAGAATCTTTCAGTAGGTAGTTTTCCATTTTGTGAATGAACCTCAGCGTATTTGTCATTCCCTTACTGGAAGAGTTGATCTCCGGTTTCTGTGGAAACCGTGGCTGTGGGCATCTTTGTCCTGTTTGTGGTGAACACCCGTGAGTGTCCACAGGCCAGGGACTTCAGAGTAGAAGCCAGTCTTTAGATATATGCCGCTTAATCTCTGTGCCTTTTTTTAAAACAGTGTTCTCTAAATCGATTGTATAAAGTCACAATTCTAGTACTAACATGCTTCCGTGGCTCTTAATCTTTCCCAATTAGAGTTGTATTAACTTTTTTTTGGTTTTTCAAGTCAGGGTTTCTCTGTGTAGTCCTGACTGTCCTGAAACTCACTCTGTAGACCAAGCTGGCCTCAAACTCAGAGATCTGCCTGCCTCTGCTTCCCGAGTGCTGGGAGCAAAGGTGTGTGCTGTCATTGCCTCGCTAGAATTGTATAACATTATATTTGGTTGTCTTAATTTTCATATTAGGCGAGAGTGAATATCTTTCCATAGTTTTTTTTGGCACTTTCTCTTTTCTGAAGATGTTTTCATTATTTTTAGGCTTGCAAATTTTTCTTTATAAGTTCTGGATGATATTCTTTTATTGGCTTCAGGACTTCTCGCTTAGAGGGAGCTTTCCCAACGTCCTAAAGGGAGGGCAGCCATATGATTGGCTGAACACCCAACAGGAAAGAGAAAAAATTAGTTTGGCTCACAGTTTTAGAGGGTTCAGTCCATGGTCATTTGGTCCCATGTACTTGGACAGAACACTGTGGCTGTGGGAGCCACATCTCTCATAAAATGACTTTCCTAAACCTGCCCCAAAGCATGGATAGGACCTAAAAAAATGAGCCCCTCCAGAGAAACAGAAAAAAGTCCCTCTTGCCTCTTATCCCCAGGCTTGGAAGTCACACAGAATCACCCTCACAGTGACTGTAACTCACCTGGACCCAAGGGGGAAAGAAGGAAAGCAGACTCAGCTGCTGGATAGCAGATAGGGTATGTTGAAGTCATGGTTGATACATGAAGCACATAAAAGAAACATTGTGGTCATTTTGTTAACAACTATTATCAGCAGCAGCAGCAACCTAGTCTTTCATGCCAGTCCAGACTTAATTTTACTGCTAATGTCTCATCTTCCGTGTTCTTGTTCCTTCCTTTTGAACCAGCTTTTCCCAAGATCTCAGGCTCGTAGACTACTTGAAGTAGCCCCAGGCTTTAGACAATCAAGGGAGAATTCAGGCAACGTTGGAAAACCTTCCGTATATGTCCCGCTGTATCAGTTGATGCTTGCTCTTCTTCAAGTCCATGTTTTTAATTGATGATAGAGTATTCTGAAGGTCCTGACTGGTTTTACAATTGTCTCAGTTTTACCCTTTAAAACACCTCTGTCCTTTGATGTGTGAAGCTCTACCACAGGGGAGTGCCTCCTTCATCTTTCTATTTCCAGCAACTAACCTGTATCTCCGCTGTATGGCATATTCTCACTCAGGATTCCGGTACTGAACTGTCTTCCAGAGTGATGGCATGCTTCTGTTCTTTAATGAGAATCCATTACTTTAAAAGTCATTTGTTGTTTGAAGACTCGTTGTGATTCTTGGAGATAGGGGACTGCAAGCATCTGATAAATTAATAATGTTATGAGTTTAGCATATATATGACTCCTTGTGTTTGCAAAGCAGGAAACATAAATATTTCAGCATAATGGACTTTAAAGGTACCAGACTGGAAAATTATCTCCCCAGTTCTGGGTCCCCATGAAGATGCTTCTGCTTTCATTTCCATCCAAATGCAAATGAAGTTCTACCTCGCAGCCTCCCCAGACTTTATCCTCTGGAGATACTAGAAGTCTTGTAAAGAGGTCCAGGACTCCAATAATGTTAAATGTGTGCCGGGCTTATGGGCTTGGAGCCATTCCCTTCAATCCTGACTGAGCCCTGTCTTCTAATTTTAACAAAATGTGGGGCAATGTGTCTGTTGTGGTGTGACATGTGTATTTAAAAAGTGAAGAGTGGAGAGTAAATAATCAACATGCAAAAATGCATTTCGGATGGAAATTTAATGATCACTAAACAGATATTCACCATTACTTATGAAAAAGACTCCTTCTTAACCGTCCCCAGCTCTGTATCTCTTCAGCCTCAGCAAATCTCTCCCATTCGTTCTGATGTGGTTGACTCTGAAATGCTGGTGCTAATGAGAGGAGTGAGGAAAAAGATTAGACCTGACTGCCACAAAGAACCCTCAGACCTCGCCGAAGTCACTGATCTCTTGCCTCCCACCTCTGACTTGGTTTGCTGTTGTGGCTTGGTTCACTAGGCAACGAACGTTGGTTTACTGGAATTCCATCTTCTTTTGTATTGGAAGATGTTAATAGCAGTGTTACACAACGCCTGTTCTACATGTACTATGGTACTACGCCTGTAGCGTACCGCCTGTACTATGGGACGGTTTGCAAGCCAGGCAAGGGCTGGAGATCAAAATACACACACACACACACACATACACACACACACACACAGAGAGAGAGAGAGAGAGAGAGAGAGAGAGAGAGAGAGAGAGAGAGAGAGACATCTTTATTGTGCTCCAAGGCAGCTTATATAGGGTCTCCTTGACCAATGGTCACGCCCCAACTCTCAGCTGCAAGCCCACCAGAAACCACTACCCTGTCTCGTGCTTAGAGCAGCTGCAAACACAGAAAAACAAGTTGTTTTGCTCAGAGTAGCTGCAAGCATAACAAGTTGTTTACTCTGGAAGGCAAGGGGTCACAGGAAATTCAGGGTCTGGGGGCTCACAGTCCCCAACATAGCAGCAAAAATATCATCTGATTTTTATACGTGAGTGGCCATCTATGCACACTGACGCGAACGGCCATCTGTGCACACTGACGTGAACGGCCATCTGTGCACACTGACGTGAACGGCCATCTGTGCACACTGACGTGAACGGCCATCTATGCACACTGACGTGAACGGCCATCTATGCACACACACGTGAATGACCATCATTGCACACTGATGTGAATGACCATCATTGCACACTGACGTGAACGGCCATCTATGCACACTGGAGGACTGTCTCACAATACTAGCCTTGTGCAGATACTCATTACCATGTCCATGGACTAAAGCTATGCTCTGTCATCTGTTTTCAGGCTGTGTTACTGCTAGCAGCTGACACCACCACTACCACCCATCTCCATGGCTATTTTACCATTTTATCTTCTGTTCAGATTTATTTATTTTTATTTTATGTTTATGGGTGTTTACCTGTCTGTATATCATGTGCATGCAGTGCCCATCAAGACCAGAAGAGGGTGTCAGATCCCCTGTAACTAGATAGGTGTGAGCCACCATGTGGGTGCTGGTGATCTAACCCAGGTCCTCTGAAAGAGCAGTCAATGCTCTTAACCACCGAGTCATCTCTCCAACCTGAATTCTTTATTATTTTGTAAAACTCATTAAACAATACCTTCACCCCTTCTCCGTGAACCCCTGGAAATCACCATTCTACTTTCTGTGCCCATGATTTTGACGACTCACGCTGCTTCATATGAGTGGACTCATATGGTTTTTGTCTTTTTGTGACCAGAGTGTTTCACTTAGTTTACAGCCCTCAAATGTTTTGGTCATATGTGCCTGAACTTCCTTCTGTTACAGAGCCGAATGCCATTCCCCTGTGTGTGTATGTCACACACTGTTTATGCATTCCCTGTGTATAGGCACGGGGGTTGCCCCCACCCCTCATCTCTTATAACAAAGCTGTGGTGAACACGAGCATTCACATATCTCTTGGAGACTTGCCTTTTCTGGGCGTCTCTAGTCAGCAGAGGAATTGCTGGATCACGTGACAGTTTTAGTCTTATTTGCTCGTGGGCTGACACACATTTTTTTTTCCAGCAGTTGCGCCATTTTGTACCCACAGAGCAGTGCACAGGGCTCTGTTTCCAGTCCTTGTCAACACTATTTTTCATTTTTTATGAATAGTATTGGGCATGAACTGACCTCTTGATCGTAGTGTTTGCTTGCGCTTCCTCTAACAGTGATGTTGGACATTGTGCATCTTCTTTGGAGAGGTGTCTACTCATAATCCCCACTTACTTTTGAATGGCATTGTTTTGTTACTGAGTTATTACTTGGTCGGTTTTGCCCTCACCCTAGCAGTGCGTGTAGGATGTGCAGGTGCAGATCCTGGACATTAGTGGAACATTGGGCTGCTTGGCACCTCACACCCGAGGCATCTTGTCTCCATCTATGATGCTTTTTTCTGGCCCCAGGAAGGTCTGGGCTCGAACTAGGTGCATGGTAACTAATCTCTGAAATGTGGTCTCACAGAGAATGGCTAAACTGATGGAAGGATCGTAATTTTACTTAGAATACAAAGTCCTCTAGATGAAGGCAGCGAGGTTAAACTGGGATCTCAGAGACTCGGGGGCTTGAGACGCCTTCACTCGCAGAGGCCCTCGGCCTTGTGGCAGAGGGATGTATTTTCTTGAGTGGGTACTCCAGAGCCATCTCATCTCCAGGTATCTTGGAATCAGATAGAGGACTCTCCTGGAGACATCTGCCCCTTTCCCTTGTGGCAGGGAGTTCTCCTGAACAGAACACAGCTGCTGTTCTACCTCAGAGTTGCCACAAAGCCTGAGTTGTGTGACTGAGGAAAATATCATTCATTAGTAATATCTCCTTGCCCACTGGCCCCCTTCCAATCTCCAGCAATGATACAGCCCTCACACAAGACGGAGGCGTGTCCCTCCTTAAACAAGAAAACTTCGGGCTAGAACTGGAGCCATATTCAGTTCAAGGAAAGAGAGTACACACACCGCTGACCCCACAGACCCCCACAGTGGCCTGTTGATAAAGGAAAGCCGAGCTCATCACTGATGGCAGGTGGAGGGTTGCACCATCTTCATGTCTCAGTAGTGTCTCAGAAGGGAAGGTCCGTGTAGGTTTGTCATGGTTTGAGGATGTGGCTGAAGGTTCCAATCATGACTGGCTGACCAGAGCTGGGAGAAGTCCCTGGTATTCCAGGTTAGGGGTGGACAGGCTCAGTGATGGGGTTTGAAATAGGCTTATGTTTCTCTAGTGTTCCAGAGCCCAGCTCATGTGAGGCAGATGGTCTACCATGCAACTCATGCCTTGAAGAAAGTTTTGATGAATGAACAGCATGCTAACAAGGGGTTTGCCTTGTGAAGAAGACGGAATGATCTATTATTATTCAGCTGCATGGGGTTTCAGGAAATTCTTTAAGGAAAGAGTTAAAGAATTGACAGTTTTATCTTCCTCGAAAAACATATTTTGGAAGTCGGGTGGTGGAAGCTCATGCTTTTAATCCCAGCACTCGGGAGGCAGAGACAGGTGGATCTCTGTAAATTTGAGCCCAACCTGGTTTACAGAGCAAGTTCCGGAGCAGGCTCCAAAGCAACACAGAGAAACCCTGTCTTGAAAAACAAAAAGAAAAAAAAAAAAGAGAGAATTTTGGAAAAGTAGTATTTTAAAATTTATTTTAAAAATGTAATTATTAATTCTTTGTACTTATTAATTATTTGTAATTATTAATTCCATGCACTTGGATACAGTAAGACAATGTTGATGTGGAAGTCTTAGTTCGTATATATATATATATATATATATATATATATATATATATGTATTTTTATGCTTTTATTTTTTTGAGAAAGGGTCTCTTTATGTAGTTCCGGCTTCTTGGAACTTGCTATGTAGACCACACTGAACTCAAACCCACAGAGACCCACCTGTCTCTGTCTTCCTGAGTGCTGGGATTAAAGGTGTGCTCCACCACTCCCTGCTTGGAAGTCTTAGTTCTCGATCCTATCAGCCTGTGCAGCTGCAGACACGCTATTCTCTAGCACGTTACAAACGCAGGAGCTGGAGCGACCCTCAGTGAACAGAGCCCTGCCACTGCCAAGAACCCAAGTGGACTCCTCAGGTGCCCCTCATGGAGGGAATTAAACTTTACTGGAGTTGGGGAAGTGAAAGAGCTGTGAACGGCCTGTGATTTGGGCCAAAATGCTTGTTGAACAATTAGCACAATGAGACAGTTTGACGTGAGTTGCCTTTAACGAGCGCGGCCCATTTCCTCCGATATTGGTAGCCTCTTGTGTCCCAGAGGGCCTATCGGCATGCTGTCTACACAGAGAGTTGAGATACCCGGGGGCCTGTGGATCCAGCTGTGAGAGCATTTTCCAGAACAAGAACGCTCTGCCAGAAAACCAGGCCTTCTCCTCGGGGTTCCTGTCTGCTAGTGAGCTTCCAGGTGTCAGGCAATTGTTTCCGTCTCAGTGCAGTGGGGATCTGGGATTGTCCCAGATTTTCTCAGCAGCTGAAGAGAACTGTCAACTACTGGACATTGGCCTTAGGAGTCAGCTGTTTAATTTGATGTGGCTTTTCTGTGAATAGGATGCCTGCTAGCGTGGGGGAAGTGGTCAATTTAATATGGAACACTCTAGAGTCTCAGGAAAAATTACCCCTCAGGTTCTTCGCTCCTGGACCGGAACTATGGAGGCCAAACGAGGACCCGACCAAGGGAAGGATCTGTAATTGGGCCCAGAGGCATCATGGGGAGAATCTGTGGGGCTGATTTCTAGGCTGGCAGCTGGATAATGAGAAAAAAGATAGATGGGAGGCTAGGGTGATTGGTAATTTGAAGATAATCTTGGACATTTCATACCTTTAATTCCCATGTCTGTGAGAAGGGCAGGCTTGAGTTCCCTTTAACGTGACCTTTATGGTCAGTGGTGTCACACCCGCTGTCCCCGTTGGGAATGCTACAGGTTGACTGTGGTAATAAATACATGTGCAAAAGTAAAAACCGGAAGTCATTAGGGTGGCTAACTCCAGGGTGCTAAATCCCTACAGAAGCAAACTGAAGCCACCATCAACAGTAAAACAGCTAAAACGTTTTCAATCAGAAGTTAACCACGGATGGTGAGATGGCTCAGTGGGTAAAGGTGGCCACCATGTGCGGCAGTTTGAACGTAATTATTCTCTTCCCCATAAGCTCATAGGGAGCAGTACTGTTAGGAGGTGTGGCTTTTTTGGAGTAGGTGTGGCCTTGTTGGAGGAAGTGCGTCACTGTGGAAGTGGGCTTTGAGGTCTCATATATACTTAAGCCACGCACAATGTCTCAAACCACTTCATTTCTTGTGGGATCAAGATGTAGTTCCTTCTCCAGCACCATGTCTGCCTGCGTATGGCCATGTCCTGCCGTTATGATCACGGATTAAACCTTTGAAGCTATAAGCCACATCATTAAATGTTTTCCTTTATAAAAGTTGTCGTGGCCGGGTGGTGGTGGCGCACACCTTTAATCCCAGCACTTGGGAGGCAGAGGCAGGCGGATCTCTGTGAGTTGGAGACCAGCCTGGTCTACAAGAGCTAGTTCCAGGGCAGGCTCCAAAACCACAGAGAAACCCTGTCTCGGAAAAAAAAAAAAAAGTTGTCGTGGTCACAATGTCTCTTCATAGCAATAGAAACCCTAATTAAGACACTTTGCAGGTCTCATGATCTGAGTTCAATTCCCAGAACCCAGCTAAAAGTGGAAGGAGAGAACTAACGTCTTCTTCCACTCACTGTGGTACATGAACACGCACAAGGACACACACCAATAAATAAAAAGAAAATGCTAAAATAAAAAAGAAATTCCCAACCAACTTCTAGGTAGAGTCTTCTCACTCTAAACAATCAAATGTGTTTTCTTTGTCTTCCGTCTGGGTCCTGCCTGCCGAGGCTGGCCGCCAAGACTGCAGCAGCAGAATGCGATGGGTTTCTGATTGCCCGTACTGCCCCTCTCATGAAGCCTTCCTTGTTCAAATAAAATTTGGTAAATTTTTCTTTACCTAAGTTTTTCTTTTCATAGTCTCAGAGCTATTCCTCTGCAGGACAGCTCGGTTGGCAGGGTGCTCGCCTGGCTTGCACCGGGTTCCACCTCCAGCATCATAGACACGCTTGAGTAGGTGTGTGTATTTGTGGAGGGAGGAGAATCAGGAATTCAGGGTTATCCTTGGCTACCTACTGAGTTCAAGGCTAGCCTGGGTTACATAGTAAGAGCCAGTGTCAAGCCAAAACGAAAACAGTTATTCCACGATAATTTGTTGAACAGAGCTCCTCAGTTTCCCATGCCCTCATTCTCCTTTACTTGGTGTCCTGGTTAGCTTTGTCATCTCGACATAACCCACATCAACTGGGAAGACAGCATCAGTGAGAGGTTGTATCACTGGCCTGGCCAGTGGCATATCTGTGAAGGACCGTCTTATGTAAATTAACTGATGTGGGACACCCAGTTCACAGTGGGCAGCACCATTTCTTAGGTGGGCCTCTAAACTGTTTGAGAGTAGAGAAACCGGTGCCGAGAAGATGGTTCAGTGCTTAAGAACAGGTACTCTTCTTGCAGAGGACCAGATTGTAGAGCCCAGTGCCCATGCCAGCCGGCTCACAACTGCCTCTAACTCCAGCTACAGGGGAATGCAATGGCCTCTGTGGGCATTTGCCTCATGTGTGCATGCTCCGCTACCAAATACATATAATTTTTTTTTTTTTTCCGAGACAGGGTTTCTCTGTGGCTTTGGTTCCTGTCCTGGAACTAGCTCTGTAGACTAGGCTGGTCTCGAACTCACAGAGATCCGCCTGCCTCTGCCTCCTGAGTGCTGGGATTAAAGGCGTGTGCCACCATCGCCCGGCCCAAATACATATAATTAAAAAAAAAAACCCTTAACCAATGAGTATATAAACCAAGCTGAGTTCAAGCGAGCAATCGTGTCTACGTTCAGTTTTCTCAGCTGTTGATTGTGGACGTGTTGACTCGCCGTTGGACGTTCCTGCCTTGATGTTCCTGGAATTATAAGATGAAAGGAACCCTTTCTCTCAAGAGCTGCTTTCTGCCAGTGTTTTTGTCACCACAACAGAAACGAAACCAGGACATTTAGCGTCCTCCTATTCTCTCCTGTGACACGATTTCCAGAATCAGTGCGGTTTCTCCCCGTTTCTCTGTGCTGGTCCAGACGGGGTGGAGTGCTGTAGTGTTTCTTCTGTCCTCAGATTCAGCAGAACCATCTACTTCCTGTCTTGCTCCATACACCAAGCCTGGGCAATTTTGGCTGCCATGCAGGGTGATTAAAATACAGGGTTCTCCCAATCAGCTACTATTAAGTTGATACCCCACATCCTCTGTCTGTGGGGTGTCATCCCCAAACAAATCTCTTCCCAGGACTTGAGTCTTATCTCCTGGGGTAAGTCTGTGGGATTGTTTTTGAATGAAATTCTGCCACACAGAACTTTGGCAAATTTTAATAGCACACACCACACAATTTTGAAAAGCCGAACCCGGTGTCTTCCTACTCATTAACAGAAGCAGCCGTAGGCCACAAATAAGTTCCAGTGCAGTAGGTGCCAGGAGCTGCTTTCTGGAAAAGGGAATCAGTTTATTTATTAACTCTTAGTTAGTGGAAAATTAAATTGATCCAACCCCCTGACTCCTACCCTGCAGGAATGAAAGTTCATGGCATTGTTATTAAAGATCTGGGGAGGTCTTGGGTGAATGCCCCAAGCTGGGCCTAATCGGCGTCAGCTGTTTTTTGCTAGTGTTAGCTTCCAGGTGGTTGATGGGGTTCTCTCCAACCCCTGGATGTGGAAAGTCAGGTTCAAAGTCTTCAGGGTTTAGTTTTCTGGGAGATTTCAGGGCTTGAATGGAGGCCTCTTTCTCTCCCTCCACAGCTTAGGTTTTGGCACTCATTGTTTTCCGCGGGAGACTGTGGAGCCAGGGAAAATCACGATATTTGTTCTCGCGTCTCTTCCTCTTCTTTGTAGTCCTGGGGAGAATGCCCAGTGAGGAAGCGGGGAGTGGGTCTAGGTGGGAGGAAAACTCAGCACGCCTTTAAAAAGATCTGCAGCATTGGAGAGTGCTGGTCCCACCTTGCATGCCCTGATGATGTATGGTAGCTGGTAAGGCGTTTGTCTGTAGATGTGTGATGTCCACACCTTTTAATCAGAGTCAACCGTGCTCCTCATAACTCTTGCACAAAGTCTGCTAGCTGCACTGCGGTTTAGACTCCAGCCCTCCAGATTACGCGTTGCCAGCCTCTAAACCGCCACTCTCCAGTCTTCCACTAGATGGCAGCAAAGGCCGGACTCGCCAACCTCCCGCATTGCGTAAAGGTCTCCTGCAGCATAACTTAAAAAAAAAAAAAAAAGGAAAGAAAGAAAAGAAAAAGAAAAAACAAAAAGTGATGCAGCACAAATTTCTCTTTAGAGAAATCGTCACCCAAGAATCGCAGCTTTAATTCTAAGGCGTTAATTGGTAGAGTCTGAAGGAGAGCTGCGTTCTGGTTAGGTTGGGTGAAAAACCCGAACCAATCAACAAACCCCAAACACAGCAGACCACCGCTTCTGAAGCATCTTTGGGGAGACTGTAATGTAGTCACGGCCCAGGTGCTTGGCTGCGGACAGTTCAGTTTAGGAAGGGCATGCCGGGAGACCAAGCTGTGGCTTTCAGAGCACCCTTCTACCTCCTTGGCAGGGAAAAATGCAAAGAATAGGTGAGGGGTTGGCTCTGAACAGATGATGATTCAGGAGTTCTTGTGGAGGGAAGACTAAGTGAACTCCAGGCAGGTGTCAAGATGAGGGGGCGGAGCAGCGTTCTAATCCGGGATGGGGGCGCCATCTGCTCCTGGTGGAGGTGACAGGTTGAACTGCGTGTCTCACTCCGCCCTATTGCATCGCTGTATCCCAGAGGGAGGAGAAAGAGGAATGGGAGACAGGAAGTGCTTGCCTATTAAGGCTCCGGAAATCTGGGTTCTGTCTCTAGAGATAAAGACCACCTGGTCCTTAGCAGTTGGAAGCCTATTCCTCCCCCCCCCCCCCCCGTCATCCTTACCCCTCACCCCTCGTTCCTGTTTTCTTCCCATATAAACGGCGACTTAAGCACGATTTTTAAAAACCTCGTGTCGAAGTCTTTTAAGAAGTGAACCCCTGCCAGTTGAAGTCGTCACCTCACACACGTGTTCTCTGATGGCTGGCTCAGTAATGGGGTTCAGAGACACCAAGGGTCACAAGGCTGGGGACTGGAAGCAGGCTGGCCACTGGCAGGTGCTTTCTCTTCATCTTCTAAGGCAGGAGAATGCTGCAAGCTCATGGTGCTAGAAGCCGGATTTTTCCTTGTGTGGCTGTGTCCTCACCTCTCAAGGTGCCCCTGGGAAACAAGGAACACGGTATCTGAGTTTCGTGTCCTCTCATCTCCCTTCCCTTCCCTCAGTGTCCAGAATGTTGGGATGAGAGAATTCAGCTTCTGGTTCCAGGCCAGCACACCACTCAACTCATGCAAATCCATCTTTGATTCATTTTTCTGGTATCAATACGGCAGGAAGCCCCTGCTTCTCCAGGAACCCTTCTCTGACTGAAGCATGGGACTTGGTTGGTAGCCAGTTCCTCACATTTATGCATCATTACATGTATGATTTCTTTGCTAACTCTGTAAACTGTCCAGGCCAACCTGTATGTAGGCTAGGTTGGCGCATAGCCCACATGTTCTCTGTGTTTCCAGATTTGCTGTGCCGAGCCCCAGATCCGGTTTGTCAGAGGACGTGCAAATGAGGAGGCTGATTGGAGAGTAGTGGATAGAGTCAGAATGCCCCAAGCACAGGCTTGGTGTTTGATTGCCTGCATGGTGGTGGCTTAGAGTGCTGAGGGGGAGGAGGAGAGATGCCAGGAGCTCAGGAGGGGCACATTGGTTCAGGGCGCTCAGCTGGAAGCTGCAGGAAGGCGTTCTGCTTAGGAAGGCTGAGGGTTTCTTGGATAGCTTACACTGCCGCAGTTTAATACAAGTGGGTGGTGGGTGCACACTTCTGAGAAAAGACAAAGGGCCTGCTAACCTAAATGGTGTCGCAGGGAGTTAGTTGGCCCTCACGTTTGCCTCAGGCCTCTTCTGTCTCCTAAAGATTTTTTCCTCCTCCTGTACACGAAGCTTAGTGTGCTTGTAGAAGAGTGGATTTATTCGTGATTAAAACCCAATTAAAGGACAAATGCTCTCCAAATGCCAAGGACACCTATTGGGGAATATCATTTTCAGGTGTGTGACTTTTGTTTACGCAGCATGTGTTTAACTCTGTGAAGCTGTGTTACTGTGCCTATCTAAAACACCGCATGGTCCTAATAAAGAGACTAACGGCCAATAGTGAGGCAGGAGCAAGCCTATCCTACAAGTTGGGCTGGCAGGCAGAGAGTACAGATAGAAGGAGAAATCTGGGAGGAAGGGAAGGAGGAGAAAGGGGCAGACAAGGAGCAGAGGATCTCAGGCACCTGCCACCCTGCTACACAGCAAGCCATGGAGAAAAAAATAAAATTAGGTATACAGAAATAGAGAAAGATAAAAGCCCAGAGGCATAAAGTAGTTGGGATAATTTAAGATAAGAAAAACTGGCAAGAACCAATCCACGCTAAGGCCGGGCATTCATAAGTAATAATAAGCCTCCGTGTGATTTGTTTGGGAGCTGGGTGGTGAGGCTTTGTAGGTGGCATCTCACCAGACAGCAGTGAACCCGTCTTCTATGAGAACAGCTGTGAGGTTGGCCAGAGACCCCTTAGGGAAGTCATTGCACTCGCCAGAGCGAGCCAGGATGGGACGGAAGAGGACTGTGACCTCTGCCATCCAGTGATGAGGCACAGTGGTGTGTGCCTGTAACTCCAGTCCTCAGGAGACAGAGGCAGGAGAATCATCATGAGTTTGAAGCCCTTTTCATATGCACAAGAAGCTCCAGGCCAACCAGGGTTACCCAGTAGGACTGTGTATCAACAAAGAAATACCCATGTAAACAAACAAACAAATCTTATTCCAAGGAACTTTACTATTTCATTTTCACAAACAGCATACTTTTTCTTTCTGTATAAACATTCCTTTTGGGGGGGGCAGGAGAAATGGCTCAGAGGTTAAGAGCATTGCCTGCTCTTCCAAAGGTCCTGAGTTCAATTCCCAGCAACCACATGGTGGCTCACAACCATCTGTGAGGTCTGGTGCCCTCTTCTGGCCTGCAGGCATACACACAGACAGAATATTGTATACATAATAAATAAATATTTAAAAAAAGAAAAAAAATTCCTTTTGAAGTGGAAAAAATACCAAGGAATTAAAGAGAATTTAATACATTTTTTTCTCTCAAGACAGGGTTCCTCTGTGTAACAGCCCTAACTGTCCTGGAACTAGCTCTTGTAGAACAGGCTGGCCTTGAACTCACAGAGATCCACCTGCCTCTGCCTCCCGAGTGCTGGGATTAAAGGCGTGCGCCACCACCACCCCAAGAAAGAGAATTTAATACATTTAAAATTTGTTTTCAGTTCTCTTACTTTTAGAATGACTTTCGTTTTGTCATCTTTCTCACACTTATAGATGCTTAATTGTACCCAACTTGTATGGTGTTTTAAGATACAACTCTTTGATCTTAAACTTTACAATAGACCCTATGTTTCAGACCGGTTCAAACCAGTTTTGAAAGGTTCAGACTGGTCTCGACCAGTTTCCACCCGATCAAACCAGTTCCAAACGGCTCAAACTGGCTCTGACCAGCTCAGACTGGTCCAGACAGGCTCAGACTGGTCCTGACCAGTTCAGACCAGTCCCGACCAGATCAAACCAGTTCCAACCAGTTCAAACAGGTTCATCCAGGTTCCGACCGGTTCCGACCGGCTCAAAACATTTCAGGACCATCCAAACCAGCTCAAACCGGATCAGACCAGATCAAACCAGTTTAAACCGGTTCAGACAGAATCAAACCGGCTCCAACCGGACCAAACCGGTTCAGAACTGATGAAACCAGTCTAGACCAGGCAAAACTGGTTTAAGCTGGTTAAAACAGGTTCCAACCGGATCAAGCCAGTTCGAACCAGATCAAACCGGTTTAGACCAGCTCAAACCGGTTTAGACTGGCTCAAACTGGCTTAGACCAGCTCAAACCGGTTCAGAGCAGATCAAACGGTTTAGACCAGTTCAAACCGGCTCAGACTGGATCAAACCAGTTCAGGCCTGTTTAGACTGGCCCAGACCGGTTCAAACCAGCTTAAGCTGGTTCAGATCGGATCAAAACCGGTTTAGACCGGTTCAAACCAGTTTAGACCGGATCAAACTGGCTCAGACCGAATGTAAAACCGGCTTAGACCAGATCAAACCGGATCAGACCTGTCCAAACCAGTTCAGACCGGCTCAAACAGGTTCAGACCGGTTCAAGCCGGAGCAAACCGGTTCAGACTGGTTCGGACCGGATCAAACCGGTTTAGACCAGCTCAAACTGGCTTCGACCAGTTCAAGCCAGTTCAGACAGGATCAAACCGGTTCAAACCAGTTTAGACCAGATCAAACCGACTTAGACTGGATCGAACTGGCCCGGACCAGTCCAGACCGGATCAAACAGGCCGAATCAAGCCGGTTTAGACCGGCTCGATCTGTTTTCGACCAGTTCAGAGGGCTCAAACCGGTTTGGACCGGCTTAGACCGGATCAAACTGGTTTAGACCAGCTCAAACTGGCTCATACCGGATCAAACCAGTTCAAACTGGTCCAGACTGGATCAAACCATTTCAGACCCTGTTTAAACCGGTTCAGACTGGATCAAACCAGTTCAAACTGGTTTAGACTGGATCAAACAGGCTCAAACCGGTTCAGACCGGATCAAACCGGTTCAGAGATCAAACCGGTTCAGAGCGGTTTGGACCGGCTCAAACTGGTTTAGGCCAGCCAAACCGGTTCTGACGGGCTTAAACCGGTCCTGACCGGCTCAACTGGCTCAAACAGGTTCAAGCCGGTTTAGGCCAGCTCAAACTGGCTTAGACCGGTTCATGCCGGTTCAATCCAGTTTAGACCGGTTCGAACTGGTTTAGACTGGTTCAAACCGGTCTAGACCGATCCAGACCAGATCAAACCGGCTCGAACCGGTTCAGACCAGTTTAGACTGGATCCAACCAGTTTAGAACGGCTCAAACAGGTTCGGACCGGCTCAAACCGGATAAAACCGGTTCAGACCGGATCAAGCCGGCTCAGACCGGATCAAACCAGTTCAGACCGGATCAAACCAGTTCAGACAGGATCAAACAGGCTCAAACCGGCTCAGACCGGACCAAACCGGTTCAGACCAGATCAAACCGGCTCAGACCAGCTCAAACCGGTTCAAACCAGTTCAGACCGGATCAAACCGGTTCAGACCGGCTCAAACCGGTTCTGACCGGATCAAACAGGCTCAAACTGGTTTAGACCGGCTCAAACCGGTTCTGGCCGGATCAAACAGGCTCAAAACCGGTTCAGACCGGATCAAACCGGTTCAGACCAGATCAAACCGGTTCAAACCGGTTCAGACCGGCTCGAACCGGTTCAGACCAGATCAAACCGGTTCAGACCGGATCAAACCGGTTCAGACCGGATCAAATCGGATCAAACCGGTTCAGACCGGATCAAACCGGTTCAAACCAGTTCAGAGTAGATCAAACCGATTCAGACCGGATCAAACAGGCTCAGACCGGTTCAGACCGGATCAAACCGGTTCAGACCGGATCAAACCGGTTCAGACCGGCTCAAACCGGTTTAGACCAGCTCAAACCGGATCAGACCGGTTCAAACCGGTTCAGACCAGATTAAACCGGTTCAAACCGGATCAGACCGGTTCAAACCGGATCAGACCGGTTCAAACCGGTTCAGAACGGATCAAACCGGTTCAAACCGGTTTAGACCGGTTCAAACCAGATCAAACCGGTTCAGACCGGTTCAAACCGGATCAAACCGGTTCAAACCGGCTCAAACCTGTTTAGACCAGCTCAATCCGGTTCAGACCGGTTCAAACCGGTTCAGACCGGATCAAGCCGGATCAGACCGGTTCTGACCGGCTAAAACCGGATCAAACCGGTTCAGACCGGTTCAAACCGGCTCAAACCGGATCAGACCGGTTCAAACCAGATCAAACCGGATCAAACCGGCTCAGACCAGCTCAAACCGGCTCAGACCGGTTCAAACCGGATCAAACCGGTTCAGACCGGATCAAACCGGATCAGAGCGGCTCAGACAGGCTCAATCCGGTTTAGACCGGTTCAGACCGGCTCAAACCGGTTTAGAACGGCTCAAACCGGTTCGAACAGGCTCAAACCGATTCAGACCGGACCAAACCGGTTCAGACCGGCTCAAACCGGCTCAGACCAGATCAAACCGGTTCAGACCGGCTCAGACCGGATCAAACCGGTTCAGGCCGGCTCGAACCGGTTCAGACCGGATCAAACCGGTTCAGACCGGATCAAACCGGCTCAGACCGGTTCAAACCGGCTCAGACCGGATCAAACCGGTTCAGACCAGATCAAACCGGATCAAACCGGTTCAAACCGGTTTAGACCGGATCAAACCGGTTCAGACCGGATCAGACCGGTTCAGACCGGATCAGACCGGTTCAAACCAGATCAAACCGGTTCAAACCGGATCAAACCGGTTCAGACCAGATCAAACCGGTTCAGACCGGATAAAAACCGGATCAGACCGGTTCAAACCGGATCAAACCGGTTCAGACCGGATCAAACCGGTTCAAACCGGTTTTGACCGGTTCAAACCAGATCAAACCGGTTCAGACCGGTTCAACCCGGATCAAACCGGTTCAAACCGGCTCAAACCGGTTTAGACCGGTTCAGACCGGTTCAAACCGGTTCAGACCGGATCAAGCCAGATCAGACCGGTTCTGACCGGCTAAAACCGGATCAAACCGGTTCAAACCGGTTCAGACCGGATCAAACCGGCTCAGACCGGTTCAGACCGGTTCAAACCGGCTCAGACCGGATCAAACCGGTTCAGACCAGATCAAACCGGATCAAACCGGTTCAAACCGGTTTAGACCGGTTCAGACCGGATCAAACCGGTTCAGACCGGATCAAACCGGTTCAGACCGGATCAGACCGGTTCAAACCGGTTTAGACCGGTTCAGACCGGATCAGACCGGTTCAGACCGGATCAGACCGGTTCAAACCAGATCAAACCGGTTCAAACCGGATCAAACCGGTTCAGACCAGATCAAACCGGTTCAGACCGGATAAAAACCGGATCAGACCGGTTCAAACCGGTTCAGACCGGATCAAACCGGTTCAAACCGGTTTTGACCGGTTCAAACCAGATCAAACCGGTTCAGACCGGTTCAACCCGGATCAAACCGGTTCAAACCGGCTCAAACCGGTTTAGACCGGTTCAGACCGGTTCAAACCGGTTCAGACCGGATCAAGCCAGATCAGACCGGTTCTGACCGGCTAAAACCGGATCAAACCGGTTCAAACCGGTTCAGACCGGATCAAACCGGCTCAGACCGGTTCAGACCGGTTCAAACCGGCTCAGACCGGTTCAGACCGGCCCAAACCGGTTCAGACCGGATCAAGCCAGATCAGACCGGTTCTGACCGGCTAAAACCGGATCAAACCGGTTCTGACCGGCTAAAACCGGTTTAGACCGGCTCAAACCGGTTCAGACCGGCTAAAACCGGCTCAGACCAGATCAAACCGGCTCAAACCGGTTCAGACCGGTTCAAACCGGTTCAGACCGGATCAAACCGGATCAAACCGGATCAGAGCGGCTCAGACCGGCTCAATCCGGATCAAACCGGTTCAGACCGGCTCAAACCGGTTTAGACCGGCTCAAACCGGTTCGAACAGGCTCAAACCGGTTCAGACCGGATCAAACCGGTTCAGACCAGATCAAACCGGTTCAGACCGGATCAAACCGGTTCAGGCCGGCTTGAACCGGTTCAGACCGGCTCGAACCGGTTCAGACCGGATCAAACCGGTTCAGACCGGTTCGGACCGGATCAAACCGGCTAAAACCGGTTCAGAAAACCGGTTTGATCCGGTCCGAACCGGTTCAGACCGGATCAAACCGGTTCAGACCGGATCAAACCGGTTCAGACCAGATCAAACCGGCTCAGACCGGTTCAAACCGGATCAGACCGGTTCAGACCGGATCAGACCGGTTCAGACCGGTTCAGACCGGATCAGACCGGTTCAGACCGGTTCAAACCGGATCAGACCGGATCAGACCGGTTCAGACCGGATCAGACCGGTTCAGACCGGTTCAAACCGGATCACACCGGTTCAGACCGGATCAAACCGGTTCAGACCGGTTCAAACCGGATCAGACCGGTTCAGACCGGATCAAACCGGTTCAGACCGGTTCAAACCGGATCAAACCGGTTCAAACCGGCTCAAACCGGTTTAGACCAGCTCAAACCGGTTCAGACCGGTTCAAACCGGATCAAGCCGGATCAGACCGGTTCAGACCGGATCAAACCGGCTCAGACCGGCTCAAACCGGTTCTGACCGGCTCAAACCGGATCAAACCGGTTCAGACCGGTTCAGACCGGTTCAAACCGGATCAAACCGGTTCAGACCAGATCAAACCGGATCAAGCCGGTTCAGACCGGTTCAAACCGGATCAAACCGGCTCAAACTGGTTTAGACCAGCTCAAACCAGTTCAGACCGGTTCTAACCGGTTCAGACCGGATCAAGCCGGATCAGACCGGTTCTGACCGGCTAAAACCGGATCAAACCGGTTCTGACCGGCTAAAACCGGTTTAGACCGGTTCAAACCGGTTCAGACCGGCTAAAACCGGTTCAGACCGGGTCAAACCGGTTCAGACCAGACCGGTTCGAACCGGTCCAGACCAGATCAAACCGGCTCAAACCGTTTCAGACCGGATCAAACCGGTTCAGACCGGATCAACCAGGCTCAGACCGGTTCAGACCGGATCAAACCGGTTCAGACCGGCTCAGACAGGCTCAAACCGGTTCTGACCGGCTCAAACCGGATCAAACCGGTTCAGACCGGATCAAACAGGCTCAAGCCGGTTTAGACCGGATCAAGCCGGTTCAGACCGGATCAAACCGGTTCAGACCGGATCAAACCGGTTCAGACCGGCTCAAACCAGTTCAGACCTGATCAAACCAGTTCAGACCCGATCAAACCGGTTCAGACCGGATCAAACCGGTTCAGACCCACTCAAACCGGTTTAGACCAGCTCAAACCGGTTCTGACCGGCTCAAACCGGTTTTGACCAGCTCAACTGGCTCAAACGGGTTCAAGCCGGTTTAGACCAGCTCAAACTGGCTTAGACCGGTTCAAGCCGGTTCAATCCAGTTTAGACCGGTTCAAACCGGTTTAGGCTGGATCAAACCGGTTCGAACCGGTTCAGACCAGTTTAGACTGGATCAAACCAGTTTAGACCGGATCAAACCAGTTCAGACCGGATCAAACAGGCTCAAACTGGTTCAGACCGGATCAAACCGGCTCAGAGCGGTTCAAACTGGTTCAGACCAGATCAAACCGGTTCAGAGCGGTTTGGTAGGTCTCCCAATTTAACGTTTGACAGGTGCTAAATGAATGCTCCCCTTTTCTCAGGAATGCCCGTTTCTTATCACTATGTCAAAGGCACATTCCACTTTCTGAGGATCTTAGAAATGGCGTTGAGAACAAAGCCTTTCCTGTCCCTGTGCAGCCTGCCACCAGGCCAGCCATGTCTAGTGAATCAGATGTGAGTCCACAGTGACTTTGCTCTCCCTGGCTGTAGTGTGCATCACAGGGAACGTTGTATTTATAGCTGAAGACAAGGAAGGAAAAGACAGATGATCCTGCTGGTTGTAGCTTCTACTTGAGGGCAGCAGTTCAGTTGTTGGCTGATTACCAGCCTCCACCAAGTTTCTTTTTTTTTCTTTCTTTTTTTTTTAATTGAAAAAAAATTTTCCCACTTCCTCCTCGCCTCCCATTTCCCTCCCCCTTTTCCCACCCCTCTCCCCCTCCCCCTACTCCTCTTCTCCTCCCTCTCCAGTCCCAAGAGCAGTCAGGGTTCCCTGCCCTGTGGAAAGTCCAAGGTCTTCCCATCCACCAAGTTTCTTGAAGGCAGATCAGGGGAAGGGGCTGGTGAGCTGGTGGCAGCTGCGGGGACTCAAACAGCTTCTATATCAAGTCAGGCCTGGCACGTGGAGTGTGCATTTCTTCCCTAGCCTCTGTGGTGCTGCCTGCAGAAAGGGATTAGAAAGGCAAGGAAAAGATACTAGACTCTAGACTATAGACTTCTGCAATCGCTGATGTCATAGAGAAGAAACTTTCCTGTCAAGTCTTTTTTTGATGAAGCCTTTTTTGGTTGCCTTCTTTCTCCTGACCCCACTGTCATAGCCTCAGTGTGCTTTGTATTGTGGAAACCAGAAGCCGACTCTCCAGAGCTTTCCCTAGGTCCAGCATTCTCTGCTCAGGATACTGCTTCTTCATTCCGATGTCCAGCTAATCTCCATCTCTGAGGGGCCACCAGGTGCTATTTCCCCACTTCCTCTGGAAAGTCATCCTCTCTTCCTTAACCACTGCACTCAGGTGGTCCTCCCGGACTCTAGATTGAGTCACTTGAGTGCAGGGACCAGAGCTAAGTCACTTATCTGTGGCCGTCGGCTGGTTGTGGATATCTACGGTTTGGTTCAAGCAGTAACTACAGAAAGCACTACTCCAGGGAAGAGAGTACATGGCCCTCGCTGGGAGCTGAGTTCTGCTGCTGGATAGATTGGCTGAGATTCCTATTATCAGCTTGCTGGTCAGTGAAATCTCCTGCTGAGACTCCAAACAGTGTTCTAAGATACAAGAGCTGTCAGCTTAGTCATTATCCCCTCAGCTCCAGGGAGAGAAGGTCGGGAAGGCCTCGGCAGGCTTCTTACTTGGTAACCAGGTTATGTGGGCTGGATGGGGGAGGAGACTCGGCAGTAGCCTGGGTCTGTTCTTCTCTGTCCCAGTCTGCTGTCTTCTCCTTTCTCCTCCAGGTAACTGAGAACACAGCCTAAAACAGAAACTAATACTCATGTTTTAGTTGTGAGGAGCAAACGTAAGGTATTGAGAATAAAATGGAAGAGACGTAAGGAGAACAGGAGACAGCACAAGTGGGTGTGTTCTTGGTCTGCTTTGCGACAAGCTGGGGAGGCACAGTGGGCATGTCTATCATCTACTGGGGTGATCTCCTCCTAGGCGGTGCTGTTTTGGAAAAATGGTGCCTTGCAGAAATTTACAGCCTGGCAGAGAAAGGAGAATTTGTCTGCTCAGATTCTTCTATATTCGGTCTGATGACTATGGTAGTTTGAATGACCCCCCATAGTCTCATGTATTTGAATGCTTAGTCACCAGAGAGTGGAACTCTTCATAGGATTAGCAGGATTAGGTGTGGCCTTGTTAGAGGAAGTGGATCACTGCGGGCTTTGAGATTTCAAGAATCCACGCCAGGCCCAGTCTCTCTCTTCCTCTCTGCCTGCAGATCAGGATGTAGCTCTCAACTTCTCCTCCAGCATCATGGCTGTCCTGCCTGCCACCGTGCTCCCTGCTGTGATGTTAAAATAGACTAAGCCTCACAAACTGTAAGCAATGCCCAATTAAATGAGTTCAGTTCCCAACAAACCACATGGTGGCTCACAGCCATCTGTAATGAGATCTGATGCTGTCTCTGGTGTGCGGGCCTACATATAGGTAGAGCGCTCATTAATAAATCTTAGAATGTTTTTCTTTATAAGAGTTGTCGTGGTCATGGTGTCTCTTCACAGGAACAGAATGGTGACTAAGACAGTTGAGTTTTATCCAGACTGACTCCCGTATCTCTAGGTCAATAGAACCTGGGGTGTCCTAGCCTGTCTTGTAGAGGGTGGGCCAGAGATTGGAGACGTTTTTCCAGGCCACGTGAGGGGCGAGTGACAGATCCCAGACTGCTTCGCTCTGGGAGCTCTGAAAGAGCAAGAGGCAGAATCTGAATTTCATGTAATGGCAGAGGAGAGTCACTAGAGGGTTTAAAGTCTAGCAACACAAGACAAACTTGTGACCTTCTTATGTGGCTCACTTAGCGGAAGCAGGCAGTGCCACGTGAAGGTATCTAACATAGTTCTTGAGGGCGTCCTTGGCTGGATCTAGAGCAGTGGTTCTCATCCGTCGTGAACCCTTATGGGTCGACAACCCTTTTACAGGGGTTACCTAAGACCATTGAAAAACACAGATATTTACATTATGAAGCAAACGGTAGCAAAATTACAGTTATGAAGTGGCAATGAAAATAATTTTATGGTCGGGAGTCACCATAACATGAGGAACTGTACTAAAGGGTCTCAGTGTTAGGAAGGCCGAGAACCACAGTTCTAGAGCTTCATTTGGACTTCCTTATTGTGACTTCATTTAAAAATGTTCAATTCTTTTATAGATTTTATTTTTAAATTTTATGTGTGTGTGTGTGTGCTGTGAATGTGTGGGTGCTTCTGGAGGCTAGAGAACAGCATCAGATCCCCAGGAGCTAGAGTGACAGGCCATTGAGAACTGCCTGGCGTGGGTGCTGTTTCCTGGAAGCTCCACCCCAGTGGCCGGCATCCATAGACCCAGAGAGTCTGGAACGTTCTGATGGGAGCTCCACCACAAGCCCCCCTCTCCCATCTCTCTCCAAACCTTGCCACATCTCAGAAAGTCCACCAAATGATAACCCCACCCCCAGAGATCAAGACCAATCCCACAGGGTATTTAAACTGCCCCCTCCCCCCCGAAAACAAACACGTGGCTTTTCAGTCTCTCTTCCCCATCTCATCTCTGGGAGCCAGAAAATCATCCAGGGGCTTTTAACCCATTAAACCTGCGCCCTTTTGAATTCGGTTTGATTTGGTCTGATTTGGATTGCTACCTCAACAGAGAGGATTATTGGGGTGCAGAAACTTTCCAGGAGCTAGGAACTAAACCCAGGTCTCCTAGAAGAGCAGCAAGCAATCATCACTGTTGAGCCGCTATTTCTCTAGTTCCCAAGATGTTGGATTTAAACAGTGGACAGTGGAGCCTCACGCATTTACAGAAAGCGTGTATGCATGCCAGCTGTTATTCTAAGTCCACTGCCAGTCCCATCCAGCTCCTACTGCAACTCTAAGAGCAGGTACTATTATTGCCTGCCCTGGCCCAGGGCCACCTGCTAATGATGGCAGTTAGTATTGAAACCAAACAGCCTGCCATCAATAGCGCTCTTAAACACAGATGTGGCCTCTCTGAGTGGGTTTAGGCAGAGAAATGATGTGGCTAGTGAGGTCTGAGGAGGAGCACTTTGGCTGTGGTGAGGGAAGATCCATACAGGAAGAAAAAGGGGCTGCCAGGAGCTATTTGAGACCATCAGGTTTGAAAATGGGATGACTTTAGCCAGGACTCTGGGGCCGGGGCTGTGAGAGGGGGCAGCTGCTTCCTATGTGGTGTGGACACCAGAGTCTTGTGATGATCGTACTGGGGCTTTTTCGTGGTGGGAATAGATGGACATTTGTGAGTGTATAGGGGAAGCAGAAGAAATGCCTGGGAATGAGGAGCGGATGAAGGCCAGACTTGCCTGGTACTGGTGGGGGCCTCATGGCTGGGCAGGAAGTAGGAAGAACTAGGGCAGAGAAAGAAAGGCCCAAAGCTGGGTGGAAAGAAGGGTCCCCCTACTCCTTGGTGAGCTCCAAGGGGGAGAGGTTCATCGGCATTGTGCTTAGTACAGGAGGACCTGGGAAGACAGGTCAGCTAGACACAAACCCAGCCGTGAGGGGAAGCAAGGATGCTGGCCTTGAGTTAAGAGCTCACTCCTCTGTCAGGTGTGAGTCCCCGTGCTCTCTGGCTTCCTCAGTCTGACTCACTGCTCATCTTCCCCGCAGAGTCCCTGGGAGAGTGACAGAGGAGGTGGGCCAGGAGCAGGCCGGAATTCCTGCACGGCGAGGGGGGGAGGGGGGGCTGATGAGTCAGTGCCTTTCATTGCAAGTCGTTGCTTGTGGTTAGGAGCAAACTGACCCAACTCACAGTTTAAATTCCTGAACCCTGGACCCAGGCCTCAGCAGGCAACTCTGTTAATAGTGGGGTGGGGCGCTTGCATGCCTGGGAAGGCACATTCCAGAAGTCAGGCTTACGGCTGGGATATTGACTGTACCAGGGACCAACTGCTCTGCAGAGCTAGAAGGTGAAAACAGTGTTGTGCCCTGGGAAAACTCAGACTTGGGAGGGATTGGGTGTGCAGTCTGCCTTGTTCTTTGGGAGGCCGGTTGTTTCTGAGACCTCTGAAGTCCTCTTTGTGAAGCAGAGAGAAGTGACCGGTCCTTAGGGTGAAAAGCTCAGCTTGCAGAAAGTTGCTATCCTGCTGAGTTACAGTAGGGGGCGCACTGCCGCTGTCCTCGCTCCCTCTCTGCTGCAAGCTGACTCATTCCCTCTGCAACCGACAGATTGCAGATTGCGTCTTGCTTGGTAGTTGCTATGCAGAGCTAAAAGCTGTCGCCTGAGAGTTACAAAAATTACAACCTGTCAGAGAAAATATTGTTCTAAATATGCTCGTTTAATGAGACTTTATTTTTATTATTTTTTAAATGGGTCCCCAGTAGGTAACAGCAGGTATCACTGTTTTCAGAAAACCATTTTTCCCCCTTTGGGGTGCTTAGTAATTGGCTTTGGGTTCTACATCCTGCAGTGAAAGTTAGACCTAACCTTTAGCTTCTTCATGTCTGTCTGGCATGCGTCCCAGGCTAATGTCCCTCTGTTAGGTGGCTGCCTAGCGATCAGAGGCTTAGGGGGCCATTCTACTAGCAGATGGCATCCCCCTGGGGGTAACTTAGTCTGATAACTGAGCAAGGCCCCAAAGAGACATTTTTTCTTTCATTGTGGTCAGGCTACGTTAGAACAGAGTGGACAACTGCCAAGGACTCCTGAGACAACATGCATCATTTTCCCAGATGCCTTCACTCATAGCTCACCTCTCCAGGAAGAGGTGGGGCTGCAGGGCCCTCATCACTTCTGTGAGGGTACCCCTGAGTCCTGGATGACTGCTCTTGATTCTGTTCTATGAGGGATACATGTGGCAAGAGTGTCAGTTAGAGCCACCTGCCGTTTACAAAGCTCTGGCAGGGTCTGGTGGCCGCTGATAAGGCAGGAGGCACGCAGGCCAACTTCTATTGTGTGGATGTGAATGAGAGGGGCCCTCAAAGCGGCAATGGTGCCATCGGACACTAACAGGCAGGCTGCAGAGAGTGCCTGGCTGGCATGGTATCCAGGGTTGTGTATCTGCTGTTTGCTGAGTGTCAACTGGAAAATGAGACAGAAGAATCAAAGGTAGGCCCAGCTTCAAGGAGCACCAGGAGTAGAACCTTCAACTAGCTCTCTAAAAGTGGTTGGAAGTGCTCAGAGCTCAGCTGCCTTCAAATATGTTCAGCCTTGACATCGTGACATGATGTTATCTTCTAGAAGGTTCACTGTTAGAGATCCATGCAATTGAGTTACAAAACCATTGCAAAAAAAAAAATCTCATAATGCTTTAAGGAAGCTTGGGATTTTGTGTTGGGCCCCACTCATAGCTGCATGTGGTAGTCAGAACCTGATGTCATTCTTGTCAGCATTTAAAGGATTGCTGGATGTGATGGAGTGTTCTGTACATTGCTGGGGGGAAATGCACGTGCTCTTTGAAGGAATAAACAAAGAGATGAGTGTAAGCCAAGGGAGAACAGGCTAATAGGTACATGTTGTGTATGTGTGTATGTGTTTTCCCATTTTTGTATGTATGTGGTATGCATCTGTGTATGTTCATGTTTGTATTGTAGGGACACACTGTGTGTGTAAGTGGAGGCCTGAGGTTGATTTTGGATCATCCCTGGTCTCTTTTCCACTTTGATATTTAGGCAGGTTCCCTCAGTCAAACCCAGAATCTACCAATATGCTCATGTTGAGTAGCCAGCTTGCTCTGGAGACTTCCCATCTCCAGCTTCCCAGGGTTGGAATTACAAGTGGGTGACCATGCTCTCCCTCTCACCAGCACTCACGCTGGGAACTCTGTGCCTCATGCTTTTGTGGCAAGCACTGTAACTACCAAGCCGTCTCCCAATCCCTATGCTGCTGTTTGAATGGAAATGGTCCCCAAAGGTTCATAGATTACAACAGTTGGTTGTCAGATGGAGGTGCTGTTTGGAGCCTTGTGAAATCGTTAGGAGGTGGAGCCTTGTGAAACCGTCAGGAGGTGGAGCCTTGTGAAACTGTGAGGAGGTGGAGCCTGTGAAACCGTTAGGAGGTGGAGCCTTGCTGGAGGAAGCGGGCCACTGAGGATGGGCCCTGGGGTGGTATAGCCTGGCTTCACTTCTCATCTGCTTCCCGACTACAGACACTGTGTGACCTCCTGCCTCACAGTCCATCCGCTGTGTTTTCCCATCCATAAAGGATTGTACCTCGTCCTAAACTGCAAACCAAAACAAGCCCTCATTCCCTTAAGTCACTTCTTGTCAGGTGTTCTGTCACAGAGAATAGTAACTAACACAGTACAATGTTGAAACTGTTTGGAATCTCCAGCCTGGGGCTCCATTCAGGACCCCCACCACCAGCATGCCCTGCAGCATCTCCCCTGGAGCTGCCTCTTCAAACTTTGCTCCTGAGAAAGCCTGCCAAAAGTGAGCTCCTCCTTGGGGCTGCTCAAGACCACGCCTACAGGTAGCCATATTTGTCACATGACACCTCTCCCACCCTCCCGAGGGTCACCAAGAAGTGCTTTCTTTAGATTAAACCTGGCTTTATTAATTTGGTTTGATTGGCTTATTACATCTGGGGCAGGCGGATTTCCAAACTTATTCAAAGGGGCTTTAAAACTTACCAGAAGCTAGTATCTTAAACCATGCCCAGGTGGTAGGAGGTGGAAGTTAGATTGTCTGACCTGTCACTCAAGTCAGGGAGTGTGAAAGACTTGTGGGGAATGGGTGGGTCCTACAGGAAGCTCTTAGAGTGTTTCTGGACTGAGCTGGAGACCAACTCAAAAAGCATAGGACAAGTATACCGTGACTGACTATTGGGATCAAGGATACAGCATGGATGAGTGTCAGAGAGGCAGAATGGGAGGAAGGACTTGGAGACAGACAGACAGAATACATGCGTCTAGACTTTGTAGGTATAATACTAGTTTGTAATTATGATACTTTGTAGGTATGATATTTTCCTGCTGGTAGGATACTAGTTAGAGACATGTTTACAGGGACTATCCTTGTCTTTGAATGGAGGTGGAATGTGGAAGCTTTGCTAGGGCATTGCGTTGATTCCTATCTCACCACTCTGAATACCTGGTAAGCATTAAATTAATACATGTACAGCTAAGGTTGTTTCTCCCTTACCCGTTCCTACCAATTTTCAGTATAGCCTAGAAATAAGAGCATAGATGTCACCAGGGGCCTCTGTGTGACCTGCTTCGGCACTTACTGGGTATGTAGCTTTCTTCGACATTCTCTCTGTCTCAGCACACTTATTTCGCCAATTGTCCTGGTTACATGTTGTTTTGTTTTCTTCCTAACTTGATACACCTTGCAAGAGGAACCCTCCATTGAAGAGTTGCCTCAATCAGATCAGATTGGCTTGTGGGTATGTCTGCGGGAGCCTTTTCTTGATTATAATGGACGCAGGAGGGCCAAGTCTCCTTTGGCTGGTGCCATCCATAGAAAGATGGGTCTAGGCTCTCTGGGAAAGGTAGCTGCATGTGAGTCTGGAAGCAAACCAGCCAGCAGTGTTTCTCTGTGGTTCCTGCCTCTGCTCCCGCTTGAGTCCCTGCCGTGACTTCCCTCAATCATGGACTGCAATCCAGAAGTGTAAGCCAAATAAAGCCCCTCCTCTCCATGTTGCTTTTGGTTACAGTGTTTGTCCTCACAACAGAAAAGCTGACTTAGGACACCACTAAAATAAGAATATGGATAATTGAGGTCATTAACTGAGTGGGGGAGTCCTGGTTTGGAGGAAGGCATATGGATATTTCATGTTACTTATCTTGATTTTGAGATAAAAGAAACTTAAGAAGGGGGGATCTATTGGGGTTCATGCTTGAGGGTAGAGGCCATCATGGCTGCATCAGGATCTTGCAGCTGGTCACAATACACCTGCAGTCAAGAAGCAGAGAGAGAAGACGGCCACTGCCAGCTTCCCTTCTCCCTCTTATTTGGTCTGGAGCCCCAATCCATGCAATGGTGAGGCCCATATTTAGGGTGGGTATCAGGAGACAGGTTAGTGTTTCTGGTTCTGCAGTATAGGCAGGGTTCATGAGCATTAGACCTGAGAACTGATCAGGTGTGCAATGGGGAGGCCAAGGAGACTTTTCACTCTGCCCAGGCTCATTTTAAGAGCGACCAACCAAGACATCTAGCTGCGTGAACTGAACAATTCCCAGACTCTTGGACTTTCGGTTTGTAAGTAGCCATTGTTGGATTAGCTGGACTATATAGCCTACAAATCATTCTAAGAAATCCTCTCTATCTCTACCCTCTATATCTATATTATACCTATATCTATAAATGGATAGATTCATTCTACAAGTTCTATTCCTCTAGAGAACCTGAACTAATACAGAGAAGTTTCTTTAAAATGAATACGAAGCTGGTACACAGTACAGTGGTAGAGTTCTGGCCAGCATGAGGGCCTGGGTCTGGTCTGACATGCTGTGGAAAGGAAATGGATATGAAGGCGTAGGAGGGAGTGTAAGCATCTGTAATAATAAGGGCCGTGTCCCATATTGTTCTTGTGGATTGAATATGTTGTACCTTTGGCCTCTGATTCATGTGTTGAGATCCCAGACCTGAGGGTATTGGCATTTGGTGCTAAAGTGTAGAGTTGGACTGTATTTATTAGGGGCCGGATAAGAGAATTGGTGGCTGGACTCTCTCCCTCTTTCTCTCCCTCTCTCCACGCAGACTCTGTGCAAAGGTCATGCAGGCACACAACAAAAGAAGTGGCTGAGGACAAGAGGTGAGCACTGAGGATGAAGCCCATCTTGCTGGCACCTTTACTGCAGGCGTCTCTATCTTCAAAACAGTTCATTCATTCCTGCTTTTTAGCCATTTGTCAGTGTTATTTTGCCTATAACAGCTTTAGCAGCCTGGTACAGCAGCTCAACCTTGACATGACTTCTCATTTTGATTGCCAGGAATTTTGAGAAAACGTATACATCTTTGGAGCCCACCTTTCGGGAACAGGCATTCTTTAGAATACATTAGTTCAGGTGGGCAGGAAGCTGGGGAAACCTTAACCAGCTTCTACATCAGGTTCTTTATAGACAATATCAATTGACTTTCAAAACAACTGGAGGAGTGAATAGTGTTATTGTTTTGTAGATGACAAAACAAGACTCTCAAAATCAGTTTTTACTAAGGGCTCAGATTTGGACCCCTGCCATTGGATTTACATATAGAGAGTGTCTTATTCTTTTGAGAAATGTTTAAACTAGGAACTGAAAGAGCTGGTCTAATGCAAAAAGTCTATATAAATTAAAATTCCCTTCTTTATACTCTATTCAAATTTTCTTTATGCCATGAAGACTGTTTTTCATCCATTTAAAATACTTAGTTCCATTGTGAAGAATTATGTTTTATGTAGTTAGGTATTATTGGAAAGTGTGAACTATGTTTTCAATAGTTGAGACAAAATGAGGTCGCTGCTTCTTCAATGCAAATCAGATTTAGATGACTTCTGGAAGGAAGAAGGGGTCCGTTTAGGCTTTGAGATTGGTTGGTGTGAACCCCATTTACTTCACTCAAAATCCAGAAGATTTCAATTCTTGAGGACTGGGGAAGGCAAATTTGGGAAATTAAAGGGTAACTGAAAATAGATGACTACAGGGGGTGGCAAAAAAAGAAAGAAAAAGAAAATAGATAGCTACATCAAATATATTTGTTGCCAGGTGATTTGTGTTGGAATTTAATATGAAATAAAGCAATTATGAGCCAGAGACTAAATGAAAATCATCAGAAGCATTTCTAGGGAGATTACTTTCATCTTCATCATCATTTTCATCAACATTTATATTGGCACCACCACCATTACCACCACCGCCACCACCACCACCATCACCACCACCACCACCATTACCACCACCACCACCATTACCACTACCATTACCATCACCACTACCACCACCACCATCATCACCACCACCATTACCACTACCATTACCACCACCACCATCACCACCACCACCATTACCACCACCACCACCATTACCACCACCACCATCACCATTATTACCACTGCTATTACCACCACCACCATTACCACTACCATCACCACCACTACCACCACCATCATCACCATTACCACTACTATCACCATTACCACTACCATCACCACCACCACCATTACCACCACCATCACCACCACCACTACCATCACCACCACCATTACCACCACCATCACCACCACCACCACCATTACCACCACCATCACCATTATCACTACCATCACCACCGCCACCACCATTACCACTACCATCACTACTACCACTACCATTATGATGGAGGAGGGTCATCTGTCTATCTGTTGCTTTCATTGGTTAATTAATAAAGAAACTGCTTGGCCTGATAGGGCAGAAAATTAGGTGGGTGGAGTAGACAGAACAGAATGCTGGGAGAAAGAAGCAGATTCAGGCAGATGCCATGATTCTTCGACCCGAGACGGATGTAGGCTAGAATCTTTTCTGGTAAACCACCACCTTGTGGTGCTACACAGATTACTAAATACAGGTTAAAGCAAGATGTGAGAATTAGCCAATAAGAGGCTGAAACTAATGGGCCAAGCAGTGTTTAAAAGAATACAATTTGTGTGTTGTTATTTCAGGTGTAAACTTAGCTGTGTGGGAGCCAGGTGGGATGAAAAGCAGACCCGCTGTTCCTTCTCCACCACCACCACCACCATTACCACTACCACTACCACCATTACCACACCACCATTACCACTACCATCACCACCACCACCACCATTACCACCACCACCACCACCACCACCACCACCACTGGCACCACCGACATCTTCTGAGAGTTCAGCTACAAGCTGATCACATTACAGAGATCATCTAATCTAATCTTCACTTGAGCTGGAAACCAGACATTTTTAACATTTCCATTTAACAAGTGAGGAAAGAGACTTGGAGACATTGTTTTCCCTGGCCACTGGCTAGTCCACTGTGAACCATAAGGATTCTGGCATGGCGAGTGTAGCCTGATGGAGGGGATAAGGAGAATAAAGGTATTATGCTGTTTAGGAAGAATATTGGTTTTTATTCAGTAAGCTGGAAGACAGCAATGCTTAGAGGTGGGGGAGTGATTGATTACAGGAATGTTTAGGATGACTGATCACCCCTAGAAAGCTTGTACTGAAGCATGCTACATAGGCACCCCTCAGTTTCTCACTGTCCAGGGTTCCTAAAGAATGAAAGATTGAAAAATGACTAGTAGAAGGACCGCTAGTTCCCTATCTTCAGGATGTCAGAGGAGACAGGAAACAGGAACTTGGAACTTGAGTGATCCAAAGTCCTAATCTTTTGACTCAGTCTAGTAGTCCAGTATTTAATTTAGTGTCCTTGACTTCACACACATACTCTTTCTCTCTCTCTCTCTCTCTCTCTCTCTCTCTCTCTCTCTCTCTCTCTCTCTCTCTCACACACACACACACACACACATACACAAACAGAGTCATGTACTCATGCACACATTTTGGTTGCATTGATTCTGAAGGTAGAACCCAGTGCTAACCCCTTCCATGCACCTTTCTTTTGAACAGGATTTGACTCGATACCAACCTTACTTTGTATTCATTATGTAGCCCGTGCTAGCCTTTAAGGCCTGGTCCATTTGTTCCAGCTTCCTAAGTTGTGAGAAAATGGGTGTGTACCACCAAGCCCAGCTTTCCACATTTTAAAGGCCTGATGCAATAATGCTTGATCTAAAAAAAAGGAAGCTGGGTGGTAGTGGTGCACGCCTTTAATCCCAGTACTCAAGATGTAGAGACAGGCGAATCTCTGTGAGTTCAAGAGCAGCCTGGTCTACAAGAGCTAGTTCCAAGACAAGCTCCAAAGCTACAGAGAAACCTTATCTCGGAAAAAAAAAGGAAAAAAGTCCCCAGCTTTACCATATTATAAAGTAAAAAATGTCATATTTGTATTGTATGTTGGCCAATTTTTGCCAGCTAAAACCAAGTAGAGTCACCTGTGAAGAGGGAGGCTTACCTGAGAAATTGCCTTCATCAGACCGGCCTGTGGGCATGTGTGGGGCATTTTCTTGATTATTTAATGATGAGAGGGCCCAATCAACTGTGGGCAGAGTTTTGGAAGAAAGCTAGCCGATCAGGTCATGGAGAAAAAGCCAGGAATTAGCTTTTCTACCTACATGTTTGCTCCTGTTTGAGTTCTCTCATGATCAACTGTGATTGGGAAGTGTAAGCCAAATAAACCCTTCCCTCCCTTAAGTTGCTTTTCGTCGTGGTGTTTACTACAGCAACAGGAAACAACCTAGGACAGTACGCTTGCTTGCTGATTCTGCTTGTGCATAACCAGCGTAAAATCAAATCGCATTTTCTCAACTAGGTTCTCTGCCCTCTAAGCTAATTCGTTTTCTGCCACTCACTCCGAGGTGTCTTTTATGCATATAAGTAGTTTTTTTCTCCCTTCTTGATTGATAGGCATTGAGAAGGCAAGTAGTGCATCTGATTAATTGGCTTTTTATAGCACTTGGCGTGATGAAGCAGGCAGATAAGTGCTAATAACGGCTGTTGGTGATCCCATCATCCCCCTGTGACTCAAAGATAGCTATTAATTACTAGGTCAATAGCAAGGGAGGGAATCAGTAGATTGGTGGGAGGGTAGGAGGTGGAGGTATTAGAAATTTATATCTCTGGAAAAGCTTTATCATAATCTCCTTTATAATAGAAAATGGCGGGGAACACAGCAAAAGCTAATTTAATACCAATAGATACACATATATAGTGGAATATATGTAATTTATAATGAAAGATTTAGAAATTTGTGTCCAATTTGACTTTTATTTGATATGATACAGCAGGAACACCAAAGACTCCTTAAAAGGCAACCAAACTGGCTAAGTAGCAAAGCTTTGCAAGAGCAAATAACTTGAGACTAAATTGGTTTGTTAGTAAGATGACAGTGGGGTACGGGCTTACGGTACAGCCAGTGTGCTCAGGAGTTGGGTGAGGAGCCAGCAGCATTCACCGTCACCTGCTAGGTTTATTATAAAGCTGACACAGCAAGTGACTGGCCCGATTGCCTCCCTGAAAGTGTTTGTTTGGCAATTTTACAATCTAGGTGTGTGGTGTAATGAAATCGTTCATGTTTCATTTATTTTTATAGGTGAAAGTTCTAAACATCTGGCTCACCCATTTCTGAGATTTATTTTCCCCCTGCCTTTTATTTAAAACTGGAAAATGCCTTTCCATTTTTAATGAAGGCTTACATCAATATAAGTTTATGATCTGGGTGGATATCTTCCCATGAACGTGCTTTTACATTGTAATGATTTGGACTATATGAAGGGTTTGTAAGGGAAAATTGGAATATCAGTGTGACAGCTGGAGCCATTTCTAGTTCTGTTTGTGACACTGGACTTTCCTAACAGTTTCAGAGTCACCTAGGAGTATTAATCCTTGGCAGAAGTTGTTTGAACATTGTCTTAGTTAACTTTGCTACTGCTGCAGTAGAACGCCACGACCCAGGTAACTTAGAGAAGAAAAAGCGCATTTGGGTTTTTGGTTGCAGAGGCATCAGCACCTTCTGTGTAGGGAAGCATGGCAGCATGGAGCAGGCTGGGTGTCAGGAACGAGAAACTGAGGGGTCACAGCTTCAGATGCAAGAGAGAGAGAAAACTGGATAAGCCACTTCTGGTGATGCGCTTCCCCTAGCAAGGCCGTATCTTCTAAACCTCTCCAAACAGCCACTTCTGGTGATGTGCTTCCTCTAGCAAGACCGTATCTTCTAAACCTTTCCAAACAGCGCCAACAACTGGAAGCCAAGTGTTCAAATATATTGAGCCTATGGGGAGGGAACATTCTTGTTTAAACCACCACAAATACTTTACAACCTTGGGTTAAGAATTCTTTGGACCAGGTATGATATATCCTCACTCATAACACAAAACAAAATAAACCCCACAACCTTAGCTCAGTAGTTCTTAATCTTCTTTTGGGGGATATATATGTCACACTTTTTTAGAAGTTCCTAAGACACATATTTTGGTCAGAAAAGAGTAAACATAGTGTTAGGAGCTACAAAATAGTGGTGGTAAGCTAAAATATCCAACTTTATTTTAAATTACCAGGTATTCTCTTGCTTATCATCTTTTCCCAAGACCTCTTCATTTTGTCTCCTAAATCAGATAGGAAGGACACAGCTGATAGCTGCAGATCACCTCAAGGTGAAACAAATCTTTACTGTCTCTCCTGCTAGAGCAATGGTTCTCAATCTGTGGGCCATGGCCCATTAAAGGGATGTAGGAAGATAAGGCCTACAAGACCAAGAGATGAGGCAACCTGGAGTCTGCCTGAGGGCCTAGCAACAGGCTCCGTCAGAGGTCCTGATGGTGCCTAACCCATGAGGGGCAATCACGTGATGTCTGTGGATTAGAACCCAGTCTGTGCTGGGAGGAGGGTATACAAGGCATTAGGAAGATTGAGAACCACTGCTCTAGATGAAAGCAGGAGACTAAATTTGCTCCACACCTGGTTAAAGCATACAATTGTTTAGCAAATAGCATGTGGGAATACTGTACATATTAGAGTTGTAACAGGTCTGAAAATGAACAATGACTGAATCATGGTTCCTGTCTTCAAGGGACCCCTGTTTGGTGGCTTGGATCATGTAAGAAGCAAAATGTTTGCTCATGGTTCCTGTATAAAGTTAGATGGCATCTTGAATAGTAACAGGGTTAACCTTGCAGGTTGAACACATTTTTCTTTTTATGTATAGAAGAAGCATTTAATTGGAGACTTGCTCACAGTTTCATAGGGTTTGTCCATGACCATCATGGCAGGAAGCATGGTGGAGACAGGCAGCTGGAGTAATAGCTGAGAGCTTATATCCTGATCCATAGACAGGAGAGAGAGAGAGAGAGAGAGAGAGAGAGAGAGAGAGAGAGAGAGAGAGAGAGAGAACATGACAGGGCCTGCTATGGGCTTTTGAAACCTCAAAGCCCTCTGCCAGTGATACACCTCTTCCAACAATGCCACTCCCCCTAGTCCTTCCTAAAGAGTCCTATCAGCTAGGAACCAAACATTCCAAATATATGAGCCCATGGAGGCCATTCTCACTCAAAATGCTACATCTTCCTATTTTCAAGTTTTTAAAAAAGTTAATCTTTTTTTGTGTGTGACCTCCTGAGCTTAGTTAGGTTGACGACAAGATCAGTGGTGGTGATAGGGCTATTCACTGGAGCATTAACAACTTATTAGTGGCTACTCACTGAAGAAAAGTAGGTCCCATTCTTTTTTTTTTTTTTTAAAAAAAAAACAAAGTCTTTTTTTAAGATTTATTTGTTTATTATGTATACAGCATTCTGCCAGCATGTATGCCTGCACACCAGAAGAGGGCACCAGATTTCATCATAGATGGCTGTGAGCCACCATGTGGTTGCTGGGAATTGAACTCAGGACCTCTGGAAGAACAGCCAGTGTTCTTAACCACTGAGCCATCTCTCCAGCCCAGGTCCCATTCTTTTTTTTTTTTTTTTTTGGTTTTTCGAGACAGGGTTTCTCTGTGGCTTTGATGCCTGTCCTGGAACTAGCTCTTGTAGACCAGGCTGGTCTCGAACTCACAGAGATCCGCCTGCCTCTGCCTCCCAAGTGCTGGGATTAAAGGCGTGCGCCACCACCGCCCGGCCCAGGTCTCATTCTTTAGCAATAATTAACTTCTAAAAGTCTCTCAGAGAGAAAAAAAGGGCTTCATACGCACCTCTCCTGTCTATGATAAATTGCTGATGGGACCAGATCTTGTCTTGTACAGATCTTGTACAAGTAACCATAGCTGTAGTGAGTTCAATTTACAATGGTCATATCATATCCAGAAGACATATTTTTGAAGCATACCTCCCATATTCTGGCTCTTACATTCTTTTTGGATAGCAATGTTCCCCGAGTCATGTAGGAAAAGATACAGACATTCTATTTAAACCTGAACATGCAATGGTCATTTATTTTCAGCCCATTGACCAGGTATGAGTCTGCACTAACCATGACCACTGCAATAAGAAGCTTCTCTGATGAAGGCAGAGAGCAGCACTATTCGGTGTACATACATATAAGTATTTAGCAGGCAGTTTGGTGATATGTCCTTGTAGCAAAATAACCAATATGTTCATGTAGGTTCTCTTCTAGGGCCTATGACTTCCCCAGCCACAGACTCTTGACTAGGTTTAAAGTACCAAGCATGATTCCTTCTTGTGGAACATGACTCAAATCTAATCAGAAGGTGGTTGGAAACCCCATAACATTCATGACACTATTTTCCAGTGGACACATTTTACCTTGAAGTTTGATATTGTAGCTTCCAGGGTTTACAGATCTGTAAGGCTGTTGATGAGCTCTACACCAGGACCTCTCTGGATGATATATAATATGTCTTGTGTTGGCTCTTTGTGACAGAAATCATTTCTGGAAATGGTATGGAACTGCCTTCTAAATATTTCACTTTGTACTCATGGATTAGTGTTCTTTCAGCCTTGGCCAGCGGAACTTCTCTTTGCAATGGGTAGCAGCTAACGCAGAGACTCATAACTGGTCAAAGAGTTGGGAAGAAGCAGACTGTTAAACAGAATGTATATGTACCCCCTCCAAGGCTCAGGAGCCTGGTAGAAGAGAGGGGAGCCAGAATGTAAGAACTCGAGGATGGAGAGAAACACTATGAAATGACTTTTTTTAGACCTGACACTGTAGCTATTGCACTCAGAAGTAGCTGCTGTTACTGTTGAGAGGGGAGGAAGTCTCATGTGAGTGAAAACTGAATGACCACATTGCTGAGTGACCGGCTACACTGAGAACCCCACTGCCTCATCCCCATAGGGGTGGCAAAGGCGTACTCGGGTGAAGCTCACAGAGATGGTAGAGCTTTCCTCAAGGTCTTATGGAAGAGTAGTGACCAGTCTGTGCAAAACTAGCACTGCATCTTCCGCCTCCCAGATGTCTACAGACTGAGCCAGCTCACCCACAGAGACCTCCTACCAAGACTGGCTAGCCCCTCCCCTTGTCCCTTACCTAACAGCTGAGGTCCCAGGTTTCTGGGGGTAGTAGGTGCCCTCCGTGGGAGGAAGCAGCTCCACCTAATCTCGGTTGTCCTTTCTTCATTCACTTGCCACTTCTTGTCAGGGTCTGGGAGTGAAGTCACGTGGTTGCAGCATGTTACCTCCACAAAACCTGTACAAGACCAGGCTGGACAGCACTCCATCATGGGTGTGGGGTGGGTGCTCATGAGGCCTCACCCCTTCCCGAGAAGCTGCTGACAGTTAATCGTTGCTAGGAGAAAGGGAGTCATTTTCTTCAGTGCCATAGCCACTCTGAAATTGCCCATGCTTCAGTAGAGAACACCCCACCCCCGTCCCATCCAGGCTCATGCAGGCTGCTATAATTAAACTCAGTGGATCTCAACAAACCAAAACACACATGTTAGAAAGGACAGGAGAACTGGAGAGGAACTCTTCCCGAAGGACTTTGGCAGGGGTGGGAGAGGGTTAAAGAGGGGAACAGGCGGGTAATGGAGATTACCAAGATACGTTATATATGCGTGAAGCTGTCTTTGTGATATTCCTTGACTCCTGACCATCAGGGTACCTTTCCTCTCAGAGCTGTAACATAGTTACCCTTTTGTTCTCTATGAAGTAATCCTCCAACAGTCCTGTGCCTCCGAACAATGGGGAAGGGTTTCTTGTGAGAAACACGTTCGTAGATTGTTTCGTAGTTGTGTGCAGTCATGCACACGTATGCACCGTCATTAGCGTGACTGCAAAGTCACTCGGAGTTACAGTCTCATGGGACTGTCACTGCTGTGGATGTAGTTCATTGGTGACAGAGGTGTCCACTTTGTGGCACGTGACTATGTTACTGAGCAAGACTGTGCTTAGAGATGATGCTAATTGAAGCTCAAGGTGGGAATGGGTGAGGAGAAAAACAGGCTTTCAGTTATCTCTGGTTAGATTTGCCTGTTTGTGCTCCTGGCGTGACCACAGACCCTCCCCTCGTTTATCTTCATTTTTAATTTCCTGGCATCCCAAAGCAAAGTCACAGATAAATGAGCGTGGAGACTCTTCAGGATCCCTTTCTCACTTTCCAATGAAGGGGTGGCTTTTTGATGATGTTGGTCAGAGGGTGGCCAGAACAGGCAGGTACTTCTAATAAAGACTGCTTCCTCCCTTTTCGCCTCCAGTGAGGAGGGCGGTGGCGCTGGGAGGGCAGCTCCCAGGGAGCCCAGCAACTCAGGGGATCAATAAATCTGAAAGCCAGAGGAGTTGTGTGGGGGTGGGGTGGGGTGGGGGAGGGTGCGGGGGGGTGGGTGGGGATTGTGGTGGTGAGGGCAGCAGCTTCCTTGTGGAGGTGTCCTCCCTCGGTGACGTCAGAGGCGGCTGCCGTTGCCCTGGTAACTTCACCTGATCCAGGGACGTGGGTGGATGTGCTGATTTCAAGGCTCTCTCCTTTAATGAGGAAGAGCTAAAAATGAATCTTACTGTCCCATAAAAAGCTCGGTAATCACAAGGCGTTACTACCCGGCACTCGGCGTCTGTGGGAATAGATGATGCTGGAATGACCTGAAGGACAGAGGGGACAAGATTTCTTTCACAGAAATCCTTAATATTCTAGAGAAAGGAAAGCGTGGGTTCTCCTTCTAACGAAGCGCTTCATTTCTACCTTTTCTCAGGAATTTTCCTATTGAATTATGTGGCGTATTACCTCGGAGTCCTGCTCTAGGAGCGATGGTTCCGGAAATATCACAGAGCTGGGAACCATGAGAGACCAGTGTGGCCCGGACCCCAGAAAGCTGCCCTCACAGCATAAGATTTCCCTTCTAGTCACCTTAAATGTGCAGCCCCTAGTCTCTTTCTGAGATGCAGAAAAGGTTATGTTTGCAATTTGGGTCACGTGTGAGAAGCAGACACTGGTACCCACAGGTCATCCCCACCGCACTGATCTGGAAGCGCAGCTGCTTCCTGCCTGTGTGATCTTGACCCAGTTAACTGCCATGACTGAACTTGAGAAGCTTTGCGAAACCCAAAGTCTAGCTCCACAGAGCTTTAAGGAAGCAATGACATAATGCATGTAGTGTACTTGTCGCTAGATGGGCACTCAAAATAATCATAAAGGCTAATTTTCTCATTTGGAACAATTCTTAAAATGTTTCTGGTTCAGGGTTGGTATGATCATACACTCAGGCACTAAGGTTTTGAACAAATTAGAAAAAAAAAGTGCCTCCATTGGCAGAGAAGATGACAGAAGTTTTTTTTTTCTTCTTCTTTTCATCCTAATGTGACCCTGTGCAGGCTCGCAGGACTGCATGCTTTCTCATGGGCACACAGAGGGACTGGCTCTAACCTCTTTAGAGGGTCACAATACCCCAGAATATAGTGCTTTGAAATGCTCAGTACCTTGAACTAAAACAGAGCCAGTCTACCTGACCCCATGCTCCAGGAGAGGTGAAGGGCTTGGGTTTCTCTCACCTGTTCTCTTTTCATCAATATAGTGATTTGAACACCACCCCTTTGTGCCCCCAGCCTCACCAAAGAGGAAGATCAGTTTGCAAAGGAAACAGGACCATACCCAAAGCCTAAAGAAACTGTCCCAGGGCACTGCCTCTCCTTTTGGTCCACTCATGGCCTTTGAAACTCATTTAATAGTGGCTGAGGAGGTGACTCAGCTGGCAAAGCATTTGCTATGCAGGGATGAGGGCCCAAGTTCAGATGCCAGCATCTCTGTTAAAGGTGGACCTGACAGGGTGCCTGTAAGCTCAGTGCCAGGGAGGGAGGCAGAGGTAGGAGACTTCCTGACTAGCCAGCCTAGCTAAACCACCAAGCTTCGGGTTCAGTGAGAGACTGTCTCAAAACACCAAGTGGAGGGGGATTGAGAAAGAGCCCTCTGTCCATCTCTGGCCTCCATATGCATATCCACAGATGGGCACACGTACTCACACCCATGAACTCATGCACTAATGTACACAGATGCACTGACTCACAAAAGCAATAGAAGTCAACAAACCAAGAAACGCTGGGAAGGAAAAAACAATAGAAACATGTTTAAGGCCAAATAAAACTCATTTGTTGAACTTGCCCCTACTCTGCCCTCCCCTGCAAAGAGGGGGTAGTGTTTAAATCTCCCTGGGTTATCGGGAGCTCACTTTATGTTGACATCTTGGTTTGTAATAAACATGAATGTCGTTTCTTCTGTTAATATTGCTGTCAGTTTTTCTCAGTGAGCAATGATGAGCAGGTCAGAAGGCAGTGATGTTCCCTTGGTCCCCATGCACCCCACTTCTCTTGTCTCAGTGAGCAGTAATGGGCAGGTCAGAAGGCAGTGATGTTCCCTTGGTCCCCATGCACCCCACTTCTCTAGCTCCCCAGCAGTTCTCCTGGAAAGGAAAAGGCAAGTCTAAGAGAACTATTTTTAAAATCCACAATGTATAAGAGGTAGAAGGTTGAGATTCCAGCAGCTGTGACCATTGGGGGCCAAGTGGCAGTTCAGTATAATGGCTCCGCCTGTGTCACCAAGCCTGCCATCTTCCAGCAACTGTCTGTTGCAAGCTGTGGGTGACAATTCCAGCCTGCTTTGCTTTCTCATCCGCCTGTTGTTATTATTGTTATTACATTAGACTGGTTCATTGTGATGAGGTTGTGGCCTTACTGCAGGTGAGGTTGAACTTGGAAGACTTTGCTGTTTGCTCTGAAGTTCCTGCTTGGGGTTGGTTCATGTGGCTGTCCTCTGTAGTGGGGGACAGTCAAGAAGAGCACTAGAGTCATTCGCTCAATCTTAATTTGCAGAACACTATCACAAACCACAGCATAGATGACTCTGGGGCATAGAGCCTGCAGGGTGTGTTTCATCTTCTCAGGGGGCTTAGGTTCTAGTGGCGGAAGTGGCAAAATCAAAACCGGAACAAAACAGGTGTCATCTGCTCTTGTATGTGCCTAGTCATCTTTGAATGCCGGGCATTTCATACACAAACTCTAGAGGAGATGGACGTTGTCTGTGGGGAGTTTGTGTCTGTTTTTGGCAGGCCTTAACTGGTGACATATCACCTCACTCTCGTTTGAGAGTGAGATGATTCAGAGCTATTTTTGAGTGCTGTGGGAAGCTGTGTAGTTCTTACTCATTTTTACTTCCTGGAGACAGCCCTTCATGGCTTTTTCTCCCCCCATCAAAAAAAAAAATAACAAGAAAAACCAAACAAATAAACAAACAAAAAAAACAATGGCTGTCCAAAGATGTCCACCATGTTTTGATGTCCTGAATGTGAATACGTTAGGTTCCATGGCAACGAGGAGCTGAAGTTACAGATAACATTAAAGTCACAAATCAACTGATCCTAAAATGGGAGAACTGTGCTGGGTTTTCTGGGTTGTTCCAATCCAATCACAGGGCCCTTTCAAGTGGCAGAAGGAGGCAGCTGAGGAGGGCAGGGTGATGAACTTTCAGAGGACTTCAATCTGCTACTGCTGGCTTTGAAGATGGAAGAAGTGTACCACAGGAGAGAATGCCCACCCCCCTTCTCTAACACAGAAAAGGCCCACGGACATTTGTTCCCAAGGAGCCCCCAGAAGACATGAAGCCCTGTAATCATGTTGGTTTGAGTTCAACGGGACTCTTGGCAGATGTCTAACCCACAGGACAGTGTGATACTAAATGTGTGGTTTTAGCCATTAAATTAGTGCTAACTTGTTGTAATAAGGAACTAATGGAAGAGATTCTGGGTGAGAATCTTTTTTTTTTTAAATTGAAAGTAGATTTTTAAAAAAATATACAGTATATTCTAATTATGGTTTCCCTTCTTCCTCCTCCTAGTTCCTCCCCTTATCACCTTTCATCTGAATCCACACTCTTTCTGTCTATCCTTAGGAAAAATACCAGGTATCTAAGGAATAATAATAAAAGAAAATAAAACACAATAAGATAAATAAAAACAAACAAATTGGAATATGACAAAACCACCTATCAAGAAAATGAGCCAAAGCAAAAGACAGGAAACACATATAGGGCAGAGACACGTAGGCTTGTACACACAGCAATCCCACAAACACCCCAATCAGGAAGTCATAATATACACAAAGGATCTGTAAGGCGAAAAAAATTTTCCTGGCTTATTATGACACAAAGAACCTCCAAAGATGATGTTGAGTTCGTTTTGTGTTGACCATCTACTGCGGACATGGCGCCTACCCTTAAGAGTGGCTTGTTTCCCCAGTGAGACTCTCCTGGAGAAAACTAAATTTTCAGTAGCAAGTGACTTTCAACTGGAGATAGCTTCTGGGTTAGGGATAAGGGTATGCGTTTACTTCTGCTTTTAGCTCTAGGACCCCATCTGGTGCTGACCTGTACAGGCCCTGTGCATGCTGCCTCAGTCTCTGTGAGTTCATATGAGCATCAGCCCTGGTGTGTCTAGACTGCTTGATGTCATCCATCCTCTCTGGCTCTTACACTGGTTCTGCCTCCTCTTCTGCAGAGTTCTCTGAACCCTGAGGGGAGGGATTTGATAGAGGCATTCACTTTTAGGGCTGGGTGTTCCAAGGTTTCTCACTCTCTACATAATGTCTAGCTGTTTGGGTCTCTGTATTTGTTCCCATCTGCTGCAGGAGGAAGCTTCTCTGATGATGGCTGAGCAAGACACTGATCTATGTGTATAGCAGAATGTTGTTAGGGGTCACTATATTGCTACATTTCTTTAGCAGAACAGTAGTATTTGGTTTTCTCCTAGGTCCCTGGTCTATCTAGTCTCAGGTTCTTAGTCACCCAAGCAGCATTGGGTATGGGTTCTATTTTGTGGAGTAGGCCTTAAATCAAATTAGGTATTGGTTAGTTACTCCCACAAGCTTTGTGTCACTAATATATCAGCGTATCTTGCAAGCAGGTCATTCTTTTAGATCTGCAGGTTTGTAGCAAGGTTGGTGTTTACCATTCTCCTTTGGTAGTATGCAGAGTACCTTCCTGTACTATGAAAACTAGTCCATAGGGGTAGGCACCAGCTCAACTTCTCCATGTTCAATGAGTTGTGTAGGTGTTGTCTTCAGCAATAGGGACCTACTGTCAGTTTGTGGAGAGCTACCAATAGCTTTGGCAATAGTCTGGGTTGTTTGGGGGTTCCCATGGGACCCCTCTGGCTAAGTACTTGATTAGATGAAATCCATTTCTGATACTGGAAGCTTCATTTGGTGATGAGAGATGTCTAGTTGGGGGCTTTGAAGTCACCCAATATTTGGTGATTTCACTTAAGTCCTGGCTAAAAGTCTTGAGTGTTTCCTAGAGTATCTTCCTAGTGATCCTGAATACCGCTCTGCCTCTATGGCACCATGAGGCTCTGGAATCCTTGCCTTGGATCCATTGTCTTGATGCTGGGCTTCTGACAGTTCCTAAGAAACCAATAACTTCCCAGGGAACAAGAATTTAGCATTCTCTCTCTTCACTTCTTTTCTCTTGGGCATCTTTTCCTTTCTTCTTGAGCTGCTTTTTAGTCATGAGTTCTAAGGTATGGCTCTTTGGTGTCAACAATTATCAGCATCTCAGCCTCTGACCTTAGCTTGCTTACAAATCAGCAGATATATATGTCATAACTAAAGGAATAAACAATGGGTAACCAGGGCGTTGCTGTTGTCATTAGCAGAATTTATTAGGCTGCCATAATAGTAGAGTGTGGTTGCCCCTCCATTTCCTTCTCTGTATAACGAGGGTCAGACATCTAGGTTTTCCAACTCTTGCCATCTCTGGTTCTGATGCTGCCTCTGTCTGTGTTCAGGAGAACATTGTGCCGATTGGTTTGGTAGAGGTCTGAGCATCCTTGACTACAAAGCTTGAAAGAAAGCCCATTAGTCTAGAGGACCAAGGAGCATATCATCAAATGATGAGACATTTTAGAGCAGGCAGAAAACAAAGATGTCAACAGGGATTTAAGGCAATGACACATCTGAATATTACATATTCTTGTCTTCCAGAAAAATAACGACTTTAGGCCTCAGTGCTTTCTTTTTTAGAATAGTTTGGTTAATTAATCTGTGATTAATCAGGAATGTTGATTCAACTCACAGAACTTAACAAACTAGCATCACGATGACTTTAAAATCCCCAAGGAGCTGCAGGCTATCTAGCTCTGGATGTTTGCACAAGCTGTGATTTTGTCCTGACAATTGAACTGGGTTTTTTTCTTTTGTAAACACTGTGGCAGTTAAATGGATGGCACTTGTGTCTAGGTTAAACAGGATGAAATTAGGTGGTATTTTGCAGGCTCTGCAGTTCGGTTTGTTTCCTGGGAAGGAAGTCAAGAAAGAAGCAACAAAAGCCCTTGATTATATAAGCATCAGGCCAAGGCGAGGACTCCACTGAAAAGTCTCACTCTTACTCACCTTGGCCTTCCTGGTGCCCTAGCACAGGGCTAGGCATACAGGAGATGCTTAACCAGTTCTGCAGTTCAGTGAGTGAATGCTTCCTCCACCCATGTGAGAGCATTTCCAACAAGCTCTCCTAGTCCAGACCAGATGGTAGATACTGGAACCAAAAGATGTGGGGAAAGCTACAGCCGTTCTCTGAGAGTGCATCCCGCCTAAGAGAGTGGCTGCTCGCCAGCAAATAACTGCACAGTTTTCTATAGCAAGGCAGTGACAATAACGGGAGGGTTGCTGGACCCAGCAGGAAGATGGATACCTGATCCAAACACCTAAAGGAGGGGTGGTTTATTCTGGTTTCACAGTTTTAAAGGTGTCACCGATTTTGGGCTGTGGAGACACAGAACATCATGGAAGGGTGTGACATAGCAAAGGAGCTCAATTCACAGAGGCACAAGACAGCATGTCCCTATTTTCAGGATCTCTTCTTCCATTTTATTCCATTTGCCTCTAGTTGACTGGTTAATGGTCCCTGCAAAACCCTAGCATTCCTAGAGGCATGATTCGGTAACTTCCAAGGTGCTTTTCAACCTCAGAGGAATTGACATTTGAGTTGGATTTTCAACAGGCTTTTATCAGGAAACCAGCTGGGGAAACTTTCCCCAGAGAGGGCTGGTGACTGTGAAGATGGAGGTACAGGATCAGGGAACCTTGGATGGATGTTGAACAGCTTCCTGTCACAGAATGTGTTGGGGGTGGCGCACGCCTTTAATCCCAGCACTTGGGAGGCAGAGGCAGGCGGATCTCTGTGAGTTCGAGACCAGCCTGGTCTACAAGAGCTAGTTCCAGGACAGGCTCCAAAACCACAGAGAAACCCTGTCTCGAAAAACAAAAACAAAACAAAACAAAACAAAACAAAAAAGAATGTGTTGGGGGATGCAGTGGATGACACTGGAAGGGTGGGTGAGTGAAGCTGGGAAGTTGGGTACCAGGTTAGGCAGCCTTGACCTCGTTTGGACCTAAGGGGGGTGGGATTCTTTGAAGGGTTTCTAGGATTCATGCTGCAGGAAGGAATTCTTCCAGGTGGTTCCTGCGTGGCTTAGTGGAGACAAAGCAGAGAATGACGAGTAGTCCAAGGTGCCAGACACAGTGGAGGGCAGTGGGTGAAGGAGGCTTCAGATAGACAGGAGGACAAAAATCCAGGTCCACTCCAGTGGGTGAAGGAGGCTTCAGAAAGACAGGAGGACAAAAATTCAGGACCATGCTCATTTCTTTGAGCATCCTTTAATCTGCGAAATGGAGGAAACTTTCTCTTCCATGAGGCTTTTAGGAAAGATCTCAGGGAAAAAAATCTAAGCGTGTACTGTATGGCACATGATAAGCGCTTAGTAAATATTAATTGTTCATTATTCATTCAGGGGAGCAATTTTGCAAACTCTGGCGAGGAGCAGCTGAGGGGCTGGAGAGGAGAGGACAGAAAAGACAGCGCTGGTATGCACAGATGCTGAGTCATGGTGCCTCCCTGGAGCTGGAAGCAGTTTTGTGCTGACATTAGCTGGGCAGAGCCCGCTCTGTTGGTTTCCTTAGGAATTTCAGATAAGGCCCTGGGCTGCTTGACCTTAGGTCATCCTGGACCCTCACGGAGAGGCAGGAGAACTGGAATTAACTGTCAGCTGGGGAAGCCGAGTTCTGGGTGACAGAAGCTGCACCCAAGAGTCTGCCTCCCTGCTCCTTGGCCTCTCTGCTAAAGGGCCTGATGATTGTTTGTGCATGGGCAGCAGAGGCAGCAGAGTCACGTGGGCCTCTGCTGCAGAGCTACAGAATGTGATCCACATTGGGAAGGAGATTCAGACATGGGGACCAGTTTCTGTAAACCCCTGGCTGGGTTTACACTTCACGGAGAAGGGCAGATTTGAGGAGATCATGAAAGAGCCTTGCCTGACTATGTGTTCTTTTGGTCGGAAGGTCCGCCATTTGGAAGCTTCTCACTGTAATTTAGCAGTCTTTTGTCTACCATGGACTGCAAACACCCCAGGGAAAAAAAGTGTTATTAAAAAATAATGATAACAGCCACAGAAAGGATAATAATAATTGTTTAATAACCGTGGAGGGCTCTTTAATATCTGGCTCCATGCTGGGTACTTTTTACTCACCTTACTCAATTTTTCAACAGTTATACGAGGTTACTATCATTACACATTGGATGTGAGAGCTCAGAGAAGTACAGAAACCTGACTAAGCACACAGCATACATCTTTGGGAGAACCAAAGTGGGAGGGCTTAGCTAGACAGGTGTGGATACTGGGTAAAGGATTTGGAGTGGATGCCTCTAGAGGGAGAAAAGAAGAAGAATGGTAAGTAGAGTAACACTGAGCTCTGGCCAACACTGGCCCTACTGTTTCATAGCCATTGAATCCACATCCTTGTCACCGTCCCATCTTAACCCCCAGTCTCTGAGCTCTTCTTCTCTGTTTGGGGGGTGTTGAAATGATCAGAGTTAGGGTATCTAAATAAAACTATCTGAGAAATTTGATTGTATCCAAGTTTATTCAGATAAGGCCAGAGAGGACAAAACAGTACTTAGAAGACCACTCTTGGTGACAGATAGCTTTTGCATTCTGCAAGATATAAGGCAGGGAACTCGGGAGGTGTTCGACAATGCTCTCAAAGGACCTATGGTTGAGGGGTCCCTGTGGAAAAGTAGGCTTGCTCACCCCCCCCCCCCCCCCCCCCCGCTCTTCCTGTTCCCAGTGATGGGGTAGTTATAAGCACTTTGCGTTCAGGCGGGACCAGAAGAGAATCTGATGCAATTGGACTTCATTGTTTATTAATGAATGCTGACCCAGCTCTTTTGGGCTGCTTAAAATTTGAATCCTAAATTCTAAGCCTCCAGGGGTGGGGGAGTAGACAGAGATGTTACAGATGGAACAAAGCATCTTTTCTGTTCTCAGCATCATGGTGACACATGGCACCATGCAGACCCAGCGTCAGGAAGGACGGCTTCATGGTCCCCAAGGGATATGCCTTCTAAAGCAGTCAGCGCGAACTGAGGAGGCAGCCTGGGCAGCTCTGGCTCTGATGTAGCATCTAGGAAGGCCCTGGAAGATCAGACAGGTCTTGTTTTACATCAGCTGTGTGACTTGAGTATTGCGTTTCTTCCTCTCTGGGCTTCAGTCTCCTCATCTGTAAGACTGGGAACTGGATCATCTCAGTATCTTTTCACATCTATTGATGTGATCTGAAGAGTCAAACCTCTCTTTTTACCAGTATAGAATACCATGTTGTATCTACAGGCATGCTCATGAGTTTATATGAAAGAAATAAGCACTATTAGAGTGACTGGTTTTAGATCTACAGACAGGAAGGCTTTGGGACGGCTACTACAGTTGAGGTGTCTCAGACTATACTTCCAAGGCATACACATACTATGTGCTACGCTTGGGTTAAGGCTTGTGGCTCTGAAGGGCTCCTGGCAAAATGTAAATATTTAGGCAGGTGGCTCTCCTTCCAGTGTTGTTATCACCTTGCATACCTTTATGACTAGAATTATAGACATTTGAAAAATTTAAATCTTTATTCATCCTTGCCAACAATTTGCGTATTATTTTTCCCTGGTAAATTCTGTATGAAAGCTTGGCACTGAAAGCACCCTTTCCATTTAACCCTCTTCTCATCAGCCCAGGGCAAACCTTGGAAGGTGTTTGCTATCAGGAATATCAGAAAAGCAGCGGGGTGGTCACCAGAGTGACACCGCCTTTCCAGTGTTACTCAGGCTGTCCTGAGGGCGAGGTTCAGCAAACTAGAACCTCTCTAATTCTCTCAGCAAGCTCAGGCAGCCAGCAGGCTTAAGAGCCGGAGGCTGTGGAAGCAGGAGGAAGCTGCTCCTAAGCAGGTCAATTCCCAGTCTCATTCTGTTCCCCCAATGCTGAATCCACAGGACTTTTCATGTTCTGGGCTAGAGTTGCCGGAAGAAGAGAAAGGGCTGGATGAATTTCCAATATCAACACCAGGTTGTAATGAAGCTTCTCAAGTGGATGGCAGGAGGATTATTTTGTCATTCACTCTCATATTGTTCTAGAAACAATGCTTTGAATTAAGTCAAAAGTTTAGGGGCGACTGTAGATAAAGTTTAGCGAGTTCTGGGATGTTTTGAAGGCACTTGGGCACCTTAAGCCACTTTAAGGGCTAAGGCTCTGAAAGGAAGCTTATATTCCCTGTTTAAGGCAAAGAGAAAATCACAGTGGTAATGGCTTTTTTGCGATGCCCAAATTTCAGGTGACTTTCTTGTTTTCTGTATTTTCAAAACTTAATATAATATAAATATATTGTTTGACAATTTCAAGGAAAGTGCTCAGAACTCATCTGCTGGGAAATAATGAGGCCCAAAATAATCTGGTTCTAGAAGCCTGTGGTTTTTCCTTTAGTTTTAAACTTGTATTTTGACTTTTCTTCACTCCCCGGATCACATGAAAATGGAGTTTCCAAAGCTCTGGCAATGATGTTTTTGTTTCTGTTGAGCCTTGTCTGTGGGGAGCATTTTCTTCTTGAAATTCTCTTTGCTTTAAAAAATATTTATGAAATAACATCCCACTGTTTCTCCCTGGGCAGTGCCCGATCACCACCCCCGAGTGCTGGACCTGCGGGTGGGCTCCCTTATCCCTGGTCTTGCTTCCTTCTGACTTCTGAGGCATCACTCTCTCCAGGGTTCTTTTCAGCCTCATTTCCTTCACAAAAGCTACTTCTTTTGCACACTTAGGGGTCACTGTTTCTCTTTATTGAAACCTGATTGTTGACAGAGGTTTCTGTCTTTCCTGGGGCCCACAGCTGTTCAGTCCCAAAGAGACACACAGAGGCCTACATTAATTATAAACTGGTTGGTTTTTTATTAATTAACTCTTACATCTTAAATTAACCATAATTCTTGTCTATGTTAGCCTCATGGCTTGGTACCTTTTATGGGTGAGGCATTCTTACCTTGCTTCCTCTGTGTCTGGGTGATGACTGCAGACTCAGCTTTTCCTCTTCCCAGAATTCTCCTGTTCTGGTTGCCCTGCCTATACTTCCTGCCTGGCTACTGGCCAATCAGCGTTTTATTAAACCAATACAGGTGACAAATCTTTACAAGGGTTCAAGACCATTGTCCCATATTACCTGATGGTGAGTGACTCATTTAAACCCACTTAGAACACCCATAACATGGGCCAGTTACCTTTGTCTGCCTTCTGGTTGGCAGTTTCGGGGAGCTGTCTAGATAGGATGCTCTTCCAGGACCGACATTGGTGTCTGGAACACGTTCGCCAAGGCTGCTTCTCCTCTTAGGTCTCAACCACAGGTCCCTCGGTTGTCCCCTTTCAAGGTCCGCTCTTTTATCTCTCATGTTTCTTCTTTCTCGGTTCATACCCCCTTGGCACATGCGTCATCATGTCCAGCTCCCACAGTCTGCTTCTGTTATTCCTTCATTACTTTCCATGTGGGTTGCTGTGACCATTCTTCCTGTCCTCCAGTGTGTCTTTCGTATTGTTGACAGTCATCTCTGATTCAGAATTTGAGCTTATCCCATCACCATCCTCCAATGGACTTTTCTACACATGCTACGCTCCTTGGTGAAGCTGTTCAAGATCCAGCTTCAGCTCACTTCTCCAGCCTTATCTCTTTATCATGTAAAGCCTTGAGCTGACAATATTCCCCAGCCATGAGCCCACATTTAGTAATTATCTTTTTCTTTTCTTCCAACTTGATGTTCTGTCTTTGAGTTTTCCCAGAGTGGCTTGAGATTAATATTTAAAAACTTGACATTTTTATAACCAAAAGCTTAGGTCATTTATATTGAATAAAAGTTAAGAAAATACTCACATAAATCAATAGCATAAATAACTGGGAAATACATACACCAATAAATGGGAAATATAATTTATGTTTAAAAATGTGATTTGTATTCAACTTTTTGACTAAGGCAAAGTGTATATAGCTTTAAGGGAAATAAACAAGTTTACTAAAAATTTTAATATGGAAAATGATAATAATGAGAATATTCTGTCTCTAATAAGACCACTAGTAGCCAAGCTCCCACATTCCAGACTAAGCAATGACACATGTGCTGTGCTGTGGGAGCTCTTCCTCTCCTTCAGCCAATAGCCTTTAAGATACCAGCCCACTTGGGCGTGGTCTCTTTTGTTTTAAAAAGCAGCGGTAGCCCTGCGCTCTCTCTCTCTCTCTCTCTCTCTCTCTCTCTCTCTCTCTCGCTTCTGGCTCTGTTTCTGGCTACTAGACTCTGTTCCTGATTGCATAGAGGGCTGTTGTCTAGGACAGTGATCTGTAAGTTTTCCCCTTAAATAAATAACCCTTTTATTAATCATAGTTCCAAACTGGTGTGGGATTGTTTTGTGACTTACGGTTCATTAGCCCAAGGGTGCAACAGAGAGCACTGTTCAAGCTATGGGCCAGATATAAACAATTGAAGAGACAATCAGCAGGCCAATGCATTTGTCTTCTAGTCTAACTTTCTTCATATGCATGATTCCCTGTGTAATGATTTAGTGGCAGAAGATGACCTTGGTGAGTTGGAGCCAAGGGGCACGGCAAAGTCACACCATGCAACGGAGCTCATGTGGGAGGCTTACTTCAGGGAGGTACAGAGGTGGCTTCTGAGTGAGACAGAAGGAAAGAGAGAACGGCGAGATGGCCTTGCCTTTCATAAGGGGATATAGTGCAGGTCCATAGGGAAGAGTATTCTGCTTGGTGGCCCTGTTAGCTACAGTGTCACATATTGGCTGCTGCCAGGTCCCTGAGAACAGGCTGGTGTAAATGCCTGAATGCTAACACCATGCAAGGTTGGATTTGGATCGGACTTAATTTTGAATTAAAATAATTTATTTGATTAAGATCAGTTGAGCAATAGCACAATTATTAAAATAATTGAGTCATTTTTGTATCCCAGCATTGCTTTATATGTTATCGTTAGAATTAGTGCAGTGACTTATATCTTAAAAAGTAACGATCAAACATCATCTTGCTATCACAGTTGAAGGGCAAAGTGAGTTAGAAAAACACAAAAGATCACTGACTTGGTTTGTGAATAATTTTGATTTCTAACTTAGTGATTTTTGAGGGATTTAAACCATGTGTAAATACAAGGAATGAATTGTAGCTAAAGTAAAATTTAGATGAATATTATTTATTACTAGTCTCTTAAGAAATAGATTATGGGCTGTAGAGATGGCTCATCAGTTAAGAGCACTGGCTGCTTTTCTAGAGGACCTGGGTTCATTTCCATGTGGCAGCTCACAACTGTCTGTAATTCCAGTCCCAGGGGATCTCTCTCTATTTGCTCAGGGGATCTCTATTTGCTCAGTTAAGTGAGCATCCTATCACTGAAGAAGTAGTTTTATGTGGAAATGCTATTGAATTTGTACATCTATGATTTTAATGCTCGCACCTAGTTACTGTCTCAGGTCTCTTTGTAGATTACAAATGGTAGAAAAGATCAGGTTTTGTTTTGAATTAATATATATATTTTTTTCTTAAATAAGGTGGTTCAAGGCACCACCTAATAGTAAAATGGCAAAATCTGCCTTTTGGGTCATTGTTTAACAGGTTCACTTTTTATGTTTGAGTTTCTGAGTAGCCATGTCTTATAAAAACTTACATTAGAATGTATAATTCTGTATTTTCTCATTACGCATTCCTATCTAGCCTGCAAACCAATGCGTAGGTACCTCTTAAGATCTGCTTTCCCAGAATCATATTCCTAGTGGTATGATTTGAAGCCTTTTTTATTTTGTCAAGTATAATGCAATGTCATTTCTTTCTGGAAGAGAATGAGGCTGAGTGGGAGTGGACCAGGGCCTGGGGAACCAGGGCAACCGAGAGAAAGCTAAAATTAGCTGCAATATCTGGTACCGTTTTCTAAATTAGGGTAGGAGCTTTGGATTCTTCTTCAGATATTCAGATTTCCTCTCCAGTCTTAGGTTGCTTTACAGTTATTATGGCTTCCAGAAGAGGGTGTTTGCAGTTAGCTGACAAAATACTTCAGTGCTTTGCTATCCTGAGGCTTCCTAGGGACAGCGCAGAGCAGGAACCCACCGTCCAGGTGGGGTGTGGTTCAGGGGTTGAGGTTGTCACACTGGGACCATAAGGTATTTGTTACTAGAGAACACTCGGGCTAGTGTGTGAAGGCCTTTGAGGACCAAGCTTAGAGTCCCAGGTTCATTCACGGCAATGATTTCAAACAAGTTCTTTGCCTTCTTGTTCTGTTTTCTCTATCTAGAAAAAGTGGCAGATGTTATCTGGCCAGTCATCAAACTGGACCGTATGGAGGCTACCACGATTACATCAAAGCTTAGACTTTACGTGAAGGTGCCAGGAAAACAAGGAAACAGTGCACGTGAGAACACTTCAGGCAGACACAGTGTCTGGGCTGTTTGAAGGAGGAATGATGTGCTCTTGGAAATGTCGCTAGCAGGGATACTGAGGCACACAGTACACAAGCAGGAGGTGATATCAGGGACTGAGGCTACCATTCATAAGCTAGGTGATGTCTCTTAGTCTCACTTTTGCCATTACTGTCCTATCTGTAGTGCAGAAGTGGCCTTAGGAATTTTGCCCGTCCAGAGGGAGTCTTCCTTTTTGTTGTTGTTGTTTTTTTGTTTTGTGAGACAGGGTTTCTCTGTGTAACAGTCCTTGTTGTCCTGGTACTTGCTTTGTAGACCAGGCTGGACTCAAACCACAGAAATTTGCCTGATTCTGCCTCCCGAGTGCTGAGATTGAAGGAGTGGGCACCACGGGGTTCCCTGTCCCTTTAAGATACAAGCTCTGCTGCCCACCCCCAAGCTGATCTCAAGCCTTCTCTTCTCTTCCTCCTCCTCCCTCCCCGCTCTCTGTTCATCCCTCTTCTTAACAGGTAGCTACTACCTCTCTCCTTTCTCCCTTTCCTCTTTTTTTTCTCTCTCCCCCCTCTCTTTCCTCTTTCTCTGTCCCCCTTCTCCCCTCCCCTCCCCTAAATAACCCTTTACTCTTATGCCATTTCTAATACCCACTAAATCAACTCTATATCCAAGATCTCTCCGCATGGCATATCTGTCTGTCTCCCACCGCCAGTGACTTGACATGGTTGTACCTCCAAATATCTTTCAGGAGGGAGGGAGGTTTAATGACTGACTTAATTTCAGAGTGGTCTTACAGATGATAAAAAAAAAAAAACAACAACAAAAAACAAAACCCAAAACCAAGAACCCAAAAACAAAACAAAAAAAAAAACCATGGCCATCTGTTTGGTTGTTACTCAGCAAATTTTCCTGATTGCTTAATATGTGCAGGATGATGAGGTCGGCCAGAGGATAAGGATGCATGGTGAATAGGAAAAAATGACTGTCCTCATTTGTTTCAATGGGGAAGACACACACACACACACACACACACACACACACAAATATACATCCATATATTGAACACAGTGACGAATCATAGGAGGGAAAATAAAGCAGGCAAGAATGAAGTGTTGAGTGCTGACCACCATCTTCTGCCTGAATCCAGGAGCACAGGCCCAAGGGCATTGTACCGACCTCTGGGCTGCTTCACCTTCAGGCATCTGTTTCTGTTCAGAGAAATGTAACAAGGATGGCCAAATCGCCACTGTGTCAAGCTGGGGACGGTGAGGTCGGGTAGCTACAGTCCATGGGCTGTAACTGAGATAACAGAGGTGACGGTCCCCTCCTGCCTATTCCTGCCGCTCTCTGGCTGTCTCTCTTTGGTTGCTAGCACAGAGACCCCAGGGAAGGAGCTAGCTAGATATGCTTAAAATCTGGCTCAGAACATTTAAAATGCAGACCTCGTTTGGCAGGGATTTCTGTGACTCGGGTCTATTATTTTCACAGCTCACAGTTTCATGGGACATTTGTGCAGATGAAATTGATCAGCAGCAGACGGAAAATAGCTGTTGCCTAGGCAACCAGCTGATGACTCATCGGCTTTGAGGAGCTAAAGCCCGAGACTGCAGTAATTTTCCAGATGCTTAATCTCCCCCCCCCCCCCCCCGCGGTCCTGGGCTCTTTCTCCCCCCCCTTCCTCCCCCCTTCTTTGCTTCCTCCATACCTGCTCCCCACGGTTCTCCACACTGGAGGGTGCCCAGCAGGTACTTCATGTTCTATCTCACCACCCTGTCTATGGATTGATGCAGTGTTCCTTGCTAATGACACCTTGCAGTGACCAGACTGTAAACAGTCTGGGGCCACAGAAACCCTAAGAAAACACAGTTCTAGTGTTTTGTTTGTGAGCCTTGTCTTTGTATGGCTGAGCCATCTCTCCAGCCCAGCCACTGTTTGCTTATTCTTAGTAAACAACAACAACAACAACAACAACAACAACAAACCCTCCAGCCAAGCGGCTGGTTGGCTTCCTGTCTATTCTGGTCTGAGCTCATTTCTTCGTCTCAGTGATCTGCAACGTGCCTCTTGAGAGGCAGTTGCCCCTTGGGACTTTACACATAAACAGTTTAGAATGACGTTAGGACCAAACTCACCTTGGGTACACACTTCCTCCACACGGTTCCTGCATCCTCTCGGCTCATCTTCCCCTCCCCCATAGCCTGATTTCCAGGCCCTTCTCAGTTAACTGTCTTAATCCTCTTTCAAATGCAACGACAGCAGCCTCAGTATTTCTCTTCCTAAGACATTTCAATTTTGCTAAAAGTTTTGCAGAGGCAAATTAAAGACTCCAAGGAGAACTATTCTAATTAGCCCTTTGGATACAGGTTTAGGAAGAGGGACTTGGGTAGCAGCCATGTTGACAGAGGGTGTGTTCCTTTCAATTCTTCTCTAGTACTTACATTGTTTCTGATGTTGTTGGATGTCAGTTGTTGACTCAGTTTCATGTCCCACTCTGTATATGTGCGTTCCATCCACACATACGCATGTAAAAACATGTGCACACACATGCATGCATACACGCAGACACAAACCCAAACCATACACACTAGTAATAGTAAACGGAAAATCAATTAATCCTCGGTGACTGTGCTCTGAAAAAATCTTTGGTGCTTGTTAGTTCACTGGCTTTTCACTGGATAGGTGGCAGATGAAAAGATTTTGTACCCTGATAAACCTCTTCGCCGACGCAATAATCCGAATCAGACCAAATCAAACCGAATTAGAAAAAGCCCAGGTTTAATGGATACCAGAGCTCCCAGGTGGCCTTCCAGCACCTCAGAGAGGAGCTGGGGAAGGAAGACTGCAAAATCACGTGTTTGTTCTCCGAGTTGCTGTTTAAATCCCCGGTGGGAGTGGTCTTGAGCATCTCTGAGGAGGAGTCATCTTTTGGTGGGCTTTCTCGGAGGTGGAGTCTAAACTGAGGCAACGCCCAGGGGAGGGGGCTTGGCCTGGGACTTCCACCCAAACATTCCAGACTCTTTGGATATATGGATGCCAGGGGCTGGGGTGATGCTTCCATCCAAACAGCGAGCATCTCCCACATGCTGAACATAGAGTGAGATGTCCACACCTTTTCCTTGGGCGGTAAAACCCTGGACTACCCTGTGCCTTTTAACTGAACCTGATTGTATAACTGGAGTTTTCAGGGTAAAAGCCTAGGTTCAGACAGACCTAACAAGCTAAGCTTGGATACCCACACCAGTTAAAGAGACAAATAAAAGTCAAAAGCAGAGAAAGGAGACAAAGCATTCTGTCCACAGTGGGAATAACTGATAAAGGGGGCCAGAGAGCTTAAGTCTATAGGATATTGCCAAGGGTACAGCTGTCTAATTAAGCAATCCTAGTCCAGGTGTGGCCTTGATCCGTGTCTCAGCCTTGGCCAGCAGAAGTCCTTATTGCTTGAGGGGGCAAAGTGACTTTAGGAGGTGATTACTTTTGTTTCAAGGTATGACCTACTCCTTGTGGAAAATGGCCTCATCTTGGAGGGGATGGTAGGCAGGCAGCATCCTGCAATAGGGTAGGAGCTAAGAAGGAAATAAAAAACGCATGAAAGAAATGGCCACTGGAGTGTGCAAACTCTATTCTTCATAGGTGAGTGTGTCTGCTGCTTCCCCATCATCATAGTACAAGGCTTCCTACTTCTTCAGTCTTTCAGTGTGGACTCACACCAATGGCTCCTGGAGAGTTTATGGGCTCTGTTCTGAGGTTTCCAGTTTCTTAGACTGAGCAGCTATTGGATTCTCTGACTTTGCAGCAAGCAGATAGCCATTGTTGGACTATCCAGCCTCCAGTCTCCAATAGAGCAAACTAATCCAATAAATTCCCTTTTATAATTAGAATTACATATATATATATATATATACATGCACACACACATATATATATATACACATATATCACTGGGTTCTCTTTGTTCTGAAAAGAGATATTATGCAAACATTTCAGTCTTTTTCAAAGCTGAGAGTGAAATCAAAGTCCAAGCAGCGTCTTCTGAGTGAACATGTGTAGGTAGGAGTTTCTGTCCCTCCAGCAGTTCCCAAATAAACACCCCGAGGCTTATATTAACTACAAATGCTCGGCTGATAGCTCAGGCTTGTTACTAGCTAACTCTTACATTTAAACTAACCCATGTTTCTTATCTATACTCTGCCATGTGGCTTGGTACCTTTTCTAAGTACGGCATGTTCATCTTGTTCTCCCTGTGTCTCTGGAGACTCCTCTGACTCTGCCCTTCTTTAGGCCAGCATCCTTAGTTTGGTTGTTTTGCCTATACTTCCTGTCTGGCTATTGGCCAATCAGCTTTTTATAAACAATGAAAGCAACACAATGTACAGGATTATTCCATGGCAAACATGCTCAGCGTTAAGTTCTCCTTACTAGAATCTTTCCAGATGGTGTCTGAGAGAATCACCAGGGGTTTTGCTGTATTGGCCATTTGTAACAACAGAGACAAAACAAAACAAAACCCTGGAGTCATGCAGTAACCAGGAATGTCCTTGGCCTCCTTTGATTTCTGTACTAGTGTCCCGTGTCTTCCTGATCATGGACATTCCAATACCAGCGCTGTTGCTGGAGGCCATCTTCCTCGGCTTGCGTACCAGCGCTGTGCTGGAGGCTGTCATCACTGTTTGTTCACTGTTTGGATGGTTCCCTTTACCTCTTCATCATTCGATCAGAGCCTAGCAACTGCCCCAAGGATGTCCATCTCTGCTGTAGTTCGTGCTACATTTTTTGTACGTGCTCCAGTTCACCTTTCTGAGTGTCTACCTGAAGTTTGAGAAGCATGGTCTTCTGAGCATTGTTCCTATACACGATGCAGACTGTTGGATCCCATGGGTAGCTCACTGCATCTGACACACTGAAGCAGTGGTACAATGGCACAGTGTGACTGGGTGTTCTGTTTTCTACCATAGAACATGGAAGAAGCCTTCTTTATACTTTGGGGAATTCAATGATCTGGACATCTAGACTTGATTCTGGATTAAGCTAAAGAAGCGGGTTAAAGGATTCTGAAAATCTTGTCTGACCTAGCTAGTAGTCTAGTGTAAAATATCATTTTGAAAATATAAACTTGGGCCATGCACATTTCCTCCCATCTTCTTTGTGCTTTTCTCTCACGATCTGGATCATTACCTGAGCAGATGGTTGCTTCAGGCCATCGAGCGAGAAATTTGTTTTGTAGGGAAAGCAAAAGAGAAAGTGTGTGTGTGGGGGGTGTACACAGCTTCCAAAATAGGATTCCTGCTGCCACACTACTAGAAGGCCTTCGGGTGTTTCCCCCAAAGACCACTGAGACGCCATCTAAGCATTTTTAGCAAGAGTGTGATGGATTCAGATTTTTATAAAGATTGTGCTTAGGGCTGCAGAGAATGGGTGTAAGGTATTCAGGCCGTTCAGTGAGCAGCTGGTGGGTGGTTGAAGAAGAGATAAATAGAAACACATTTGAATGTTTTCTGGGGAATAAACTGGGGCATGGGAATGAGTCAGATCCAGGGTTGGAGGAGAAGTAGGTGTCAATTTCTGCTTTCAGTGACTCAAGAAGTCATTTTGAGAGTCTTAACTGAGAAGAATTGTATGAGGTCAAGATTCGAAGAGCAGTAAGAGATGCTCAGTCCAGAGGGACATCTGGAATGTACAGTACTCGTGAGAAAGGCGAGTGACAATGACAGTAGTGACTGGCTATTGGGTCTGGGCCCAGGAGGAAGTCAGTCATGTGTGTTTTAGCCCATGTGTGATACTCTAACAAAATACCATAGACTGGGCCAATTAAGAGCAGTAGAAAACTTACTTCTTAGGATTCTTATAGGGAGGAAGCTCAGATCAAGGCCATGGAGGTCTGGGGGGTCTAAGGAGGGCCCAATTTCTGGTTCTTAGAAGTCTGTGACATCTACCTGTGTCCTCATGTGATGGAAATGTGAAAGGAAATATTCTAGGCTTCTTTTATGAGAACATTAATCTCATTCATGACGGTCCACTCTTTTGACCTAATCATCTCTCAAAGACCCTCCTCCAAATACCATTGCATCAGGGTTAGGTTTCAGTATCTTACAACTGGAGGGGTTTGACATCAGAACACAGTAGTAAGTGAATATGGTGCAAGGTGATAACTGGTGAGGGAGGAAGTAGTGGGTGAAGAGTCTTGGCTTGAATGATTCTGGTCACATAAAATAAAGCCCAAACTCCAAATGAAGACTAAGTAAGCCAGAGACACGATAGTAAAGAAGTGGAACTGTGTTAAGGGAAAATTTCCTTTGCTGAAGGTGTGATAACCTTGAGCACATTTAAAGGTGCAACCCTGAGACTGACAAAGTGACAAGAGGTCTGAGGAAGAGGTGGCAGGTGAATTTAGAGCATGACCACAAGGCTCAGCCCAGCCTAGAGAAGAGACGTTTTCCCCTTGGGTCAGAAAGGACAGAGAAAGGGAAGGTATGGGAACCCAGGGTGAAGGTGCTTGCATCATGATCTTCTTTTCATTGTTCTGTAGAATACTAGACTTGGGACTGAGTAAGAAGGGTTGGTGGGTCAGAGTCCTTAGGGGAGTGCTACTGAGGAAGCAGATGAGCTGGAACCAAACAGGACATAGCAACATTTTTTGTCTCCAGCCTTATCTTTCTTTCTGCTCTTGATTCTTTTTGCCTTTTACTTCCTAACTACAGGTATCCAGGGTTTCCTGGTCATATGCACCCACATTAATGCCTGAATCTGAGAAATCAATCCTTCTACTGAGTCAGTCAATCAGTGAACCACTCCTCATAGGTTAGTGATTGGTTGTTTAGAACTTTGGAGACCCTGTCTCAAAAACCAAACCACATTAAAAACAAAAGAAAATAAAATAGCATACCACAACTTCCCAAGCAAAACAACAAGCAAAAATGTAAAACAAACACCACTTCTTCAATTTTCTGTAGCAAATTGACATTCCTGTTGTCTCTCTCTTTCTCTCTGTGTGTGTGTGTGCATGTATGGATAGGCGTGGTCGTGTGTGTGTGTGTGTGTGTGCGCGCGCACGCGCATGTGTGCAAGTGGCTTGGAGATGTGGGATTCCCCTCTGTATACTGTGGTTATGTTTTATTGCCATTGGTTAATAAAGAAGCTGTTTTCTGTCAATGGTTTTATGTGGTGCTGGGGATCGAACTCAGGTCCTCATGCTTGCATAGCAGACACTTTACTAAAGAGCTGTCTTCTTAGCCCTGTATCACTTTTGAAAAGCTTCCTCTTCCTTCTCCCCAGTCTAGGTGTATTGTTGGTTGTTTGAAGGCGAAGGCGTAAGTCACTAACAATCCCACGCTAGTTTGGAATTATGATTAATACAATGGTTATTTATTTAAAGGGGAAAAAACTTACAGATCACCGTCCCAGACAACAGCCCTCTGCGCAATCAGGAAGGGAGTCTAGTCGCTGGAAGCGGAGCAGGAAGTTAGAGAGAGCGAGGAGGGAAGTAGCCGCTTTTTTAAAGGGAGAGAGACCACGCCCCAATGGGCTGGTATCTCAACGGCTATTGGCTGGAAGAGCGGAAGGACCTCCCACAACAGTTGTTTTTCACTCTTTGGGGCCTGCCACTCAGCTCCTAAATAAATCACATGGAAGCTTGCTCTTTCTTATCAATGCCTAGTCTTAGCTTGGCTTATTTCTGATTAGCTTTTCTTAACTTTAATTATCCTTGTCTATCTTTTGCCTCTGTACTTTTAACTTTCTCTATTTTATGTACCTTTCTTTACTTCTTACTCCGTGGCTTGCTGTGTAGCTGGGTTGTTGGCTCCTGATGTCCTCTTTTCCTTCTCCTTCTTTTGCTCCTCTATCTCCCTTTCCAGATTTCTCCTCCTATTTATTCTCTTTGTCTTCTGGCTCTGCCTATCCTTTTTCCTGTCTAGCTATTGGCTGTTCAGCTCTTTATTAGACCAATCAGGTGTTTTAGGCAGGCAAATTAACATAGCTTTACAGAGTTAAGCAAATGCAACATAAGAGAATACAATATATCTTTGCACCATTAAACAAATATTCCACAGCATAAACAAATGTAACACATCTTTAATTTTCCACAATATAGGTGTGCTATGGTTTTTTTCAGATGCCTTTGCTTAGAAAATACCACCATGGTATGAGTGTCTTCCATAAAGCAATGTAACCATTATATTTTGTGTATATTTTTAATATTTACTGTGAAAATGTCACCCCATTGAGTACAGCATTAGTTATGGTGTACATTTTCTTGTATTATCAAAAAGACAAGAGCTGACGTCAGAAGAAACTAAACTTTTACATTCTAGGTTCAGGGACCAGACAGTGTTGCATGGGGCCAGTTATACTTTCAAGGGAATTTTGCTACATGGTCATAGAGAAGGGAACTGAGGAGAAAAGAACAGACTTTTAACAGAGTGAAGTATTTGTGATTAAAACAAGAGTCCCTTATCATCCCTTCCCTTCTCACAATGCAGTAGGAGGATGTTCCAGAAGAATTGCCTGCGAGAATGGGATGGGAACATTGTTTTCTCTTTTAGGGAGCTTGAAAGCTACTGGGGCATCTGATTGCTGGTGGTTAATGAGGGCAACAAAAGGAGAAAAGAGGGTGAAGAAAGGAGGGAAAAAAAGAAGAGAAAATAGGGATATGATCAACATCCTTATTTTTAGACAATTTATACAAAGTGCCTATTTTCTGTGTTCTATGAGATAAATATGCTGATGCTAGAACTAGAATTCAGAGGACCTGCTTATTGGTTTCACTGGAGTCCACAGATCTAGGCGACATGAGGGAATCCTAGTGTTGATAGTAATTTGGGCCAGTCAGCTTTACTGAATATAATTTAAAAACCTGGGGAACAAATTTCCTCAAATTAATACGAGTCGACAGGACAGTGAGAATGCCAAGTTGTGAGCCAGCTGCCAAGTGAGGAGCTCCAGGTGCTTTGCCTGGGAAGAATGCTTGTCAGATCAAGGGAGAGCAGAGGAGTTATATTTATGGTAACTCCCCAAAGTATGGTCTGAATAATGCTACATGTTAGGAATAGAGATGAATTGGAAACTTATTTTCTTGTTCAAACTGGACATTTTTGGGTTATATATTATATTAGAACTGTAAAAACCTTTGCTTGAGGTTAATGTGGCTTTTTATTGCTCATGTCTCCAAAATACTTGAGAAAGATATTACCATCTTGAACCTCAAATTATTCCAGTAAGTGCTTTTTTCCCAGATAAAACGCATAGTACACAATTAAAAATGCTACAATACACAAGGAAACAAAGCACAGAGAAAAAGAAACTGAAGACCATCTAGATACATAGGTGATATAGATGCTGAATAATCAGATGTAAGTTGTAAAACCACTATTTATTCTCTTGAAGGAAATCTTTGTAATAGTAGAAAAAAAGCCCTACAGATTCTATCTAAAAAGTGTCAGAGTATAAAAAGTGTGAAATAGAAACCTTGGAACTAAAAAATGTTATAAACAAAATAAAAGCCCCATTTAGATAGAGTTCTAGAAAATTGGGCATATTTGAAAAAGAATTAGCAAGTTAAAGGTTATCTGAAGAATGTATCAAGAGTAAAGTTGGTCAGATAACAGGAAGGCCACTGAAAAGAAGGCAAGAGGCATAGGAAGTCCAGTGGGCAATGATTTCAGTTGACCTTCAGAAAGGAGAGGAAGCCATATATTCATGAAGAGTTTCTAGCGAGATGATAGTGAAATTTGAGATAGTATCTGGGAACTTTTGAAAATGATAGGAGATAATACTCAGAATTTTAAGAAGTGAATACATTTCAAACAGAATCCATGAATAACATACAAGAAAGAGCAAGCAAATCCCGGTATTGACTTGAAAATGGCCACCATCAAGGGCAGGGAGGGAGCTAAAGAAATAATGGCTGAGTGGATAGATGTGTGGTTGGGACTTAAGGAAATCATGGGGAAGCATAGGGTTTTGTGTGGCTGCTTTCAAATCCTTCTCATCCTGTGTGTGGACCTTAGTGTTGTATAACTGTTTCCTCTGAGATTGTAACATTCTGCCCAACAGAAGCTCATGTCTTCCGGAAGTCTCTGAACCTGACCAGAGGCACTAGGCCCCTTCCAGTCAGAGTAAGTAATAAAAGTTTACTCTGAGTCCCTCCAGAAAAATTGAAGTTGAGCTGCCAAGACTCGTGGAGGAGAAACGTGGCAAGGAAGACTCGGATCAAAGCCGGCTGGAAAAAGAAGAAAACAGCTGAGCTGTCTGGAAGAGGCTTAGAGCAACTGAGGCTCCTGGAAGGACCCTCTCCAGCCTGGTGAGCTGCCTGAAGGCTATGCAATGTGCTCCAGGTTCTCAGCTTTGTGAACTGTCACCCAGGCTGGGGTGACTTCTGGTGATGCAGCTGTTTTTGAGTCATTTCTGCTCCTGCAAGTAACCCCAATAAAACTCAAGGTTTATTGAGTTCACCAAGTTGGACTTTTGCGGTATCAGTATATCAGCACTGTGCTCTGTCATGGGCTCCCTATCTGGGGGTGAGTAGATGTGTGAGCTGCCTCCCCCCAGGGAAAGTTTTGTCAGATTAATTTTTGAGTGTTTTTAATCCCAGCACTTGAGAGGCAGAGGGAGACAGATCTCTGTGAGTTCAAGACCAGCCTGGTTTACATATTGAGTTCCAGGACATCCAGGACCATCTAGTGAGACCCTGTTTCCAAAATATCCAAACACCAACCAACCAAACAGAAAACCAAATGAAACTAAAATGACCCCTGCCTTACAAGTTCCCATATGGTAAGACTGCTGTGAAATCAAGGGAGCTAATTCATGCCATGTGCCCCTCAGCTCCTCAGGTGCATGATGGATACACAGTTCAGGACTCTGACACTTGGGTCCTGTGCCCTCTGTGCTCCAAACTGGAAGTGAATGGTGAACTGTTAACCTCTAAGAAAACATTTCAGGCTCTGTGGGTGTGCATCTTGTAGGATTTTTGCTCTAGTGAAAAAGTATGGCTTGTTTCCTGGTGTGAAACCCAGGTTATATTCAGAAAGGGCTTTTTGCTGCTGCATCTGCAGGCTGACCGTGCTGAGGAAGCATCTCAGGGAGTGGGAGCTGAGTGGGAGAGGCTGACGCTCAGCATAGTAATAGTGTCCTCCAGGAAGGGCAGAGGAGCTTCATTGCTTGTACTATTTGGAACCTGATTATGCCAATGGCTTCTGTGCTGGCTAGTTTTATGTTAACTTGACACAAGCCAGGGTCATTGGAAAGGAGGGAGCTGCAAATTGGAAAATGTCTCCAAAAGATCAGGCTGCAGGCAAGCCTGTAGGGCATTTTCCTAATTAGTGGTTGACAGGAGGGCCCAGCCCATGGTAGGTGGTGCCGTCTCTGGGGTGGTGGTCCTGGATTCTATAAGAAAACAGGCTGAGTGAGTCAGGGGAAGCAAGCCAGTAAGCAGCATCCCTCCAGGGCCTTTGCATCAGCTCCTACCTCCAGGTTTGAGTTCTTGTCCTGACTGCCTTCAATGATGAACAGTCAGTGGTGTGGGAGAATAAGCCAAAAAACCCTTTTTGCTTTTGGTCGTGGTGTTTCACCACAGCAATAATAACCCTAACTTAGACTTCTGAAGAGCAAGTCAACCCCTTTCTCCAGGGTCTCTTCAGTGTTATTCAGAAAAGAATTTGTCAGTGGAGGTGTGAGATCTGCCCTCTCTGAGGTCTGTAGGGTCGGTTTGGTTCGAGTAAGTTGTGTATTAGCTACTGTTACTGCTCCTGGGTAACCCCTTCCCAGAAAAGAGATGGGCAAAGGAAAGAGATGCTCTCACTTTTCCTGACTTGACTTAAAACTACTGTATATCGCTTGAGGTTGCAGGTTATGGCTGATAGTGACACAAATCTTTCGACTTCAGCAATGTTGTCATCATCATCGTCATCACCATTATTTTTTGAATCTAAAGTTTTTCTCTGGAAAGAATTAAATTATATTTTAGAAAATAAAAAATTCCCTGTCTTTTATTCTCATAATTTAGTATTGCTTTCTAGAATTATGTTAGTACTTACCTTATGAACGATTGAATATGTGTTAAATCTTATGCTGTCTGCTCTACATAAGCACTTTTTTTTTTTAAATTTGAAAGAACAGTCATGTAAGCAAAGAAGTGCCTATTCTTATTTTACAGCCAAAGAAACTGAGGTTCAGCCGAGGAAGGGCAGGCCTTTACATAACTGTACCGTGCCCCTCTTCCTTTACTGCTCTGCTCGCCGGGCCGGTATTCTGTCTCCTGAGCCCTCCATCTACCTCTGGATGCGTTTTGTTCATCCTTTTGCCAAAGCAAATGTGAGCTTAGTGTGTGAGAGTTGATGCCTCGTCACACGTGAGTGCCCAGGACCCTTTCGTTTGTATTATGTTGTCAGTTGACGCGGCTGTCGGGGCCCTGACAGTCAGAAGCCACGGCACTGTACTGTTTTGTAAAACCGGTGGTAAGAACATGGCACCTGACCCTTCTTAGGCAATCCAACCTCAAGATATAGACGGGTTTTAGAAAGTGTTTAGATAAGTGTATGCAAGAGGTCTTTCTCTGCATACCAGGACCAACGCTTCTAAGGCTAGTAGTGTCTTAAGAAGTGAATGGGAGGTGGGGAGGGGAGGGCATCTTCAGTAATTGTACTGGAAAATGGGCTGGGCCACTCATTTTGCAGTTCTGATGCCCCTCTCACGAGTACGGAAAATACTGGTGAGGGAGAGATGTCTGCTAGCTGTGGGCTTGGACTCTCCCCTTGACTGTGCCATCCAGACTTTGGGTAAGTCACTTCGCTACTCCGGTCTTTGGTTTCCCTAGTCATAGACCACTTTAATAGGAGGAAGCAGACTGAGAAAAGCAGGCGCACCCTGCTGGTGCCAGAGACTGTTGCGGTCCTGGGTGTGACTGGGGGCTAATTGAAGTAAGTGCTTTCTCTGTTCCTATTGTGTGAACGCTGCTGCTCTCAGACGTCCATGTCACATCTTCATTTTTCGGATGAGAGAGCTAAGCCCATTGGCTATACATGGACTATGAGTTATTGTTGATTACTTAATTTGCAGGGCAAGCACATCGTTGATGATGGGCAGCTGTTGCTATGGTGCCTGGGAGTAATTACCAGAAAACCAAGAGGCCTGCCCACTTTGCTTCTGAAAGTTAATCAGCTACTGCAGAGCCTATGGACTGATAATCGCTTTCATTACATTTGGAAAAAGTTGAACTGTGGATTAATTTCAGCGTCCTTATTCCATATACTTTTCATTAAAAAGGCACTAAAATTCTAAAATGAACAAAAATGAAAAGGTGTCTGTTTTACCCAAAGAGAGGATTGTCTTCCAGGAGACAAGCTTCTGTATTTTATCATGGTTCTCTAAAGGAATAGAACCGATAGAATGAAATCATATATATGTATATACAAATTAACATATAATATATAAAACTGATATTACATATAAATTATATATAATTTTATTTTTTAATTATTTTTATTTTATTTTGTATATTTGAGTGTTTTGCCTACATGTATTCCTTTGTAACCTATAAGTGCCTGGTGTCCGCACAGGCTAGAAGATGGCCAAGGATTCCCTGGAATTAGAGGTACAGATGGTTGTGAGTCAGCGTATGGGTGCTGGATATTGAACTTAGTCCTCTGGAAGAGCAGTCAGTGCTCTTAATCACCGAGCCACATCTCCAGCCTGAATGTGAATGTTTTAAAAGGAAACTTGTTAGACTGCCTTACAGGCTGTGCTCCAGCTAATCTAACAACGGCTGTCTCCTGACTGAAAAGTCAAGAATCTGGTAGCTGTTCAGTCCACCAGGCTGGATGTCTTAGCTGATCTTCAGTCTATGTTGGAATCCCAAAGAAAGAGTTTCCAACCCCAGTGAAGGAATGCCTCAACAACAGGATGGATGAACTTGCAAGCAAGAGTGAGGGCAAGCAGGCAAAAGCAAAGGTTTCCTTCTTCCATGTCCTTTTATGTGGGTCAACATCAGAAAGTATGGCCTGGATTTAGAGTGGGTCTTCCTACCTCAAATGAGCCAATCTAGGTAGTTACTCAGGTGTAGCCAGCTGCCTAGGTTTTAGTTGATTCCAGATGTAGTCAAGTTGGCAACCAAGATTAGCTGTCACAGCCTCCAAATCCCTGAGTCCTCATTTGACTGGCACTGCTCGGCTGGCACAGCCTCCTTCACAGACCCTTTCTCCTCCTCCAGGCATCTTTGTCTTCATATGCAAATGTCTTTCTTTGACTTGTAGCAGAGGAAAAGATGATTTTATTCTTTTCAGCATACCAGCTCCTCCATCTGAAATTATTTTTTCAATTTTGAAGATGACATGAGCATTGTAGAAGATTTGAAAATGTGGAGATACAAAGTAAGAAAGTAATATTATAATCCTGTCACTTTGAGAGAACTGCTTTGCATTCTGAGATCTTCTTTCTTCTTTTTCTGGGCTTATGTTTTCAAAAGCTGCTGATTTCTTGCTCTGAATATTCTGCTCCCTTAGATCTTAATAAATGTCTCAGTGTTGCACAAATTCTAATTGGTCCTAAGAATAAAAACCTGGAGCCACATACCGTGCTAAATGCTGAGAGATCAGAGACAAAGTAGCAAGCCGCTGCCTACTCTTACCTTGCTAACCCCTCAGTCGAAAACTGGCCGAGCTCCTGTCTCCTCCCGCCTTATGTTTTTCTCTCCACCCAGCCATATTAGTTCCTGTCTATCTGTACAGATCTCCAGACCTCTATAGTTAACTAGTAGCTAGCTCTGCCCTCTGATCTTCAGACAAGCTTTATTAGTTAGAGCACAAACAGAGTATCACCACATCTCAGTAACTGTATAAAACACTTTGTCTCGGAGGACCCAGAAGAGACCATGCAATTCCATTGTGTCTTAGTGTCAGATGGTGACTCCTTGGGGGAGAGGACCAAACTCCTACTCTTGGCTTCTATTTAAATACTTTTTTTTTTTACTGTCTCTAAGGGCTGAACACTGCATGTTGAGCACCATTTTGACCCTTGACCTATAGTATGAACCTTTTTCAAAATTGTAAATAATTTTGTTCATATACTATATTTTGATCATTATTTCTCCTCAGATCCTCCCCACTTCCCTACCTATCTGGCTCTATACCCTCTTTTTCTACCTGTTTAGAAAACAAACAGGCAAATATAAAACCTAAACAAACCAGAATAAAAAAAAAAACCAAACATGCAAAGAAAAAGCACAAGAAACATAATACCCATCCCCCAGAAAACCAAAACCTTTAAAATTAGAGAACTGGAAACCATAATATTCAGGCAAAAGACCAGTAAGAGAAAAAATGCTCAAACAAAGCAATACAAGACAAAAAAAATCTACAAAAACACCATTGAGTTCATTTTGTGTTTGCTACCCTTAAGTATGGCTCATGTATCCAACGAGATGACATTGGGGAAAACTAGTTTAGCTATTGGTTGGAGATAGCTTATTGGGTAGGGGCGGGGGATGGCCTTGACTTCCTCTTTCAGGTCTGGGACCCCTTCTAGCTTGGCCCGTGCAGGCCCTGTGTGTGCTGCCACAGCCTCTGTGAGTTCACGTGTTGATACCTTTCTCTTCTGCAGTCACAGGCTCTCGGTCACCATCCAGCTATCCGCAGAGCCTTCTCATATTTCCAGGCACACAGGCATCACTTCTCTTGCCTGTGATGCGCTTAGGTGTTTTCACAGTTTTGGATGGTACCCAGGCAGCCAGCTCAGTCCTTGTTTGTCTCAGTGTCACAGTGCTGTGTGTTGAGTGTCTGTGTGCCCTCCAGATTTGTATATTGAAAGCTTAGCCCCTCATGTGATGGACAGAGGCTGTTAGGAAGCAGTTAGCTCATGAAGACAGAGCCTTTCTGAAAGGGATTAGTGTCCTTATAAGAGAAGTGGAATATTGGGTTTGTTCGCTTGGGCCCTCACGCCTCTATTGTATAAACATCAGACAGCCACTTCGGCAGTGATTTTCTGCTCTCTGTTTCATTTTGTCAGAAGTCTAAATCCTCAGCTGTTTTAAAGGACTGCAGGGAACAGTCAAGATGTGAAGGGAGTATGTTTTTGAAGCCTCTTTTCAGAACTGTGGCTGTCACTCCGTTGCTAAAAAGACTGAGTCACCGGTACACAATGTCAGTCCAGACAGACGCTAAGGATGATGGACAGCGGTACTTGGTTAGAGGTAACATGCAAATTCAGAGACAGGCATTTTGCAAAGAAATTTTCCAGCCTTACTTTCATTCCCATGTTGCAGAAACAGATGCACATTGTTTAATTGTGATTTGCTTTATTATGAATCACAGGTACTGTGTTTTTATAAACTGAACTTGACATGAGTTTGTAAGCATTTTTTTTTTGCCCTCAAATGCTCTGATGACCCTTCCTAGCATTTGACAATAAAGTATTCTTAAAGTAAGATATGCACTTTTTTAGGCTTGGTGCTATTGTCTATGGCCATATGAATGAGTTACCTGCCATATAGCATATGTAAATTTTATTTGCCTTGGGAAACACACACACCCAAAAATGTGTGCCTTGCTTTCCTGTGGTTTCTGCTCTAGTGGGATGGGCTGGTACGGAAACACAGCATCTCCCAGGCATTCTTTGATGACAGCCTAAACCTCACGGTGGGGTGCAGGGACCACAGCACAGAGAGGCTATGACAGTTTTATTGAGAGCAATCAGACTTTTTATACCTTTACCAGAAACAGGTTACAATGGCAGTTGCCAAGATCAATACAGCTGTAGTTGCCAGGATACAGTGAAGTTTGCCAGCCATACAGGGTACACGAGATAATGTCTAAAACCAATTGTCCTGTCAAGCTTTTGTGCTTCCTTGACTACTAAGGGAACATAACGAGACACACAGTGGCCTGAACACTTTACTGCCTGAGGGAGTACATCTGTCTCTCAGGGACTGGGAGGTACACTGTGTGCCAGGAACTGTGGACTCTAACCTGAAAAACCCATGATACATGTCTTTTAAGGCAGCTAGACCAAGGCAACGCCATGGTTCCCTGCAGAAGGGGAGATTCAGAATCCTAGGAAAGTCAACATTTTACTTCTCAACACCACAACACCACAACACAATCAGATAATAGAAGAGAGGGGGCTCTACAAAGGGTCAACCACATAAGCATATAGGGTTACTTTTCAGCTTCTTGCTACCACAACTCTTAAAATACCATTACAGTATTTAAAGTTTTAAAAAGTAGAAAGGGAATAGTAAAATTATTATCCATTTTCATCATTTATATAAAATGATTGTTAATATATTGCCATATGTATTGAACTTCTTTTTATTTTGCTTGAAAGATTTTTTTTCTTTTTTGAAACACAGCCTCACTGTGTAGTCTTTGCTGGACTAGAATGTGTGGTCATCCTCCTGTCTCTGTACCACCACTACTCAGATTCCAGGCCTTAGTTATTGCTACCAGGCCCTGCTTTGCTGTAAGTGTTTATGTAAAGACATAACTTTTTGTTATTGCTGTTTTTTTTGTGGTAAGGTCTCACGTGGCCCAAGGTTGGTTACAAATGTACTATGAGTTGATGATGACTTGAACTTCTGACCCTCCCGTCTCTACTTCTGGGTTTACAGGCATGTGCCACCCTGCCTGTTTAATATGGTACTGGAGAGTAAATCCAGCTTTATTCATGCCTGGTGTGGTGGTTTGACAGAAAATGGCCTCCAAAGGGAGTGGCGCTCTTAGGAGGTGTGGCTTTGTTGGAGGAAGCTCGTCACCGTGTGGTTGAGCTTTGAAGCTTCCTGTACTTAGGATATCACACAGTGTGACTGTCAGTTGACTTCCTGCTGCCCACACGAGGTAGGACCCTCGGCTATTTCTGCAGCACCACGCCTGCCTGCACGCCACCATTTCCCCGCCATGATGCACTGAACTCTGAACTGTAAGCGAGCCACCACAATTAAATGTCTCCTTTTTAAGGGCTGCTGTGGTCATGGTGTCTCTTCACAGCAATAGTAACCCTAAGATGCAGTGTGATTTTTTTTTCTTTTTTGGGGGATCTTGTCACCCAGCTCCCAAATAAATCACACACAAAGGCTTATTCTTAGCTATGAATGCTTGGCCTTAGCTTGGCTTGTTTCTTGCCAGTTTTTCTTGACTTAAATTATCCCGACTACCTTTCCCTCTGAACCCTTTTGTTTCCTTACTTCTGTATATCTCATTTTCGCTCTTGCTCTGAGGCTGGCTGGGTGGCTGGCCCCTGACATCCTTCTCCCCTTGTTCTCTCGTTGCTCCTCCGCTTTCTTCTTTCTCCTTTTATTTGTTCTCTCTGCCCACCAGCCCCACCTATCCTTGCTCCTGCCTCGTTATTGGCCGTTCAGCTGTCTATTAGGACCATCAGCTGTTTTAGGCAGGCAAAGAATCACAGCTTCACACAAATGCAGCAAAGACAAAAGTCACACATCTTAAAATAGTATTCCCCAGCACTAAGACACCTGGCGAACACTTTGGAGTTAAGCCACATCCTCTGCACTGAAGACATTCTATTTTAATTCTTCTAAGCATGCATCTTTTGAGAAACCACTCACTACTTGATGTAAGCATCGTTTTGTCTGCTTGTGTATTTGTATTCCCTATGCTTGGTGTCCATGGAAGTCCAAAGAGGTATAGGATCCCCTGGTGCTGGAGTTATAGGTGGTTGTGAGGCACCATGTATGTGCTGGGATCACAGCCATGTGTTGTCACACCTGGTTCACACTATCATTTTAACCTAACAAAGTAAATAATAATTCCCTACTCTCAGCCAACACTTAGTCTGTGTGGTTTCCAACAACCTTTCTAAGCTCGGGCATCTTTGATTGTGAAAATTAATGTTCCCTTCAGAATAGAAACTGAAGGAAGTAGCTGGAGTATGAAAATTTTCTGTTTTAAGCGTGCAAGCTATAAAAGAGAATGCTCCCCTTTGATGAAGAAATTAGAAATCAGACTCTCTCACCAGAGCAGTAGCTCTCCACACTTTAGGAAAACCAAAAAGTAGAATTTAGCCTGGATCATGAGCAGAGAATCAAGATTGGGAGAGTTTGAAAGTAGAAATAGAAAAGGAAGTTAGATTCTGGGTGTTTTGGACAAGGATGGGAGGCAATTGCCATTTGCTTGCCCATGTCTGGCTTAGCACCTACCATGGTTTGAGGGGAAGGGACAAATCTGGGTTCAGATTCCAGTTCCTCTTCTGTGGCTACATGGCCTTGGGGGGGATCACTAAACATGCCAAGTTTTATTATGTGTGTATAATGGTGTGTGTGTGTGCGTATGTGTGTGTGTACACATGTTCACATGCATGTGTGTGTGTGCGCACGTATGTGGTGGGCAGTCTCAGCTGTCCGTAGGTTAAAGGATAACTTTTAGGAACTGGTTCTTCTGCTGTGGGTTCTGAGAATGGAATTCAGGTTATTTGGTTTGTGAGGCAAATGCTTCTACCTGCTAAGTCACCTTATCAACTCTGAGCATTCCAAATTTTAGCTTTCTTTTATAATAAGTACTAATAATTTGGCCAACTGTCCATGGTTGTTTTAGACATTAGAGATATTGACTGGGTATTGCAGACACACTTCCGAGAGAGCATACTACCACTCTGGTATTTTACCTCCCATAGTTCGCATGTTGTCCTCACCTATTGATGAGGACTTCTCAGAGACAATGAGGCCTAAACTATCATCTCTAACCGCGGAATAAATATAGGAGGATAGGGATTTACGCAAGACGGAGGTTTTCAAGCATAGGAAACCTCTGCTGATTCCCGTTCATCTCCTGATCCTTGTGGTTCACCGGCAAGTTCTGCAGCTCTACCAAGGCTGAAGCCTCTCCCTAACAGGTTCTTCCAAAGATCTGTGAGGGTTCTCATTTTACTGGCCCCGCTTCCCAGGTGGCCAGAGGGTTGTAGCAACAACAGCACCCTCAAGTCAACTTCAGTGAGAGAAGCATTTTCTCGACTGCCTTGGGATCCACAGGATTTTTTGCTAACACAAATCCATTCCTATATTATTGAAACAGCAAGAGATGATTGTTTTCCAGCAGAGACGCTTTCACTAGAGCAGTTGGCAGGCTTTTGTCATGGCTCAGGGAGTTGCCAGGAGACACTCAACGGCTGTGAATTGGGCTGTCTTCTCTCTAGAGCCGTAATCTTGTTTTCGGATTTCAGCTTACATGAGAACAGCCTGGTGTTTAACTCAGGTTTCCAGGTTTGGAAACAGTGGTTTTTAGTAAGCGGTGTAGGTGACACTTCTGTATAGAAAGACGCTGTCTTAGTTAGGGTTTCTGTTGCTATGAAGAGACACCATGACCAAAGCAACTCTTCTAAAGGAAAACATTTAGTTGGGGCAGCTCACTTACAGTTCAGAGGTTCAGTCCATTATCATCATGGTGGGACATGGTGGCATGTAGACAGACATGGTGTTGGAGAAGTAACTGAGAGTCCTACATGTTACAGACAACAGGAAGTGGTTTGAGACATTGGGCACTATCTTGAGCATATATGAGACCTCAAAGCCAACCTCCACAGTGACACACTTCTTCCAACAAGACCACACCTACTCCAATAAGGCCACAGCTCCCAATAGTGCCACTCCTTTTAAGGACTATTTTCTTTCAAATTACCACAGAACCCAATCACTTTGCTTGAAAAGCCAGTCCGTGGAACTGATTCTCTGGGGATTGATTGGTTTTTGGTAAATTGATGTCTAAACCAAACTGTGAATTGATGTCTGAAGGAAATTGCCTGGTGTGGCCCCAGGAATGTAGAGTCTACAGCCATTTCTTGGAGCAGATGTGTGTGTGTGTGTGTGTGTCTTTGTTATCAAACTTTCCATGGCCATCTATCTCATAGCTTAACATTCAGAAGAAACTTTTAAGAATATTATTAATTTTAACACAAGAATAAAGTGGTATTTATTTACTTCATACTCTGTATTACTTACTTCTTAATCATAAGAGATTTTGATGAAATCTGTCCCAGGTGATCAAGATGTTTATGGGTGACAGTTCTCTGAAGGACCTCCTCAGTGACAGTCACTGTAACTCTAGACACTTCGTTGGCTTATTCATTCATTAAACAGATATTTATGTGATACATGGTTGGGCCAGAGGAACTGAAGCAGGTGCTGATGATATAATGGTCCAGCTCAGGTGTGGTTGCTGCTTCCTACAGATGATTACAAGGCTAACAGAGTCTGCGCGTGTCCACGGAAGCTCTCAGTATGAGAAGTGACGTATGCCCATCAGATCACCACACCACCAGTGGAGAACTGGAAAAGTTACCAGACCTATGGCAGCTCAGTCATAACGGGGGATTTTGACCCCAGTAGAAGGTCAAACCCATCTTTTTTGAGTAAATGATCATGGATCTAAGTAGCTAGGTAGAAGGAAGAACTTTCTAGAAAGCAGAACAGCAGCATATGAAAGGTCTGTGATGGGAAGGAAGATCTATGTTGTAGTGGGGAGCTGCGGGCCTCTTCCCACAGCCCGGCTCATGGCTGCCTGGCTAGCTTATGCCCCAAAATAACGACACACAAACTGTATTCTTTTAAACACTGCTTGGCCCATTAGCTCTAGCCCTTACTGGCTAATTCTCATATCCCGATCAACCCATCTCTAATAATCTGTGTAGCATCAGTCTTACCAGGAAAGATTCAGCATGTCTGACCTGGCAGCTTGCTTCATCGCTTCTGTTCTGGAGAGGAGAGCATAGCGTCTGTGCCCTGCATCTGAGCTCACTTCCTCTTCCTCCCAGCATTCTATTCTGTCTACTCCACCCACTTAAGGGATGGCCTATCAAATGGGCCAAGGCTGTTTGTTTATTGACAAATGACCTTCCTCTATCACTATGGGGAGCTGAGGGGTCCGTAGGAAATGTAGGTGGCAGATTGGTGAGATTAGGTGTTAGTGTAGCAGTGAGAAAGAGCAGGGAGGAGATGCTGTCACCTGAATGTGGTTTTAACAGTTCATGCTAACCCGGTGGTTTTAACAGGTCATGCTAACCCGTACAGTTGATCCCATACCTGGGTGGGCGGCATCTTTCAAGAAGGCAGGAGACACTGAAGGAATGAAGTCTCACATTATTGTTTTGTTTCTCTGTGGATTGGGGTATGGTAAAGGCAACTTGCCTTTGGCCCTAGTTAATCTGAGTTGCTCTGAGACAGCTAACAGAGTTATTTAGAAGGCATCCTGCCAACGGGCACAAAATGGAGGGGAGACTCTGAGTTGATATGGAAGTTTGTGACCTGTAGGAGTTGCTCATAGTGGAAGCATTGAAAATGAATTTTTCCAGGAATGTAAGAGAGGTAGAATCGTGGCAGCCAGAGGACAAGAATGAGTCCCGAGGAAGCTTACCATGTAAAGTCCAGGAAGAGAAGGGGCGCGGGGTGGGGGAGGGGAGGCACCAAGGAGAAAGCTGAAGGTGCTCGCTTCTTTCGTGAAAGGAGTTTAGTTATTAGAAGTCATCTGGAGGATACCCATTGTTATAGAGGGGTGGCCTGTGTAAGAGATGAGAGAGGAATGCACCGGGAAGGCAGCCAGGGATGGGCTTCAGCATCCTGATGCCAAATAGCTCTGTGACTGACATTGTCTCTAAAATATTTTGCTGTGTTGGTGGCAGAAGACAGGTGTTAGCAGTGGGCACAGAGGTTTTAGTGTCTAGGAGGCCAGTGTGATTTGTTTTGGACTTTCACCTTGTCCTAGTGTGCAGATAGTTCACTGAGCTTGAACGAGTTGTGGATTTGTGCAGAGCCTTTCAACACCATGAGGGGGTGAACCCGGGAAGGTCATATCCAACATCCCCAACAACTGGTCACCCAGGGTCCACGATGCTCTGAGCCCAGACTTGGTTTCAATGAAAAGACCCAACAAGGGCAACTCTTCTTCTTCTTCTTTTTCTCTATTTGCCTCAAAATTCTGCTACGTATAATTCCTAATTTAAATCGCACGAAATCAGCTCTGCCACTGATGAAAGATTTAGCATTTGAGACAGTTTTTTTTGTGTTGGAAATGTTCTGTGGAATGCAAAGTGACAGCTGCCTTGTCAGACAGCTTGATTCCAGCTGCGTAAGCAGTTTGGCCCTCAGAAAGCCATCGGACAGGAAGCAGTCACTCTGAAGGCAGAAGGCAAAGAAAAGTCTGTTCCGCGTTCACGGGTTTGGACCCTGTGAGAGGGTGAGGAATTCTGTAATCCAGTAAGGGTAGTCGGAAAGGCTGCTTGCAGTTTGCTACGTATCCATTTGTACTTTTTCGTGTATGTGCTGACATCAATTTAATAAGTATCGGATGAATGTTTATATTCAAATCCTTGTGGAAGAGTCAGTGACTAAACCGCGAAGAAACTAGGTGTGATCTATATTCCTAGAGTGCTGAGGAAGGGATGGGTGCAAGTGTAAAAACAACGTGATTTTCTTTTCATGATACAGGGGGAAATAGTAGGGAAGAGAGGTGAGGGAGGTGATGTGTGTGTGTGTGTGTGTGTGTGTGTGTGTGTGTGCATGCGTGCATGTGGTGGGTGTGTGTGTCAAAGTCAGGCAAAGGCTGGAACCGGCCGATGTCCACACAGAAGAATGGACCTAGAAGGATGGGAAAGAGTTTGCCACTCAGGGATGGGGATGTGCGAGGCAACGGCAAAACCTAAAAACCTTTGGGTACCGCATTGCACTTCGGGCTGGGTTTCAAACGTCCGTCTGTGGAGCTGGGCTTTATTTTGTGGGTAATGAGAGCCACTGAAGGTGTTGGGACTCGAGGTGAGAGTCCATGAGGTAGCTGGTGGGCAATGGGGTGGTTAGACAGGAGATGGCAACTGAGCTGTTGCCGGGAAAGATAGAGAACAGGAAGGGAGGAGCCAAACTGAAGTCCAGAGTGGTGGCACAAGCTGTAACAGCATCTCTTGGGAATCTGAGGCCGGCAGATCACTGTGAGCTCAACATCAATCTAGGCTAGACAATGAGTTCTAGGCCAACTTGCACTATTAAGTGAGACCCTGGGTAACAAAACTAAACAAGACAAGACACAAACAACATCCACGAAAGACAACAGAATATTGCAAACACACAAATACCGTATTGAGAAGAGGTCAGAGGTTGGCTCAGAGAGCTCTAGGGCTCTTACCTCAATTTATCTCATCTCTGCCGCTGTTTCTGCTGTCTTCATTTGTGTTGAAAGTTTCTTTCTTTTTCTTTTTTTAAAAGAAATAATCACACCAACAAATATTTACTCTGATGTCTTCCCCGCAGTTTAATTTTAAAGGACAATCACCCCACCTCCAACCACATTTTATCCAGTAAACCAATTATTAAGTCCTGCTGTTAGAACACTGGAGTCTAGGAAGGCCTGGGACAGAAAAAAAGGCTAATCCAGTCCAGGGTTGTTTGGGAATGCAGGAGGGGTACACTGGTGTACTGTATCAAGAAAATGAAAAGTGGGGAGAGAGGGACACAGGGAAGAGATGGCAAGAGCACAAGAAGGAGAGCTGGGAGCAGGTCAGTGTATAAACGGAGAGAGCCAGCTCGCTGGAATCTTTCACTGTGACAGGTCCCTAGGCAGGCAGTCTACCTTCTAAAAAAACCTCTGCAGTCTGCCTGCAGGAAAGGAACTGACAGCCAAGATTTGCCAAATGCTATTCTGCAGGCGGGGAGCAAGGGCTCTGCAGCAAGGCCAGCCAGGAGTGCGGTGCTGTGCAGAGGATAAGAAAGGACAAAGGATGGGAGGCAGGATGGGTACTCACTGAGATTCCTGCCTAGAGAGGCATGGCCACACTGCCACCCCTGGGGGTGAGGGGCCTTAGTGTCTTCCCTATGCTCCTTGTATTGCAGAGAGCTTGCTGGAGAACACACACTCTCTCTCCTCTCCTTCTTACCCTTCCCTTCCTCCCTCCCCACTCCTTCTGACTTACCCACCCCTTTCCTTTTCCATATCCTCTACCTTCTCCAGGAGCCAGCCTGCCAGCCTTCCTTCCTTCCTTCCTTCCTTCCTTCCTTCCTTCCTTCCTTCCTTCCTCCCTCCCTCCCTCCCTCCCTCCCTCCCTCCCTCCCTCCCTCCCTTCCTTTTTTATTTTAAATTATTGTATTTTATGTGCATTGGTGTTTTTGCCATGGATGTTGGGTCCCCTGGAACTTGAATTATAGACAGTTGTGGCTGCCATGTGGTGCTGGGAATTGAACCTGTGTCCTCTGGAAGAGCAGTCTCTTAACTTTTGAGCCTCTTATTTCCTTCCTTCCTTCCTTCCTTCCTTCCTTCCTTCCTTCCTTCCTTCCTTCCTTCCTCTTTCTTTCTAGTATGATTGGCCTCTTAGATGTACGACCTTGGACGAGCTCATGTAGGCCTTTATTTCCTTGTCTAGAAAATTGGGACAGCTCCTAAAACAGCTACAGAGGCTAAATTCTCAGTGGTGTCCTTTTTGCCTTGGGCCATGACTCAGGCCTTTTTTTGCTCCTGCAGAATTTGTATGACTTTGTAATTAATGGCTGTCTCACCTAAGGTGCTGCTAGCAGCTTGCCCGATTGCTGCTGCCAGGCTCCCAGACAGCTGAAGATTGACTAGTCAGGGATGCTTTGAAGCCTTTGTTGGAGACAGACAGAGCCTGTTAGCTCGTTTCTTACATGAAAACCCACACCCCAAAACACTTGCCTTTCATGGAACATCCAACCTGTGCCTGGCACCCTGCCAGGGACAACACACTGAGTATGCAGAACTGTTTAGCAAGACCTCTGCAGGCCTTGTCATCTGAATGCAGAGGGGACCTTAGCGCTTGAGAGATTAAGAGTATACATTCTGAAGCTCAGAAATAAATGAATGAATGGATGGATGAATAGGCCACGTGGGACCACAATGTCCTGACACTGGAAATATATATATATATATTTTTTATTTTATTTATTTATTTTTTGAGACAGGATTTCTCTGTAGCTTTGGAGCCTGTCCTGAAACTAGATCAGACTGGCCTTGAACTCACAGAGATCCACCTGCCTCTGCCTCCCGAGTGCTGGACCACGGCCTGGTGACACTGGAATTCTATACCCATATCAAACATGCAGAAGATGCCATGTCTCCATGACAGACATAATCCATACTGAATTAAATGGAATTAGGAAACTTGATAAGGGCCCAATTTTTTTAAAATCATTTTGTGCCAGGTACCACACCTCCATAATACTATACTCTGACAATGATAGAGCCTGGGAACCACGGTTTAGAATACAGAAGAAATGGATTTTGGACCCAATGCTTTACAGCAGCTAGGCAGGTATTTTACCATTGAGCCCCAGTTGTAGCTCTTAAAAATGTATTTATTTGTTTTTGAGACAATGTCTTGCTAAATTGCTTGAGCTGGCCTTGAACTCTTTCTGTGGCCCAGGCTTGAACTTGTAGTCCTTCTGCCTGAGCCTCCCAGTAGCTAGGATTATCGTTAGATGTCTTTTCAAGAAAGTTGGTTACAAATATTTTCATTAGGAGTTATCACTTGAAATTCCTTCACTCATGCAACAAAGAATCTTAGGTATCCTCTCTTTGCCAAATACCGTGGTAGACACCGAACAAAAGACTGAGCGAAATCAGAAAGTGTTTCTGCATTTCAAAGCTCGTGTTCAGTGGGAGAACTAGAGGTTGTCCCCATGTCATTAAGCTGGAAGATATAAAACTGCAATGGTGACAGGGGTGGGGCAGGGGAGAAAATGGACAAATTTCCTGGCTGAAAGAAAGCAGCGGAGAGCAATGGCTGAATGAGATCAGACAGAAGAGAGGAGATTGAGCATACTAGGGTGGAGAGCACCTCAGACTGGGAAGACTGAGTCAGCCTGAGATAACAGAGGCCTGTGAGCCTGAAGGCTGTGGCATCAGAGGCCCCATTCTTCTTTCTGCAGTCTCTGCCAGGTCAGTGGGCTTGCTTCTATTCTGAGGACATACAGGAGATCATCGGAGGAACCAGGGGAGTTTTATGGTGGAGTTTTGCTCTTCTTGCTTACCTTTTTAATTAGATTTTTTTTTAAGACAGGGTTTTATTACACATCCCAGGCTAGCCTAGCCAGAAGCTCACAATCCCCCTCTCTTACCCTCTGGAGTGCCAGGACCACAGAGTGAGCTACTATGCTTGGCTAAATTGTGGTCTGAAGAGTGGCGATGTGTACAATGTTTTGGGGGATCTTTCTCGAAGATGGCTAGATCGGGTGTTGGGTCATGATGTTACTTGTATTTTGTCTTGTGGATTTGGGTTAGAATGAAAAAATGCCTGGATGTCACTGCTCCAGAGACTTCTCAGGGAGCAGGATCTTAGCAGAGTTGGGTGTAGTAAGAGGAGCGGGGCGCCTTTTTTGTCCTGGCCACCCCACTAGCTTACACCGAAAATAATCACACAGAAATTATATTAATTAAATTACTGCCTGGCCCATTAGCTCTAGCCTCTTATTGGTTAACTCTCACATCTTGATTAACCCATTTCTCTTAAATCTGTGTATCACTACGTGACTGTGGCTTACCAGCAAGATTCTAACCTATGTCTGTCTCAGGCCAAAGATTCATGGCATCTGCCTGACTCTGCTCTTCTTCCCAGAATTCTATTCTGTCTACTCTGCCCACCCAAATGCTTGGCCCGATCAAAAGACCAAGGTAGTTTCTTTATTCAACCAATGAAAGCAACACAAATCCAGTTGGGGAAGGGTTGACACCTGTCAGAAGGACACTTAATCAATCATTCTCACCAGCCCTAGCCAAGGATTTTCCAGGATGATTCCACGTGCTAGACCCAAAGTTAAGCTCCAGAGGCATCTAGTTAAAGGCTAAAGCTAAAATTAAGTCCACCTCTCTAGCGTCATGCACACTACATGCTGAAGTAAGTGAAAGTTGATCAGTTGTTGCCAGGTGGTGGTGGCGCACGCCTTTAATCCCAGCACTCGGGAGGCAGAGGCCTGCGAATCTCTGTGAGTTCAAGGCCAGCCTGGTCTACAAGAGCTAGTTCCAGGACAATCTCCAAAGCTACAGAGAAACCCTGTCTTGAAAAACCAAAAAAAGGAAAAGAAAAAAAGAAAATAGACCAGTTGCTAGTGAGGGCATATGGCTGCCACAGAACCCACAACTTGTGGGTTGTTAAGGACTGCGTCAAGTTTAAGCCTTCCCACCCAAGTCCATCTCTTTATTTTGCAGCCCAGGCTAGCAAGGAACTCACAGGTCTCCTGCCTTATCCTCCTGACTGCTGGGACGGCAAGAGTGAGTTAGTATGTTTGACTAAATTGTGGTCTGAAGAGTCTTCCGAAGCCTGAGAAATGCAGCCCCATTTCTAAAGGCCGCTATGAAGACAGCCTTTTTAATCCTGCTCTCGCTTTTCCTGCATGCTCTGTGATTAGGCGCTCCCATACTGCGTCTTTGTACTTGCACCTTGAGCTTCTAGAACATCAGAGCCACGATATTTGGGAAGTTGAATGTTTTGTAGTCACCCTGTGTTTAGGACTCTGACAGCAGTGATGAGCTGAACTGTGGAGAAGCTGGTGCTTTTGGTTGCCACAGAAACCAAATTGAGCTGGATTTAGCATTAAATTACAGGGTACACACAGAGATGGAGTTAAACATTTGTCTACCCAGCCTGGCTTCCTTTGCTTTTCAAACTGAACCCCCTCAGAAAGTGGCAGCAGCACCCATGAAGCTGAATGGGGGTAGCGGAGCACGCAGCCACAAAAGGCGTGGGGTGAGGGCTGTGGAGGCTTTGAAAATGCCAAGGACTCAGATTTTCATCAGAGTCAAGATTGTTGCCTGAACATCTTTCTCCTAGTCTTTAGGGTCTGCCAGGGAAGGAATACGTCAGGGAAGAGAGCAGAGAACTGAGCAGAATTAGAGCTGTTGTTTCTGAGACATTTTCTACTGAGCAGCATAGCTGCCTGCATGGCTACAGAGTCCTTGCATTGTGGCTTGTTCAAGCTGAGGTGTGTCATACAGATGAAACCCATATGCCAGATTCCAAAGGCAGCGTGAAAGGAAAGAATGTAAGATATCGCATGTAAAACAGTCATTGCATTGAGTTGACAATATTTTGGATATGTTACATAAGATATGACATTAACATGATTCTACCTATTTCTGTTCACTGTTGGTAATGTTATTAGAGAATTTAAAATCCCACATGTGGGTCACAGCGTATTTCTCTTTCTGTTCTGCTTCTGCAACTGTTCTAAGGTTGGATTGTTTTCCATTAACTGGAGAAGCTGTTCAGCCTCGAGATCCTCGAGATCCTTTATTTGTCAGATGGAGATGTTACACCCTCCCTAGAATCCCCAACATTTGTGACGAACATTCACTGCTACAGTACGTTCTGCAGGGCCCTCTGCAGATTTTTCTCTTAGGGCCAAGGTACTCATTTCGCCAGTTGCCACCATTTAGCATACAGCTGAGTCACTCTTCAGGAACTGCCTGTAAGCGAAGGTAGAATCTATCCTGAGCTGGGTTCTTTGAGATGAATCTGTAAGATACAAATGACTCATTGGGTATGACTCAGCATGGCCAGAGATTTCAAAGAAGCTACATGAGCAAGTGGCTCAGTTCGCCATGTCCCCACATTCTATTTCTGCTATGAGACACTTGTGCTAAGGGTTTGGATGGACATCACCTTATGGAAATCTTATAGAAGAAGAGAAAGTCAAGTTTGCATTTCTGTGTGTTAGCTTTCTTTCCGTTGCTATAACAAAACACAGTAGGCTGGAGACTCGGTTTAGAGGAGAGGTTTAGCTGGCTTATAGTTCTGGAGGCTGAAAGATGACATAGCTTTGCAAGGGTTTCCTGGCTATATTACTCATGGTGGATGGCATCGTGTGACAGGAGCACATGTGAGCAGGAACATTCATGGCAAGCCAGGAAGCCAGAGAGTAGGGAGGGCCTGTCTTTCTCTGTTCTTCTTAGAACTATTTGAAGTCCACGAGAGCTATATTAATCTCTTTCGAGGGCATCACCTCTAATGAATTAATTATCTTATATTAGGCACCACCTCTCAACATCACCATCATGGTGACAAACCTGAACCCATCAGGGACAGTCAAGCCATAGGAAACTATAGCAGCTGACTTTGCTTGCAAATGAACTGCTATGAATGAATCTTCGAAATATTCTAAATAGGTAATGCTTAGTCATTCATCCTGTAGAGAAAGATAAGTGGGGTGTACGTGAGTTCCTGAGGAAGAGCGTATGGCTGGAGCAGTTGGTCAGGGGCCTGGTAAGAGAAAGGGGGGCAAGAGGAAGCATGCAGATGAGCCCATGGGAGAGAACATAGAGGGCCAGCCTCTTCGTATTACGTATTAATACCCCCTGAAGGTAGCCACTTTGGAAGAAGCACCAGAGAACCCAATAGAATGACGCTCTCTAGCCTCTTTCTTCTGTCACCCAGTATCTGGCAATGGATATATGAGTTATAGTAGCCATGGCCATGGTGGTAGGGATTGGGATGAGCCACGTCTTGTGTTGTAAAGAACCACTGTAGGGGTTTGTGATCTCGAGGTAGAATTCATGGATCCTAGAGAGAGAAGTCTGCACAGGGATGGGCTTGCTCTCTACTCCTCCCTGTGGAATCTGTGACCTCACTACCGGGCAATGTAAACCCCGAGGCCAGAAGAACAGGCTCCCAGATGAGAGCTTTCACCAGTGAATGATGAGGGCTCATTTTACTCTAAGTGGCTACTGCCCCTCTGCTCCAGCTCTCTGTACTAAGACATCAATAGAAGGGGAAAGGACCCATCATGCTGGCAGGTGTCAAAGGCCCCATAAGAGGAGGAGATAGTGCCACTGTCATATAAAGGAGCGGGAAGGAACATGATTGGCACTGGGATCCCTCTTGATAGTACCCAGTTGAGAGAAAGCGGGCAAGAATAGCAGCCATGATTGGAGACATGTGTGATTAGAGGCTCAGTTTCTTCAGGGATGAAGGTTTTATAGCCTCATTTGGAACTTAGGCCATTGAAAATGTTTTGTAAGGGTGAAAAGAACCTAACATAGGTCCTAGAGAACTCTCTACTACCTAGAAAAGAATTAACTGATGTCTTAATGTCAGATGCAGTCATGGTGGTATGTTGTACTCCCACGACCCTCTCCCTGCCCCCAAATTTCCTCAGCTGAATAAAGCAGTCAGAGAAATAACAGAGAAAGGACAAACTATACTATAAGGCTAGTGACCTGGATGATACACTGTGCTGGATTTTGAATATTGCACAGATTTCTCATGCAGAACTAAAGCACTAGTTCCCTAGATACTGGGAGCATTAGCTACTAATGACTTATATCTGAGAACCTCTTTGCTTTACTCTCATTCGAAGGAGCCCACAATTCTAGCTTTCCTCCAAGGGAAACCCATATGCAATGACTGACTGATACGGAACATCATTTGTCTGGATTCAGGACAGCATTGCAGGATGTTCCAGCTCCCGAGCTTCCTGGAAACTGCTCCTTTCCCCAGTCTTGCTTCTGTCACTCCGTTAGTCTTGAGAGCACTCCCCCATACACTTCCTGCATGCCAATCTGGTTTAGAATGCATCTCCTGGACTACCCCACCTGAAAGCTATATTGGCAGCATGATATAAGGCAGTATTGACTTGGTTATGGAATCTCTGAGTTCTAGCCTATACCTTAGCACTCCATAGGTGAGTAGGCTAGACCAGGTTAATCCTGTGTCAAATGGAGATAGTGGGGCAAGGAGTTTGGATCAGGTGATCTACAGCCACTTCTAGCTGTGGCTTTTTACTGGTTGGGGCAGAGTTTCATGAAGTGTATATAGGAACTCTGGGATCCTGCAGGTCTTCTGTGATCACACACACACACACACACACACACACACACACACACACACACACGAGTTGGACAGGTGAGTGTTTTTCTGCTGGCTGTCCCGTTAGAAAGAATAGGAACTGGCACACGTGCTTTCCGTGCTTGACTCTTGTTTTAAGGTTTAACCAGGACTAGGTGCAGGCACTGGACTTGGGTTACTCCAAACTGTGGTCAGAGAAGCTCCTTTTTGCAGTGGGTAGTGGTTAACACAGAGGCTCAGAGCTGGTTAAAGTGTTGAGAATCAATGACAATGAATGATCAGCCATGTATGGGACATCTGTATCAAATCCTTTCCCACTCAAGGCTCAGGGAATGTGGTGTTTTGAAAAGTGAGTGTGTGTTAGAGCTGGAGGAGGGGCAGATGAATTGTGAGATGCTGTCTACAGGACTTGATATGGCTGACACACCCATGAACTCAAGGCTGCTGTGATTGCTTGAATAAGGCCTCCATGAGGTCAAGCCAGTCAAAATTTCCATCATGGATTGGGGAGCCTCCTGAGGGCCCCCCTCCCTAGCTATGGAGCCATTGGCAGTTAATGGCTGCTGGAAGAGTTAGAGCTGTTTTCTCTGGGGATGTGACCACTCTTTGGGTTGTCCCAGTAGATATCTCGACACCCAAGTGTATATGGTTATCACTAATTAGCAGGGGTCTGTTAATACCAGCGATAATAAAAGAAGGCAGGAAGTCAGGAGGAGGACAAGTTAGTGAGTTCTGAGTAGGGGTGGAAGGGAAGTATGGGGATGGGTAAGATCAAAATACATTGCATATATCCTTGAAAAGTTTAAAAACTAAATTAAAGATATTATTTAAAAAAGATAGGTTGGGGACCAGGAGCTGGATCCAGCAATTCAATGTCTGGTGTTGTCTCTTTGTCACCCCTGGGTCTCTGATGTCAGTATGGACAAGACACAGGAGAAGGAAGCTGGAGACTTGGCTAGAGGGTCCTATCAGCCATAGCTCTTGTGTTTAACTCTGGGTTCTAGAAGCCAGCAGGTGAGGCATACAGTCACTTTATTGGCAGGGGCTGCTGGCCTCGATAATCAGGGGAATTCCGATCCACTCACCTCCCGTTTTCCAGGCTTCAGTGTTCAGGTGAACTACTTAAGCTTCTGGGAAAACACATGTTCAAGTGGGCCTGTGGGGAGAGGGACAGAGAGTCGTCATTTCTTTTGTGTGACAGATCTCCTGGGGAGATGTGGCACGTACATGTCTACATACTCCAGATAGGAGGCCCACGACAGACCAAAGCCCAGGTTGGTGAAACATGAGTTTTATTGGGGCAACTCCCAAGAGCAGGGATGACGCATCAACAGTTCTATCAGCAAAGTTCACGCCAGCATGGATGACAGCTCACAAAGCCTGGGAGCCTGGAGCACACTGCACAGCCTGCAGGCAGCTCATCAATTTTGAGAGTGTCTTCTCCAGGTGGCTCAGCTGGTCACTGTTTCTTCTAGGTAGGTTTAAAATTATCTTTCTTTTCAGGCTTGGTTCTTCCAGATGACTGGGATTGCCAGTTAGTGACTCTGTCAGCAGTCTTTTCTGTTTATGTATCTTGGGGATGGAAGGATCTAGTGAATCTGCTCAGTTTCAGGAATTTCTTGAAGTTATTTTGTGTTGTGGGATATTGGTCCACACTGTGAACCGTGAGTTTGTGCTTGCATTGTAGGAGGCAGCCCTGACAAGCTCAATAGAAGCCCGAGTCTCAGTAGTTTATCCTGAGGTAATACCTGGTTGAGATAAAGACCACAAACTGAGATTACCCAGGCACCACCCAGGAATAGACCATGCCAAGGACATTCCTAATGTTCCAACCGTTATAGATAGGATCACCTGCCAGCACACACCCATTGCTTTTCACCAAGACACCCCTAGACAAATGTCAGCCAACCAGGGGTCCTAAACCTTAGAAACCCTTCACCCTACACCCTTCTAATACAACTTTTCTGGTTGTTGCCTTTAAATAATGCCCTGTAGAAGGGCCGGGTACCTCCTTTTGCTGCTGTTGTTCATTTGCTTTGATGAGGTTCCTGCTGTCTTGTATTGTGCACACAATAAACCTTGCTTTTGCATTTTTGTGAGTCGGTCTCCCTGGTGGTCTTTTGGGGTCCCTATAGACTAGGCACAATAGCATCAATTAAATAAAATCATCCTATGGTCAGAAGGCCAAGTTAGCTACTAGTTGACAGAAAGTAATCATAGAGAGTTATTTACTTCCTGTCTTAAGGAACTTCCCAGCGGGCGGAATGTTTGTCTCTGAGGAAACTGTTTTGTAACAATTTCTAATTTATTTCTAGGTGCTCCTGTCCCACTGTCCACATTTAGAGCAACTCTCAAACTCAGGGTGCATTGAGAATGGTTCTGACAGAAACTCCTCTATTCTAAAATAGATTTAGTATAGCTAGAGTTTCTCTAATTTCAACAGAGTCTTATGCAATTGAGGTATCTACCCATATTTTGAGAACTATGAACATTCAGGCTCAGGATTGAGCTGAACAGGCAGCACATGACTGCTGCATGGAGACATTCAGCTGTGCTCTGAGCGTTACTGCAGACGCTGGCTGCTACAGATGGGCCAAGCCTTTATCTTAGGTTGTTATATATAACCCGACCATGGAAAGCAACACTAATACTTTAAAACATGAGTCCAAGAGGGTTGTAGCTGAATCGAAATAATCAAAAGGCAGAAATAAAGATGTGGTTCCTTATAAAGCATATTTCCAAAGTAGTTTTAGCTTTCCTAAAATTTCATATCTTCCCTAAGATTTCATATCTTTGTCTCCATTTTATGTTGATGGGTGTCAACGTCTGCTTGTGACTTGACATGCAGTCATTTTGTAATTGTGTGATTCTGACAAAACTGAGAGGTGATATGGTAGATTGAGGCTGTGGGAGCCAACAGTCCGTAAAAATACCTGCAAGCTTCACGGCAGGGCTTGCGTGAGACTCTACCCTAGCTGGCACCAGCATTCTGCTTACGGCTTTCTTTGCTGATTGACGGTGTGAGTGGGTACTTCAGTGATGCAGCATACGGGCAAATAGACTCACCTCTTCCAAGTGTCTCCAGATGGCTCACCTGCTAGACTGCTTCTCGGAAAGGCTCCCTTTCAACCCCCTGCTCACTGCCAGCTGCATGACGAATAGATGTCCTTGATATCTGGCAAAGAAAGTTCCAGTGCCATGGTGTGCAGGGTTGGCTGGGCATGAGAGTAACTAATGTCCTTGTGGATTCCTCTCGCTGCTAAGTGTAAATGACAACCTCCACCTGCGGAGAGTCTATTGCCTCTGCTTGCTCATCCTCAGAGGATGAAGAAGATGAAGCATGAAGGGAGGCATGCATTCCACGGCAGGTATGCCTTCTCATGGGGTCTCTTTCTATATCAGGGCTTGGGGAGCACAGCTGACCCAGGACCTGCCCAGAGAGTCTCGGCCACTTACTGGCTTTATGCAAGTTGGAAAAGTGCAGATGGCAAGCATCCTTCAGCATGTGGAGCTTGCAAGGAAGGCAGGAGGGTGGGTTGGGAGTTGGGATTCAGCCAGGACAGTAGCTGTGCCTTCATTCTTCATGGAAGACATTGGTCCAGATGTCCACAGCTGTGTCTTCATTCTTCATGGAGGATATTGGTCCAGATGTCCACAGCTGTGTCTTCATTCTTCATGGAGGACATTGGTCCAGATGTCCACAGCTGTGTCTTCATTCTTCAGGGAGGACATTGGTCCAGATGTCTGTGGACAAAGCTCCATGTCTAAGTCCCCTGAGCAGAGCACACAACCCAGGTTCTGCCTCAGGATCACTTTCTACTGAAATGGAAGGTTGAGGCTGTAGACCCTCCCTATCTTCCAGGCTTTGAAAGGTAACCTTCTTCTTGGCACTCCATCCCTGGCACTTTCTCCAAATCATTACTTGGTGTAGGAGGTCCTTCTGTCTATGTGTTGCTTTCATTAATGAATAAAGAAACTGCCTTGGCCTGTTGATAATGCAGATCTTAGCTAGGTGGGGAAGATGGAACCAAATTCTTGGAGGAAGAAAGCACAGTCAGAGAGATGATGCCATTGATCCACCGCCAGAGATAGACATGCTGAAACTTTGCTTGTAGGCCACAACCTTGTGGTGATATACAGATTAATAGAAATGGGTTAAGTTAATATGTAAGTGTTAGCCAATAAAAAGTTAGAGCTAATGGGTCAAGCAATGATTTCATTAATACAGTTATTTTGGGGCTAAGTTCGCCAGGAGGCCCTCCTCCTCCTCCAATTACTCTTATACTTCAGCTGAACACCTGTCAGTTTCCCAGAGGGTTTTGTTTTTGTCCTTTCTGTTCTCATCTGTTGCCATCAAGAGCTTGCTTTATGACATATTTTTCCTAATTAATTAAATCAGCATTCACAGTAGACCCAAGTTTTGTTAGAACTCTGAGGACCAAGTGAGAAATACGGACCGGGTGTAGAGGTGGGGTCTTGTAGAATGGATGATTGCTGTGGTGATAGACAGCCTCCTTTGGGTGCTTATGACATGTGGAATTGAAGCATTAATTACTTCTTTTAATCCTCAATGACAGGAGGATTTTCTTCAAGGTAAGCCCTTTGACTATTCCCATTTTACAGACCCTGAATGTGAGAGACATATACCCAGTGGCGGATGACCATGATTGCATCTTCTTTCTTTCGCGACAAATATGACCAATCAGGAACACCAAGGGACGGGGCAAGTGCAAAACTGGTTGTTCTCTGTCTCTATGTTTATTAGGAGTGATTGGAAACAAAGCCCTTAGCTGGGTGTCATGGTGCTTGCCTGTTATCCCAGCCAACAGAAAGCTGAGGCAGGGAGACCGTGAGTGAATGTGGAGTCAGCCGGAGCAGCTCACTGGGCTTTTTTTCTCTCAAAAACAAGCAAATAAGCAACAAATAAAACTCTTCAAATAGGGGAGGAGAAAGGCAAGAGAAGAGGGCAATCCTGGTTTCATGGGACCAGGATCCTCAATAGATTCAGAAAGACCAGGAATGGGTGTTTGATTTCTGAGGCCCCTGAGAAGAAACTCAGACTTGGGATATGAAGTCCCCAGATGCCAGCAGGCAGGAGGTTCTTAGAAAGGCTGCAGAGATGACTCAGCATTTGCTGCCTCTCAAGGGACTTAGCCCACAAGGGGAAAAAAGATTGGCTGCAAAGCTTAAAGCTGAAGAGGCAGGACTCAAGCGGGGCCAGCACAGTGAGAAGCCGTGAAGAATGTGCCCCCTGAACTGCTACTGCAGACCAGGAAAAAAAAGAAAACCCAAAATGTGCTCATTTCATTGGATGAAGGAAAAGCCTGTGTTGGGGTTAAGTGGGTAACTTCTGTTTTGCATTGGGATTCTTCCCTAAACTCACAGGAAGGAAGGAGAAAGACACGTACTGGAAGGGCTCAGCCAAGGACTCTCCTGGCGAGTCATGGGTATACTGGCTGCCACGGGGCACGGCAGGTGCCAATTCTATAGGTACTGTCCTTTCCCTCACAGACGAGCTCTGGCATCTTCAAGCCCTGAGCAGCCTAAATGACATCACCGTGGGTTTTAAGAAGCAGGATACTTCAGGCAAAGAGGGTTCAGAAACAGCAGGTGGCGCTCGCTCCTTCTCCTGAAACAGATGGCTGCCTGCAGCCTGGCTTGCAGCCTGAGCAAGGGTGGGTGCAAGCACTCTTAAGAGCTTGGCAGCATTTAGGTACTCAAGGGGAACAGGGCAAAAATCAGCTGCGTATAACTCTTGGCCAGATGTAAGCGTCCTGTGATGTGAACACACCTGGCGGCTCTAGCTGCGCTGGGCTACAGGACTGATTAGGGTGGATAGGCACGGTCCCCTTGCCATGATCTTAGCGTAGTGACTGTGTTTATAAAGGGTGATTTCATCTTCAGCTAAAGACACCTCCTGTATCTTTCTGGGCTTTAGACTGTGGTGGAGAAGAGTCACACAGCCTCTCAATAGGGTAAGTCTACTGCCACAGGGAGCTGGGAGATGGCTCAGTGGGTGAGGTGCTTGCTGAATAAACATGAGAACCCCGGGAGTTTGGAACCCTGGCATCCATGAACGATGGGTGGGTGTGAAGGCCTGCCTGTAATCTCAGTGCTGCCTGCCAGGCAGAGACAGGGAATTCCTGGTGCACGAAGACTAACTAGATTAGTTGAATTGCTGAGTTCTGGGTTTCAAGTGAGAAACCTTGCCTCATTGTATAAGATAGAGCGTAATCAATGAATATATTCAGCATCAACTTCCTGCTCCCCCCATACCTGTACATACATGAAAACACACATGCATACATGCTTGTACATATCACACACAAAACAAAACAACAAATATACTTATGATGGGTCATATAGAAGAACTAGAGGCTTGAGCTTCAAGTTGCCATGTTGATTGAGATGATGTTCTCTGGGGAACACAAGAAAGGTAAGACCCTAGAAGACCCTCTTGACCAGAGGAATGGGGCTTTACTTGAGAGATGTTGAACATTTCAGTTGGGAAATACCCTTACATTAGGTCTACTTTGAGGACAAATTAAGAGAAGCCCTCTGCCTTATGAATGACACCAAACAACTCCACCATGAAGGGAAGAATTCATCAAAATGGAAATTACGGAGCTGGTAGGGTCACTTGGTTTTAAGTGTCTCCCTTATCAGTGGTCCTCAGTTGATCATGATTAATTACTAGTGTGTGTGAGAGTACATGCAAGAGACTGTCAAGATGGAGTTGCTTTGAGGAGAAAATTGTAGAAGGCAGGGCAGAAACAACCGTGGAGGTCTCCACTTAGATCCCTGTGTGCAGCCCTGATGCTCATGGTGACCTAGCCCATTGAGAAAGCCGTGGGTAGTGAGACTGATGTGCATGGTGCAGTAATGTGCATGTATCTGTGTTCTTCATTTAGCTGATGAGTTGGGTGCCTGTCTCTAATCGAAGGCCTGTGTCTTCTGACATCGGGGGCAACTTTAGTAAGCCAAGTTCTAGTTGAGAGACAGAGTGAGCTTGTCTTTTGTTCCTAGGAGCACTGGAAGTATTTGGTAGAGCGAAGGGAGAGAAGACACGGTTCTTAGGTGGTAGTGATGAAGGGGTTGATGGCGGTGCATGCGTCTCTCTCTCTCTCTGTGTGTGTGTGTGTGTGTAACTTTACATCCCTACCTAAAAGATAAGGCCATTACTGTTATCAATAATCATCAACTATCAAGAGTACCTGCTGAATACAGGCCAGATGTTGGGGAGGGTGTGGACTTCCACAGAGTTCATTATCAACTTCACTGTCTACTAAAAAAAAAAAAAAGCTGTCACAGTCTGTTTTCCTTTCAGCTCAAATAAGCAAATGCAGCTCACAGGGTGCCCACTTCTTCCACTGAGAGAGAGAGAGAGAGAGAGAGAGAGAGAGAGAGAGAGAGAGAGAGAGAAACAGCGATGGGAGTCAGTTCTCTCATTTACCACGTGGATCCCAGGGAAGCACCTTTAACTGCTGAGCCATCTTGCTGGCCCCACCCCACTTCTGAAGGTTTTGCTGGACACAGTCATGAAAAGATGATTTTCCAACCGAGGAACAGAACATTAACTTCGCTTTGCCCTGGTACTCACAGTGTCCAGGACATCCTGTTGAGGATGTGGCAGGAATGTACTCCGAACTGAAGGCTTTGGGAATCAGACATGACCAAAAGCATACAAGCAGCTAAGTGAAACCCACTCAGCAGAAACCAAGCTGCAGATGCTCCAAGCTGCAATGAAGCAAGTGCCTGACACAGCTGGAGCACCTCAGGCAGATGCTGCCGAGGGTCCCCGTCACAAACATGGGTCCTTCAAGACACACAGCACAGAGGGCCAGTTCTGAGCTGAAGGCTGCACATGAGCTGCTGACTCAACTGGGCAGCCATGTTGCCTTTAGCAACTGGACCGGCGAGGAGGGAATTCTTTGTTATCCAAAAAGAATAGGCGACACATGGAGGGCAAAGGGTGATGCTCTCAGACACGATCTTAAACAGCAGCTGTAAGTAGTCTGGGCATCATAGTTTTGGGGCTGATATTAAAAACAAAACACAGATGTAGGAGAATTCAGCCACTTTGGAGAAGTCGGTTGGCATGTGTGCATTTATCCCCTGGTGTATGTGCATAGGTGATAAGGGAAAATGAGGCGTACAAGCTGGCTATTGTCCACATGGGGGTGTTCCGGAGCCTCACTCTCACGCATTCCACACGTATTCATGTATGTAGCCTTACAGTAGCACTATAAAACAGGCCTGTTATCTCAGGTTCATTCTGGTGTAAGCTGAGAAGCTGGGAATTGGACCCGTGTCTATTCAGTGTCAGAGCTCCTGACCACATACTGTTCTGGTGTTTGGAAGGCAGAATCGACAGAGGTGTCCACAACAACCGCAAAGAGGGATGCATAGCTAGGGGTGCAATCATGTTGCTATGATAATGTAAAGAGCTCAGAACCAATCTCCATCCTCCCACAGTCCCCATTAGCTAAAATGTGCTGAAATGCTGTTCAAGTAGCTATGGAGACCACAGAGGGGCTTGCTGAGAAGGCTGAGGTTCCACCCGAGTCCCTGCAGGGCTGGCAGGTAGAACTGTGGGGTAATGGGACAGAAGCAGTTTTAGGTGGCCTGTCTTTGTGGCTCTGGTTCCTGGGGAAAATAGAGATCATGGTTTTGCCTCTTTGGAGTTGGTCTACTTGTATTTACTTGGGTAATTACTTGGTCTGGGAGCTATTAGAAAAGTAAGTGGGAATAAAAGGGAGGAATTACGTGGTATAATGAGGGTTGAGCCTTCTTAGTGAGTTGACTTTGAGTCAAGGAATCCATGGATCTTTTTTCTGCCTGGACACTCATGTATGTGCTAGGCCTGGTCAGGGGTGGTAGATGATCTTGGGCAGTTGTTGGAACAACTGCTCTCACAAAACAGGTGAAACTTCTTTGCATCCGTGTTGGTAGATCCTTTGCCTCCAGAGACACACGTGTTCGGAATCTCTGAGCCAGCTCCCAAGGTTTCACCCCCTCTGCTGGAGGCCGTGAAGACCCGTGGATTTAGAGTTTACAGTGTTTCCTTTCCTCCCTGTTTCTCTGTGCAGACTGATGCCCTCTGGTTCTATTTCTGATGTGTGCACAGTTAGTGTTTGGATCTGTACCAGGGACCCCATCTACTTTATCCAGGTGGCAAAGATATAAGGCAGAGGGTGGGATGTGTGTTAGAGGCTTAAAACCCACAGGTAGACTAAAGAGATGAATACGATTTGGTGAGGATATGTTCTTAGGCAAAATTCCTTTGGCAGAAAGCCAGGAAAGTAATTAACAGTTACAGAAAGATGCCAAGACAGACCCTGAGATGCAACCCAATAAGGGTTCAGGTATCTATAGAAGGTAACTAGAGCCAAGCAGAAAGAAACTAACTACCTCACACCTTCCAGAAACAGCTCTGGTACAGGTCCTTGGGAATAGAGTAATTAAAGGGCGAACCAGGTGGGTATGGGTGAGAGGAAGAATGGGTCAGGTGACGCTGAGCAGAGGCAGGACTTGCTAGAGGTGTCATAGCCGTATCAGCTGGGCTGAGGCTAAGGGGAATACTGAAGGTTGATTACAGTGATCAAGTTTTACGCCTATATACCATATATACGTTATATATTATATCCCATATGATCTATATTATATTCCAAAGTCTCTGTTCAGAAAAGGAAATGTTTGGCTTTGAATTCCATATATCTTTTCTACAGAGTTTGAATGGCACATTGCTGCAGACTAGGGAGAAGGCTGAGGGCCCAGGTCCTGCTGTTTCAGAGAGAAGCCACATCAGGCCTTGTTCTCATGGTGGAGTCTTGTCTCTGTGCAGGAAGGTGTTCTAAGCAGCCATCTTGTTGGGGTTCCATGAGTCAATTCCTGGCATAATTGCCAACAGAGTGATAACCATATTCTCCCCCATAGCCAAGAACTGGCCTTGGGAATAGAAGGAGACAAATACTTTATGAAACTGTGCCTTCTCCAGAGAAGTTCTGTCTCATTCACCTCTTCATCCTTGGCACCTAAATGAATGTCCACCAAACCAGCCAGTCAATGATGAACTGAGCCATTTCAGGAGACTTGTAGTTTGTGACTGGACATGGTGGAGGTACAAGAGCTTACAAAAGTAGCCCTGTGACTTTGTTGCCTCGGAATTAGTTTTTATTAAAAATTTTAAAAATTAATTATTTTTTGTTTTTTGAGAGAGGGTCTCATTCTGCAGCCCTGGCTAGAAAGAAACTCATTATCCTAGGCTGGCCTCAGATTCAGGATAGTACTCCTGCATCTTCCTACTGGGATTGTAGGTGTGGATACCACCAAAATATTTATAAAGATTTACTTTTAGTAATGTGTATGTGTGTGTTTCAGGGTGAGTGTGTGACATATGTGTGCAGTTGTCCACACAGGCCGGAAGATGGCGTCTGATCCCCTGGAGCTGGAGTTGTAGGCAGTCATGAGCCAGCTGACATGGGCTCTGTGAACTGAACTCTGGTCCTCTGGGAGAGCAACAGTGCTCTTAGGAATTAAGCTACTCTTTCAACCTTAGCAAAACAATTTTTTTCGGATCATAAAATGTTGATGTAATCCTGTTGATTCTCAAGGAACCTTGGCTGAAAAATATAGCAGATAAATGAGTCCCCAAATAGAAAAAACAAATCAAAGTTCCTTCAGGAGAATTTATTATGTTATGTTTTTCTTTCCCTAAGGAGTGCACAGTGTTTTCTCAAAAGGTAAAGTATTGGTTGGATGGGAAAAGACAGAGTGAGGAGATGGGATGAGGCTCAGCACGGACTCTCATGGTGTGAGTGCGGGGCTTGGTGTGGGCAACCACAGGTGCACAAAAGGCTGGAACAGGTAAGTGGTGAGGCACTCCACTTTCTCTTTAGAGGATAAACTGAGACATGTAGAAGAATAGGAGAAGAAGAATCGAGCAGAGGCAACAGGACCAGCCAGGGACGAGCTGAGCAATAACCTGAGTGAGACGTGTAGAGTCTGAGCAGAGCCAGAATCAGGGAGCAGATGGGAATCTGCCCAGATATAATGGTTTGTATTCTTGGCTGAGTTCATAAATTGCCTGGGGTTGGGGGTGTAAAGGGGTCTAGGGAGAGGCGTCCAGGGCTTGAGGTCTTCTTGCTGCAAGGGACAGCATTCTTTCAAGTGGTGTCTTAAAAATGCATGCAAGTGTTGCATTAACATATGCATTTCTGTGGAAATACTGTGCAAAACCCGGTAAGAGATTTAACTTTCCAAAGCTTCCGAGAAAATTGGTGCTTGACTGGAGAGCAGAGAGCAGTGGTTCTGTGTGATTTCTGATGTTCCCAGCAAGGCTGCTTTTTCCTCTGTTAATGTCAAATGGGTCTATTGACAGCCCTGTCCAAGTCAACTAGAAGGGATATTTGGTGTCTCTGTTTGCTTAGTTTAAGATGCCCTTCCGCTTTCCATCCATCCTCACAGCCTGGTTGAACTAACCCACCCCTCAGCTAAGCTAACTCTGTTCTTATTCTATCCCCTACCTTGCAGTTCTCCTGGTTTATTTGTTTTAAGGCAAATAAGGAATTTAGCTCCAGGTGAAATCAAGGATGGTGGCTGGTAAACAGACAAACGCGTGTGGCTGCTCTCATGGCGCCCATGCCTGAGGCTGAGTATTTTGTTTCTCAAACAGATTATAAGTCCCAAGTGGTCCTATGCCACTGCCACAGAGCTCAGCTCAGTAAGAAAACACATAGCCAAATAAAAGGATCAGACAAAAAACCCTCATAAGGTGTTTATGACTTTAAATCCATTCTCTATTCTCATTAAATGAGAAATTTTGTTTCTATTGTAAATCATATTTAAATATGAGAAACTCAATAACTTCCGCATATGTCTTTTCCTGTGATGGGATAAGGGGAAGGTCCTATCAGAATCATCCCATGCCGTGGTGATTGCGCTTTCCCCATTTAGACCACCTGAGGTCAGTTCACAGCTCCTAAAGTCAAAAGGTGGGAAAGTCGAGGGAGATGTGGTGGGGAATTGCTTTCTAAGATCATAACCGTAGAGATGTGTTTTCCTGGGGCCTCCTCTTCTTCCCCCCTAGGCAGATAAGGAGACCCCACTCTGTCGCACTTCACTGGTAGAGTTTGCTGCTCTGTGATCTCCAGGAATACAAATCCCATGAGCAATGTCCATACTCCAGCCTCCTACTTAAGAGTGTACAGAGGAATGAAAATGTACCAGGAATTGGTAGAAGGAGGCAAAGATCATGTGTTCTTTTCCTGGCTACTGAGGCTCTAGATCTGTTAATCACAGAATGAGAGAAAGGAGAGGGAAAGGCTGGGGAAAGTCTTAAGGGCTTTAAGGGAGGGAGCGGGGCGGACCATTGAATACAAGTGTAGAAAATGAAGGGTCAGGGAGGGTCTAATGGGGTTGGGGACAGGGACATAGGGGAGAGGAGTTGGGTATTTAACCAAAATTAAGTAAATATGGAGATCCAACCAAAATACCATAGGAAACCTGTTATTTTCTATCTATGCTAATGAAAAGAAACGAAGGGAGCAAAGAGCAGTGGTCATCCCTAGCAGGGTTTAAGTTAGAGACTGTGATATTTTGAATACATTTTTATGCATTAAGAAAGAGCTCAGAATTTTTGGTGAAGTGGCTGATGCAAATAGGAAGGCTGGAGGCGAGAAGTCAGATGTCAGTATAGAAAAGTATGGGTCAAAGGCCAGGCTACGCACCAGGAGAATCAAGTACGTGCTCTTAGGTCACGAGAACAAGGCGAGACCTCCAGCGTTTCTTTAGCTTCCCTTTCGGTTGCTCCTACATTACCCGAAACCAGTTCCATCCAGGGGCACTGGCTGCCTTCTGAACTTCTGAATTCTAGGAACTTTCGCTCCCCGGAGCATTTTGATTTGTGGCTTCTTCTCCACTCCCGAGCAGTTTGCAACTGCTGCTATAGCCACCAACCCAGTGGCGTAAAATATGGCAGGCATGTTAGTCTTACATGCATCTCTCTGGAGTCAGCTCACCAGGGTCAAAGCACTTGGGATCAACCACCAGGTTGTCTTTCTTCCTGGAGTTTCTAAGAGAGAATTCCTTTCTTTGCCTTTTCCAACTTCCACAGGCTGCTTTTATAGCTCTCAGCTGGTGCCTGCCCCCATCTTCAGTGCCAGCTATAGAGCTGCTCCCTGCCTCTGCTTTACTGCCACGTTGTCTCTGATTTATCCGCTCAGCTTCCCCAGTGATGTCATTGGTCTATCCTGATAGGCCAGGGTCATCCCCTGTTTGGAAGTGAGTGGAAGTGTTTCCTTTACAAACTTAGTCTCCTTTTTCGACAAAGCCCAACACAGCCACATTTTCCAGCAGTTGAGAGGCGCACGTGTGGGGGCGGCACGTGTGGGGGCGGCAATACTCTTCTGCCTCCCACGATCCTTGGTGCCCTACTGAAGTTGAAGTCACCATTGTCCTTATCAGGATTATCGCAACAGCCTGGACCCTGCAGTCCTCTCATAGTAGATGGATGTCGAAAGGGCTCCCAGGCCTCCCTCCTCCCCAGGCTCTTTCTTCAAGAGGACGCTCATGTCTACCTGACAGGGCTGTTGTGACGGGTGGATATATACATGGCACAAAACAGACAATTTTAGTTACTGTCATTGTTCTTTTGCACGGCCTCTGCACTGTGTGCCCCGAAGCCAGAGGGATCTTTCTTACACACGCACTGGCCGCAAGACTCATCAATGCTCTGAAGTTTGTTCTCTGACCGGAGGTCCAGCCCATGTCTACACTGAATTACCTTATAGGATTTGGGGTCCTGAGTGTTACAGATATTCTGTGCCCCTCTTCTTTTGAGTGTTTTCCTTTTTGCTTGCATTTCCTTTACTTTCTTTGTCTGACTTCTCTTCTTCTTTCAGTGCCCTCCTCTGATATCCAGGGCTGGGATCACTGGCTCATCCCACTCTGTCTTTCCCTGGGATGAGGCTCAACTGCCAAGTGGCTTCACACTGTGCTGCCTGGAACCCAACACCACTAGGCCATCAGGAAAGGAGCGCTGAGGGTGTTTCAAAGGGAGCTTCAGTTCTGAAGTTTGCCAGAGTGTCTCCCACAGGAGACGGCTACTACAGCTTCCCTGGGTCTTTTCCCGTGGCACAGTGAGAAGAACCCTGGAACCTGGCCCTTTTCTGGTGACAGAAGTGAGCAGTAGGAGGCCATGCTGGCGTCTGAAGACTCTAGTGTAGGCTGCATAGCAGATCATCTGCTTTCTAGACCAAATGGCCATCAGAGATCCCTGACCCTGCAGGCTTCAGCGAGTCAGGCAGTGCTAGTGAGAGCTGGTGTGGGGGCAAGCCAGCAAGGGGATCGTTGCTCTCTCTCCACACCAGAGAAGACATACTGTGAATCTGACTGCTGAGAGACACCACCTGCGCACACCGACAGGAAGAGCCCTGGCCACAGACAACAGCCATCGTCTAACTGGCAAGCATAACCCACCGACCTCCACCTGGCCTCACATTTTTGTCTACAGAATCATCAGACAGGTCTCCACAGGGCAAGTTGCACAGGAGGGGTGACATGGCCTCGCCACTGTGGAAATCTGAGGTGCCCTGAACAGGTATAGCTTGCTTTCGTGATTGCATCTCCCCAGAGGCTGGTAGTTAGGAACATACCTGAAACCATTTGTGTGCGGAACTAACAGTGTATTTGGACTGAGTCTCTCTCTCCTGGCTGCGTTTGCTATGGGTGTTCTATTGTTTGCTCCTCCAAATAGAGGGAATAGCAAAATTAACCTGGGAGTCTAAAGATTTTTTAGAAGGCGTTTAAGCTGGGTTCCCAATTTGCAGAAGGATTAATATTAAAAATGTAATTTTTCAAAAAAAGTGTTTGGAACTTCCCAGGAATGTTTCTACATAGAAATGGTGTACTTGCTAGTAATTAGCTGAAGTGTAGCTCAAAGACAACTAAAATAAAGTGCATTTAAACTAGTTTCTGGTCACAAGGTAGGAGGCCAGAGATTAAACAAAAGAAGACAGAAAGAAATGAAATTATACCATGTTTATTTTGAGTGGAAACCTTTGAGGAATCACACTTTTAATTAAAAAGGGATAAGAGGCACAAGAAAGCTCTGGGGAGGATTTCTCAGCAGTCCTCAGGAATTTACTGGTTCTTTGCAAACCTAATTTTTACTCAAAAGTCTATAAATCTCCTTTTTTTGTTATTGTTCTTTGACAGGCTATGAAAACAGATCTCACATTGTTTTTGGAAAGGAAAAAGGATTGAGGAAATTCCTGTTGTATGCCAGCCTTGGACCCTGTGGGCTTGGATACTGCAGGGTCAAAAGAGAATTCCTGCCTTTGAGAAAATTTCCTTCATCTGGAGGTGGTCAAACAACAAAGTCAATAAACACCAAGTGGTAACCAGTGCTTTGAAAAAAAAAAATCCGAAGACTTAAATTAGCATTTAAATACAATAGTCAAAGCAGCTGTCTTCCGAGGAGTTGCCAGTCCTTAAGGTCCTTAAGGAAAGCAGGCAGAGAGCAGTGTGTGCACAGGAGGAAGGACCCTGGGAAGCACTGGGAAATATTAGGGGCAGCAGCAGGCGAGGGAGCAGCGTGGGGGTGAGGGAGGAAATACAGTGTGAGTCAGTGAGGCAGGGTGGCACTACAAAGGACTCCGGCTTTTATTTTTAGGATGATTGCCTTGCATGTGAAATTTTGCCTCCCCCCAGGGCACTGAAGCAGAATTGGGCTCAGGAGAAGCAGAGAATGGGAAAAGATGATAGAAGTGGTGTGGTTCAAATCTTAAGTGTCTCTTACTGGATCATATTTTGAGAAATTCTTCCAAGATGGTGGCTTGTTTTTGTTTGTTTTGTTTTCGAGACAGGGTTTTTCCAGTAGACCAGGTTGGTCTCGAACTCACAGAGATCCACCTATCTCTGCCTCTGAGTGCTGGGATTAAAGGCATTAAAGGCATGTGCCACCACTGCCTGGCACTGGTGGCGTTTTTCTTTTCTTTTTTTTTTTTCTTTTTTGGTGGGTGACGATGTGGGACCTGTTGGTAGAATAGGGATGGAAAGGGGAGCTTTTGCTGGTTATGGCTTGGGCTCACCTTCCTGCTCTACCACAGTGGGAACAGCAGCTGCCTCATGATTCTGTCACCGTGGATGGAGTGGCTCCTTTATGCTTCTCACCTTGTCCCCATCATAGTGGACTTCAACATTCTGAAACTGTGAGCTGAAACCAACATTCCTAGGGCTCAGCAGGATGGCTCAGTAGGTAAACATGCCTGCCCTACAAGCCTGGCAACCTCAGTTCAGTCTTTGGAACAGCAACAAGGTGAAAGGAGAGAGCTGACTCCGGACGTTGTCTTCCGATACCTATACTCACACACACCCCAATAGTAACTACAGGAATAATGATAATAAGAAATCTTTCCTTTTCTTTTAGACTGTTTGTGTCAGGAATATGATCCAGAGATTTGCCTTAAAAGTCACTCTAGAGTTTGTCCCACTCGGTGAGATCAGTATGTTCTGTAGCATGCAATACTTTTTCCAGTTCTACCCATTTGCCTTCAAATTCCACAACTTTAATTTTCTTTACGGCTGAGTAAAGTGCCAATGTGTAAATGGCTCTCAGTTTCACCATCCCTTCATCAGGTGACGGACAACTAGACTGCTTCTGTTTCCTTACTATCATAAGTAAAGCGGTAATAAACATGAGTGGACACATATTTCTCTGGTTGGTTATATAGTCCTTCAGAGTGTATGTCCAGGGGTTGCTTTGCTGGATCATATGATAATTCTGTTTTTAGTGTTTTGAGAAACTCTGCCAGTGATTTCTCCAATGTCTGTACCAGTTTACAGTCCCACTCATAGTGAATAGGGCTCCTTGGGGAAGCATTTTTATTACAACCATGAATAACTATGCAGATGCTCAAGAAGTAGAGGGGTAACCACAGCTGTTCTTCCATGTCCATGTACCCTTTTTCTTGTCATTATTTCCTAAGCAATGCAATGTAACAATGTTTATATGACTCTTGCCTTGCATTAGGTATTAATTTAGATATTATTTAAGACACACAAGAGGATGAGAATAGTTCATATGAAAATACCAGTTGGTTTTACGTAGGGTACATGGAGACAGTATTCAAAAGGGAAAACTAGGGGTCTTGGTACTAATTATCTGTGGATTTTATGAGAGACTGAATACCTGGCAAAAGGAACTTAAGAGAACAAAGATTTACCTTGGGTCATGATCATAATGGACTACCTGCCCTCTTAGATCTTTACATTGTACCTACAGTCAAGAGGCAAAGAGAGAGGAGGGCAGTGTCCTCTGTTCATGGGAGCATAGCGCATGGGTGGTACCCATATTAAGGGTGTGTCGTCCCTTCCTAGTAAAACCTCTTTGGAAATGTCTTCACAGTCATACTTAGAGATTTGTCTCCAGGGTGGTGCTAAATTTAGTTAGGTTAGCAATGAAGATTAACCCTTGTGTTTAGATAATCTTCAGCACTGACTGCTAGATGTTGATATATCTTATGACAGCTCAGTTACTGTCCAGAGCAAACCTCTAAGGTCAGAAAGGAACAAAGAATAAACATTTCCTTAAACTAAGAAATCTAGATATGTTTCAGGATGGAAATTTGTTACTTGATGAAATAGTAAAGAATAATGATCCCCAAATATTGGAAACTGTGGAAAAAGATGGTTTCCATTTAAGTTACACCAATGATTCCTCCTGCCTTCTATTATCTTTTTACAGGAATAGGGTGAGAGCTAAGGCCTCCTATCTCCTGGGTGAAACTTCTGAGTTCTGAGGTAGTTATCCTTGGAATAAAGAGAAAGGGACCTACAAGTGTGTTCCTCTGCAGAGACCCTTGTTCTCTTCCCTAACATACACCGCAGTTATTTGCTATAGTACTGAAACCACCACATCTGACTTGGATCCAGCTGATGTGCATCATCACAGACTTCCAGGATCCTTCTGCCACCTTCAGTCTTGGACCAATCCCCATAGGGTCTCCGTATGGACCAGTGAGCCACCCTCAAGCCACTTCTCTCCCTTTCTATATACCCCTACATTACTTTTCCCAGGGGCACTTGCTTCATGCAGACTGGGACTGTCCTACTTTGCTCACATCTGTATCCTCAAGACAGAGGATAGTGACAGACACTGTTTGATAAATACTTGTTCAAAGTTTAGGCACTGTTCACTGGGAAGACAAACATTTGGTTGGAGTGGGTCCTTATATGGGAAACAGAATGCAAGATTCCAAAAGTTGCTATGGACAAGAAAGTGAAGGCTATCCCTTTGAGCTTCTTGTGATGTCACATCCTATGAAGTCTTATTTCAACAACTGTTAAATGACAAGGTCCACATGATAAATGACAGGGCTCATAGTAGTGCTTGGCAATATTTGGCATTTGCCCTTAGGATTTTCATCAATGTTTCTTTTTTGTTATAGTGTGTTATTTTGTTTTTAAGCTATATGTTAAATTTTGCTTTGTGTTGGGGGATGTCACAACAACAAAGGGTGGAGACAAGGGAATGAGGAGCTGAATGGGATCAGGATGAATGATGTAAAATCTACAAAGAATCAATAAAAAGTTAAAAAAAATTCCCATTGACAAACACATGCCAGACTATAAGAAGGTTACCATGGTAATTATACACCCCAATTTCTAAGTGCCTTGGAATATTGCTCCTTTCCTCACTCAGATGAGGACTCTATGGTATAGATTTTTACATTGTCTTTTTCCCAGTCCACTAATAATTAGCACAGGGAGGTCAAATGACATGAAAAGTGACTCAGGTCCTATAACTTGTATAAGATCCACAACCCAACCTATGGCTTGTATAAGATCCACAACCCAACCTATGGCTTGTATAAGATCCACAATTCAACCTATGTCTTGTATAAGATCCACAATTCAACCTATGGCTTGTATAAGATCCACAACCCAAGCTATGGCTTGTATAAGATCCACACCCCAAGCTATGGTTTGTATAAGATCCACAACACAACCTATGGCTTGTATAAGATCCACAACACAACCTATGGCTTGTATAAGATCCACAATTCAACCTATGGCTTGTATAAGATCCACAACCCAAGCTATGGCTTGTATAAGATCTCACCCAACCTATGGCTTGTATAAGATCCACAACACAACCTATGGCTTGTATAAGATCCACACCTAACCTATGGCTTGTATAAGATCCCACCCAACCTATGGCTTGTATAAGATCTCACCCAACCTTAGAGACTACTTCTGAATCCAGACTGCAAATGAACCATTTAAGAAGTCTATTCTCGTTAGGTGGTGGTGGGTCCCGTTTCTAATCCCAGCAATTAGAAGACAGAGGCAGGCAGATCTCTGAGTTCGAGGCCAGGCAAGTCTACAGAGCAAGTTCCAGGACAGCCAAGACTACACAGAGAAATCCTGTCTCAAAAAACCAAAAGAGAAAAGAGAGAAGAGAAAGGAGGGGGGTGTCTCTTTTCTCACAAACTTCATAGACTGTGAGCACCTTAGGGTTGAGCCCTAGCCATCTCTGGAGCCCTTCAAAGCAGGTCCCTTTCTTTCCCCCACCTTCAGCCACACTGAGAGGAAAACATGGCCATTGATGCTGGCCATGGAGGTGGGTTCAGCCAGGAGTGTGAGATCAGACAGCAGCAGTGCTGCATAGGACCCCTGCCTGTCAGCAGCCTCCGCCTGCTTCTTGCTTTGTTCCAGTCATTTTTGAGTTTTGTCTGATGCACTGGACTTGAGAAGGGTGAAGTCAGAAGAATTGGGTGGATCTCTACAGAATATCTTTTTATTCAAAGTTTATTGAGAACCTGCCAGAGAGTGCTTTAAAGGCCCTGTCTTTCCCCATCCCCACTTCCTGCATTTACAACTTAAAGAAAAAATCTCCACCAGAGTTACAGGGAAATGGAGTCTTTTTCTTCTCGGAGCCAAACAGGCCATTTCATCTACCTTTTCTTCTTAAAAACAGACCAACCTGAGTGTGGCATGATGCCCAGGGGCCACAGACTTGGTTCTTTTTTTATTATTGATTTTATTGAGCTATATATTTTTCTCTGCTCCCCTCCCTGCCTCTCCACTCCCCTTCAACCCTCTCCCATGGTCCCCATGCTCCCAATTTACTCAGGAGATCTTGTCTTTTACTACTTCCCATGTAGATTAGATCTATGTATGTCTCTCGAAGGGTCCTCATTGTTGTCTAGGTTCTCTGGGATTGTGATTTGTAGGCTAGTTTTCTTTGCTTTATGTTTAAAAATCACTTATGAGTGAATACATATGATAATTGTCTTTCTGGGTCTGGGTTACCTCACTCAGAATGATGTTTTCTAGCTCCATCCATTTGCCTGCAAATTTCAAGATGTCATCATTTGTTTCTGCTGTGTAGTACACAATTGTGTAAATATACCACATTTTCCTTATACATTTTTTGGTCAAGGGGCATTTAGGTTGTTTTCAGGTTCTGGCTATGACCAACAAAGCTGCTGCTATGAACATAGTTGAGCGTATGTCCTTGTGGCACGATTGAGCATCCTTTGGATATACACCCAAAAGTGGTATTTCTGGGTTTTGAGGAAGGTTGTTTCCTAATTTTCTGAGAAATCACCACACTGACATCCAAAGGGGCTGTACCAGCTTGTACTCCCACCAGCTATGGTGGAGTTTACCCCACAACCTCTTCAGCATAAGTTGTCTTCAGTGTTTTTGCTCTTGGTCTTTCTTACTGGTGTTAAGATGGAATCTCAGAGTTGTTTTGACCTGCATATTTCTGATGACTAAGGGTGTTGAATATTTCCTTAAGTGTCTTTCAGCCTTTTTAGATTCCTCTGTTGAGAGTTCTCTGTTTAGGTCTGTACTCCATTTTTTAAAAATGGGTTATTTGTTCTTTTGATGACCAATTTCTTGAGTTCTTTATATATTTTGGAGATCAGACCTCTGTCCATGATGTGGTTGGTGAAGATGTTTTCCCATTCTGTAGGCTGCCATTTTGTCTTATTGACCATGTTCTTTGCTTTATAGAAGCTTTCCAGTTTCAGGAGATCCCATTTATTAATTGTTTCTCTCAGTGTCTGTGCTACTGGGGTTATTTAGGAAGTGGTCTCCTGTGTCAGTGCATTCAAGTGTACTTCCTACTTTTTCTTCTATGAGGTTCAGTGTGGCTGACTTTATATTGAGGTCTTTCATCCATTTGGACTTGAGTTTTGTGCATGGTGATAGATATGGATCTATTTTATTCTTCTACATGTTGATATCCAGTTATGCCATCACCATTTGTTGAATTTCCTTTCTTTTTTCCATTTGATATTTTTGTTTCTTTGTCAAAAATCAGGTGTTCGTAGGTCTGTGGATTAATATCTGGGTCTTTGATTCAGTTCCATTGGTCTTCCTGTCTGTTTTTATGCCAATACCAGGCTGTTTTTACTACTGTGGCTCTATAATAGAGTTTGAAGTCAGGGATTGTGATGCCTCTAGAAATTCTTTTATTGTATATAATTGTTTTGGCTATCTTGGATTTTTTGTTTTTCCATATGAAACTGAATATTGTTCTTTCAAGGTCTGTGAAGAATTTTGCTGGGATTTTGATGGGCATTGCATTGAATCTGTAGATTGCTTTTGGTAAGATTCCCATTTTTACTATGTTAACTCTACCTACCCAAGATCATGGGAGATCTTTCCACTTTCTGGTGTCTTCTTCAATTTCTTTCTTCAAAGATATAAAGTTCTTGACATACAGGTCTTCCACTTGTTTGGTTAGAGCTACTCAAAGATATTTTATGTTATTTGTAGCTTTGGCAAAGGGTAATGATTCTCTGATTTCTTTCTCAGTCCATTTATCATCTGTATGAAGGAGGCTATGAATATTTTTGAGCTAATCTTGTATCCTGCTACATTACTGGAGGTACTTATTAGTTGTAGATGTTTCTTGATAGAGTTTTTGGGGTCCCTTATGTAAACTGCCACATCATCAGCAAATAGTGAGAGCTTGATTTCTTTTCTGATTTATATCTCCTTGATCTTCTTATTTTTTATTTTTTTAATTTTTTTTGTCTTATTGCTCTAGCTAGAACCTCAAGTACTATATTTAGTAGATATGGAGAGAGTGGACAGCCTTGTCTTGTTCCTGATTTCTGTGGGATCGCTTTGAGTTTCTCTCCATTTAGTTTGGCATTGGTTGTTGGCTTGCTGTATATTGCCTTTATCATGTTTAGGTATGCTCCTTGTATCCCTGCTGTCTCCAAGACCTTTATCATAAAGGAATGTTGGATTTTGTCAAAGGCTTTTTCAGCATCTAGTGAAGTGATCATGTGGGTTTTTTTCTAGTTTGTTTATATGATGGGTTATATTAACAGATTTTCATATGTTGATCCACCCCTGCATCTCTGGGATGAAGCCGACCTGATCATGGTGGATGATTTTTCTGAAGTGTTCTTGGATTCGGTTTGCCAGTATTGTATTGAGTATTTTTGCATCAATGTTCATGAGTGAGATTGGTCTGCAATTCTCTTTCTTTGTGTGGTGTGGGTATCACGGTAATTGTAGCCTCATCAAAAGAGTTTGGCAATGTTTCTTCTGTTTCTAATGTGTGGAATAATTTGAGGAGTATAGGTATTAGTTCTTCTTTGAAAATCTTGTAGAATTCTGTGCTGAAACCATCTAGCCCTGTTTTTTTTTTTTTTTGGTGTTGGGAGACTTTTGATGACTGTTTCTATTTCTTTAGCAGTTATAAGTCTATTTAGTTTGCTTATTTGGTCTTGATTTAATTTTAGTAAGTGATATTTATCCAGAAAATTGTTCATTTCCTTTAAGTTTTCCAATTTTGTGGAGTACAGATTTTCGAAATATTACCTGATGATTCTCTGAATTTCCTCTGTGTCTGTTTTTATGTCTCCCCAGACTTGGTTCTTAGGTTGCGTAACAGAACAACGACTCCCCTGTCTCCTGCTGACAGTTTAAAAACAGCTTTCTAGTTTGGAAACACTTGCATTTTTCTCCCTATGAGCTTGATCATCTCACTGTTCCTGGGCATTCCCACAAAGGGACTGGTCAAAGAAGGGAGGCAGATGGCAAGCTTGTCAACATCACTGCAGCTGGGTCGTGCAAAAAGCATGTGCTGGAGGATGGAGAGGCTGCAGTGATGGACTAGGATAATTTCTTGAGCTTATTATGTACAGTACTCAGTTCTGCTGTATTGGCTGTGCGGACCTCATCCAAGCATCTGTTAGGATCAGATTCTAGTGAATCGAAGAGGTACTGCTGCTGCTGTCACTGCAGGAATGGTGGAGGCTTCTCATCCGGTTTGGATACTAAATAGCACTCAGGCTCATGGGCTTCATCACTTGGCTCTGAGCAGGTGATGCTCTTTGGAAGGGTGGAGACCTTTAGGAAGCGCGGCTTGACTGGAGAAGTAAGTTGCTAAGGGATGAGCCTTGGAGGTGAGGAGGCCTAGTCCCTCTCTTCTCAGTTACTAAGAGGTGGTCAAACTAATACAGACTCCCATTGTCATGGAGTCACCCACTCCATGTCTTCCCCAGCATAATGGACTCAAACCAAGAGCCAAAGAAAATCTTTCGCTGTGTTGCTTCTTGCTAGATATTCATTCACATCAATAAGAAAAGGGACCAATACGACACCCTTATTTTTTAATTATAGTCTCCAAAAGGGGTACAAGCACTCTTTAGGTAAGAAAATCTGCAGTAGTATAGGAGTAAATATTGCAGTTTCTGGTTCTATGAATAATAAGTTGATGCTAAAAATATTTGCTGTGTTATGGATAATTATTTGCATATGAAATTTATACGTGAATACATCTTGGGGCACATGGTGAGAACTTTTACTTATGGGTGGATGATCAAAAAAGTTTATAGAGAGTGATATAAATTATCAGTAGCAGCAAACTCTTCTTGGTTATTGGAAGTGTCTGAATTACATAGTCTTCAAAATAAGAAAGGTGTGCTCGTTAAGTAACTATAATAGGAACAAAAATTTAAAGTCACAATTGAGGGTTTCTTATCCCAGAAATGTTACCTTGAAGCTCATGTCAAGGTGAGGTGTCAAGGCTGACACTGTAAAATGTCATAAAAAGGGTAAATAAAATTGCATGGAATCGTGATTTCAATGTGTAGAACGGCGGGAGAATTTCTCAGATGGTGTAATGAAGTAGTTCGTGAGGAGAGGCTTCGGGATCATGAGTGGACGGCAGAGATTGGCAAAGTGGTCCATGCACGGGTGGGGTGTGATTTGGGCTCATGTACAGATAGCAGAGGTTGGCAAAGTGGTCCATGAGGGGGAAGCTTCAGGGTCACATGTAGATGGCAGAGGTGTCTTCTGCAGGGAACATTTAATTACTGGGACTTCAGTGTCCTCTCTGTATTGTGTCAGTGATGGCATGAGAGCAGTCAGCAAAGTCTATGCGCACCCTTTGTCTTGGCCCTTTCTTTGCCAGCTTTTACTGCTCTTCACCCAGTAACGGGAAGACTTGGGTTTGTGGTACTCTGGCTCTTGCTTGCTCTCTTCTCCCTCTGTTTTCTCTCCCTCCCTTCTTGTTTTGTGTGCAGCATGGCCTCTCCCACAGTGCATGACTCCCTGTTTTGCAGTTCGAGGCACCCCTTGGGGAAGAATTAGAGTGGGAAACTCCTGTACGAGGTGCGGACAGGGCAGCTAAGGGATGGTCAGGTCAAAGGATGGTGGCTCCAGAGAAGGGTGTAGGAAAGATGACTGGGATCAAACTATCAAGATCAAGGCCAGTTGTTTACAGATTCTGTGAACTCCCATTGACACCTGTAATAAGGATACCGCTTGTTTGTTTCCCAGTCACTTAGCCCAGAAATAATCATACAGAAACTGTATTAATTAAATCACTGCTTGGCCCATTAGCTCTAGCTTCTTATTGGCTATCTCTTACATATTAAACCCATTTCTAGTAATCTGTGTATCGCCATGTGGCTGTGGCTTACTACGTAAAGTTCAGTCCGGCTCCAGTGGGGCTACATGGCTTCTCTCTGACTCTACCCTTCTTTTTCCTAGCATTCAGTTTAGTTATCCCCACCTAGCTCTGTTCCCCTATAGCTCTGCTATAGGCCTAAAGCAGTTCCTTTATTAACCAAGGGTAATCACATCATATAGAGGGAAATCCCACATTAGACACCTTCATACAAAGTGACATTGTAAGAGGATACTTCTTGGCATTAGGATCTAGGGAATTATGCCTGCTTTTATGTGGTCCACTAATTTGATAGATATTTTTGACATGTTTCCCTCCCCTTACTAGAGAGACTTTGAAATATCAGAAGCAAATCTTTTATTTATTTATTTATTTATTTTTATTTATTATTTTAAATATATTTTATATATTAATTTATTATCTCTGATCCACCAGCCCAAGTTGACTTTCTGCTTATGGGAAGTCTGCAAGACGTAGGGTATTTGCCAGTGACTTCCTGTTCTTGCAAGGTGTCAAGAACGTCACATCTGAAATGGCTCAGGGGTCACAGTTCTGCACTATTATTGCTCTTTTCTCTTCCATCCTCTCTCATCTGTTTGAAAGAAGCAAGGTTTTGTGTAGCAAGGGCTCCTGGATCACTTAAGCATGGATCTTCCTCCTTTCCAGAGAGTTCCCTCAACCCCATGACTATTCCTTTGTCCCGTCTTTGACTTTATTGCCCCTTGGCTCTCCCATGATGTCACTGACCACACCGTACTATGATGTCCTTTTGGCTGCAGACTGGTTGTCTTGGGTAGAGAGATTTAAGCTGTTTTCCTTGTACCCTTTGTCATGTTATTAGGCATTCCATTGACACTAATTTAGATGAATGAATGAATGCTGATATACGCAATCCAGTACTCACCCACCCTCCGCCCTAGCAAAGCTTCTCTGCCTGATATCCATTTCCCTAGGATACCACACGGGAGGGCTGACACAAGGCTTCAGCTGCCTTCTCTCAATTGACAAAGAGAAATTGTGCCCATTCTCAGAACAAATACAAAATCTGGTCCTGATGAACCTGCGTCTTATCTTTGTGACCCCCAAAGCCTGATCTCAATAAAATTAAAAAGAAAAGCAAGCAAAATAATCCCCCCCCCCCAGTCTGATCTCAGGAGTTCGGGAATACAGGCTTTTGAAGGAAAGTCTGGTTTGAAAACAATAAGGAGGTGAATGAGTTCTCCTCTATTCATAGAGAGGGCCACATTTCAGCCTACAGGACAGGGGTCGGCAGATGGTAAACACCACATCCCCAGGCTCTGGTGGGCTGGTGTCATCCAGGCATCTCTGAAGTGCCCGTTAATCAGTTGAAAAGAAATGATTCCCCATTTCAATTGAGTTCAGGGCCATCAATTTTTGGAAAGTACAAAGAGAGGCAAAATTAGTGGGCAGACGAACAGGTTGACATGAATCGAGGGAGGGAAATTGCTTTCCACTGTGGTTTCTGAGCAGGTGATGGTCAGCTGGCAGGAAGCCCAGGAGGTGTCAGCTGCCTCAGAATCATGTTCTTGCTGGAAATCCTGTGACGAGGCTCACCCCTCCTGCTCGCTACCACCCTGTTTTCCACTGCACAAGTCTCCTGCCCGGCCAGGTTGCCTCCCCCTCGCCCTAACGTACTTTACTCTTCTTGAGGTATGTCTTAGAGTAATTGTGGGTGCATCTCGTGTTGGGGCTTCTTGCTCATTTACAATTGCAGGCAACCTCATTTTGAGAGCTCTCTAAATAGTTCTGTTTGTTTGAATTAAATTTATCTTTTTTTGGGGGGGAGGCTAAGATAAAGAAGTAAAATTCAAGAATAGTTTTGGCTTCCAATGGGGAAGAGTCAGAGTGCAACAGGAATCAGATTTTGGTCTTTTACCACTTACCCTCTGGTCAATGTCTCAGCTCCCCTTTGCCCATCCTGTCACCACCCCAGATTGCCCTGCCTTTATGCTGTTGCCACAGTCCTATGGGTTCAGTTGGTTTTTTTGTCCCTTTTAGGCCATGTCCCCACATATTGCTTGGTTCTCCTTATACTTAAAAAAAATGGAGCTCAGATTAAGTACCAGTTCTCCATAGCCTCACTTCCCTACCCTCTCAGGGGAAAGTCATGACATCTCTGCTGGCTATCCCTGGGGAGAGAGACTGGGACAAAAATTGAATAAGGATCGTAAGAGCTGCTCTTCAATAGCTAACATCCTTTTAGGACACCTGCAGACCCTACTGGTGCCTGAGCTGGGCTCTTAGACATGAGGATGGGACCCTCCCAACACTTTTCTCCAGTATCCCTTAAGTTACATGCAGAAGGACAACAGTGAGGGGGTAATTGGAATAACAGACCCCTATTAGGAACCTACCATCACGCTATTTTATCAAGTCATTCATTTAAAGTCAAAAGGTAAGTGCTATTGAAGTCTCATAATTTGAATGTAGAAACAGAACTTTGTGGAAATTAAGTTACATGTTCAGCATCTCCAGTCATAATGTGATGCTCCTGAGTTCACATCTTGTTGCACAACAATAGTCTTAGCTAATATTCGCTTCCCGATAAATGCCTTTAAAACCCCAGCGAGAAGTTTGCGTTTTTGAGGCTAGGTAAACATCTTGTCACTGTTTGTCAGAGTAATGGGCCAGAAAAAGCCCATTTCTTTCTTGTTAATTTAGTCTAACAGGAAATAGTCTGCCTCATTACTTACAAACCAGTTCTTAGAACTAAGACCATAAACCTTGACTTGGTGCAGGAAATAAGGTGGCTTTGAGAGCTCAGGAAACAGTGACCAGAACAAAATTGATAATTTTCACACCTTGCGAATTAGGGGCTCAAGGGGGAATCCCCAAATATCTTTTCACTCTGCAAAATATTCCCCTTAGCATGAATTCTGATGGCTATGTAAAGCTCTGCTTGACAAAACTTATTACATGGGAAACAAAGGCGTTCTTGAAAACAGAAGAGATTTTACAAAAGAGAAATTGGGCACTGGGCATTTGGTAGTAGCTTTCATGGATTTAGGCATGGCTTAGGGTTGGCTCTGGAGTAAACACATACATCTGGATTCCTTTTCCAGGCTGTGAGGGGTCTGGCTTCATCCCAGACATCTCCAATAAGGTCATCGATCTCAGCCATGCTGTCTTAGAGGTCAAGTATTCAGGTTCAAGCTCTCAAAGCTGCCTAGAGTATAGAGACCTCCTACTGTACCTGTAACTTAGCTCTCCTTTATTAAGTGACAGCAGAGGAAAGCCTAAGAGACCCGAACTGGATGGCCATCAGGAGAAGAATGTCCAGAAAACAATCTTTTCCTGACTAAGCTTGGAAGAACAGCATTTACTGAAAGGAAACATGAGGGCGAGGGACCTGATATTATCTATGTACAAGGAGCCAAGAGACAATCTTTCCAAATAGGAGGAGTCTACAGACTGTACACACTCTGCATTAAGTCATTAACCAAAGGCCAGTTCTAGAGTTGTGTCTATTGTACCTGACCAAATCATTTCCTGTTTTTTGTTTTTGATTTTTCCAGTGTGAAGATTCTCATCAGGTTAGGGGTTCATTAGCAATATTTTGTCTGGGATAGACTTTCAGACCAGATGGTAAGGGTATCTTTTAGGGAAGATGGGAAGGGCAACTGCTGGGAAAGGAGACGGTATCATAAACTCAGTGTCTATAAGTCTTCATCACCTAGCATAGCACCTGTCGTATAGTAGCTCACGCTTGGTTCAAGGCCCAGAGGGTGAAGTACAGCTATGGATCACCCACTGTTACGTTTCCTGCCTTATTAGAATGTATTATGGGGCCACCTCATTCCTGGGTTTGGTCCTGGGCCCTGTTTATATTTTCAGCTTTGTACATCAGGGTTTTATTTCCCACCTTTTAATTTAGCTTTAGTCCTCTATGGGAGAGGGATGGGTAGGAAGAGATGGAGTGTAAATGAATAAGAAGGTATAGAGAACAGTGGTACTTAGACTATCCTGTCTGCCAGCAATGCTTTGCGCTTTGGGTGGAAGCCAGCGGGTATTGCTGGTAACTGCAGAGTAACAGATGATCTGGTTGGCCTCAACTATGTCTAATCTGTTGCAATGGAAAGATCATGGGCTGACCTGGAACTAGTTCTTGTAGATCAATTGACTAAATATAAATTCTTGTTAAAAAAAGATAAATTCTATCAAATGTTTTTTATCTTTGCTGAATTGATCATGTGATTTTTATTTTTTATTCTGTTTATGTGGTGAGTTGTATTTACTCATTTATATATGCTGAACCATCCTTGGATCCCAATAATAAATCCTTTTGGATCATAAAACCAAACACAAAAGCAAGCAAACAAACAAAAAACCATGAGCTCTAAGTTTCGACTCACAGAATTCCAGGTATAGTAAGTGAACTGAATTCTGTATATGTTTGCCTTCTCTTTAGTGGTGTGGGAAGTCCTTCTGTCTATATGTTGTTTTTATTGGTTAATGAATAAAGTTGTTTCGGCCAGTGGCTTGGCAGAATAGGGCAAGGCAGGAATTCCAAGCAGACAGAGGAGGAGAGAGTGGGTGGAGTCTGGGAGACAGACACTAGAACTTTGCCAGTAGGCCATGACCTCGTGGTGATGCACAGATTAATAGAGATGGGTTAATTTGAGATATAAGAGCTAGTTAGAAATATGCATAAGCTAATGGGCCAAGCAGGGTTGTAATAATATAGTTTCCATGTGATTATTTCGGGTCTTGGCAGCTGGGAAATGAACAAGCAGCCTCCAACAACACTTTATCAAAACAAAGGTATCTTAGTAGTGACACATACCCAGAAGAAATAAGATTCATGACCTTTGATTCTTTCTTTCTGTGAGATGAGTCACATAAACAAGGGAGGAGATGATCTCAATTTCTTTTTGATAAAACCAAATTGGTCCAGTTTGTATCCTTCCTCTTTCAAGCTATGGGCAACATGGTATCTTACACAATATGATACCACCAGAGACTTTCATTATGTTGAGAAGAAAGGGAAACCATTGCAAATGACAGTATTTGGAATGCACTCTCTGGGAAAGTACATGGTAGAGACTCAGTCTTCTAACAAGTTTTTTCCCCTGGCCGGTTACTCGTCTGTGGCACTTCCCTTTCAAGCTGTGGATAGCTCCAACAATACATATTGATTCCAAAGAAGACTCAGGGCCCTTCTGAATACTAGACAGATCTGCCTCCAGGTCCAGAGATGGTCTGCAGGCTTTCTTCTTGGGCAGAGGAGAAAGCTTCCACCAACCACAAGCTGACTTGCAGTGACAGCTGGGGCCAGCAGGAGTCACTCCAGGCTCTCTAAACCTGATTTCATCACCTCGTGAAGGGCAGTGCTGTGTAAGGTTCTAGGCCTAGACCAGAACCAGCCTGACTGCACAAGGTCCCTGATCTTCCATCTCCTCTGTGGGGAGAGGTGATAGCATTTACCTCATTGGGTTGTAGTAAGGATGGAATAAGTTAACATGTTAAAGCACATAGAACTCTGCCTGGCATATTTGTTAAGTGTTCATTCAGTATGATCGTGTCATACGTGTTTGTGCTTTGCATGGCCAGCTCAAGGCTGTCCTCCTGGTTTAACTGCAGCATTGAGTTCATGTGTTGCCTTAAAGTAAATAGCCCAGTTCTTTATGCTCTGGTCCCTTGGATTCCAGGCTGATGACCACTGACCAAATAGAACTTGAACTAGATGAAACCTGTGAGTGACAGTTCTCAAGGCATCCTTCCAGTGACCTCTTTGTGACAGCTTGAGTTGTGCTTCACTCTCTAGAGAAAGCGTAATGATCCAGCCCTCAAGCCCTGCATCTTCTCCAGACTGCGGATGCTCCTGGAGTTCTGTTCTGGGATAACGTACACACCCTCTAACTCATTTTCTTAGCTTCAACTTGCATCATTTCCCGTGTGATGCCAGGGACACCCACATCCACGCACTTGCTGGGGCTGGTAATCTGAGAATGGTCTCGTCCTCTCACAGTCACTGTCTTATAAGTGACCAGATCATGCTGATCTCTGTCTCCTGAGTTCTGCCCAATGACTGTCAATGTGCCAAGCCTGCGAAAAAAAATTCTCTCTGGTCCCTTGTACTGCATTCCTATCCTCATTTTATATCTAGATTAAACATAGTCTTGTCTTCCTCCAGTTTGCTACCCAAGTAACTGTTCTTTTATTTTTTAGACAAATGTTTGACACCTAAAGATGCTTTACATTCAAGTTGTACTGTGTAATGAGTTGATATGTATTCATTGTGTGGTGGTTGCTACAGTCAATTTAATTACCACAGCCATGACCACCCATGCTGTACCCCAGATTATCAGAAGTTATTCATCTTGGTAACACAAGTTTGTAGATGTGTTCTACAAAGACTTAAGTGTCAAAGGCTTGGTTCCCAGCTTATGGGACTATTATGGTGTGGTGAAATCTTTTAAGTATTGGGGCCTAGTGAAAGGAAGTTGGAACAGTGGATGTATGTCTTTAAAGAGGACATTGGGAGTCCAGCGCCCTCTCTCTCTCTCTCTCTCTCTCTCTCTCTCTCTCTCTTTCTCTCTCTCTCTCTCTGTCTCTCTCTCTCTCTCTTAGATGCCATGGGGTGATGCCTCACCACAGGCTCAAAAGCAGTGGGCATGTGAACTATGGACAGAAAGTTCTGAAACTGAGCCAAAATAAACCTCTCTCTGTTTGAATTGGTTACCTTATGTGTTTTGTCATGGAAACAAGAGAAGACTAACAAAGAGCCTTGCCCTAGAGCCAACTTTTCTCCATGTTCCTCTGCATCCATGAGTGCAACAGTGTGACGTCACACAGAAGTGGGATCATACAGCATCTGTCTTTCTGTGTTAAGTTTGTTCACTCAGTATGGAGTCTGGTAGGCTCATGCATATTATTGCAATTGGCAGCATTACATTCTTTTTTTTCCTCTTACAGCAGAGTAACATTCTGTAAGTAATATTTCTAGAATAATCTCTTATGCAAGAATTGTCTTTTTTTTTTAAAGAGCAATGGAGAGAATGGGGCACTTAGCCATATTATAATGAAACATTTCAGCACCAGTTTGTCAATACCAAGACAAATCAACAGAACAAGGAAAGCCTCTAAATAACTGAGCATGCATATAAACGTTATCAGTATAGAGATAGAATTTCACATGGGTCTCTCTTATCAGAGGGACCTGGACTCAAAGTCTTACATATCAGGTTTGTGACATGGAACAAATTCTGTGGGGGAAAATGCCTTTAGTTTGTTTGCACAATGAAAAACACACACACACACACCAATGTATGCATGAACACACATTTGGATTCTGCCTAACTCGCTGGGGTCTGGCATCAGATCTGCTCTAGCAGCTGTCTCTTGCTGGATGGGAGAACTAGATATTATTTTGCTGTCTCATATTTCCAGAAACACCTGAGAATGACTACGCCTTGTTTTTTTCTTTTTCTCCTTTCTTTCCTTTGGGCAACACACAAGATTATAGATTGTATGTGTGTGTGTGTGTATTTACCTGACTCACTTAAGCTAAATGAGTAGATCTTCATGATGTTTTTGCTGTCAAGATCGAAAGCATGCCCAGGTCCATCTGGAACATTTTCAGCAGTTATTGGCAGGTGTTGTCAAAAAATGCCAAGAATTTAGAAGAAGAAACTATGAAGGTTTCTGGGCTGAGGTGACGTCTGAGAAGCAGTTGAGCACTTCCTGATTATGTGTCCTAGCTGAGAGGAAGGGGAAGGACTGGATCTGAGAGAAGATGTCCATGTGGGTGGGGAGGCCTTGTATGAATACTTCCGAGTTGTGCAAAACTGTACCGTGAGTGCTCACAATGCTTCAAAAATCATGGCATCTATAATGTACACAAGATTCAATGAGGCAAAATGCTTTATTTCATTTAACAAATGTTACATATTGTTTCTACATTACCCGCATGGTTATATAGGTGGGAAAATATGGTATCAGTAGCGATAACCACTCTCAGGTGAGCCCCTTGGGTCTCCTCAGTGCTTGCTATCTAGTTTTATGGATGGGAATGAGGAGACATGGGCTGGTTAGTGTAACTGAGACACTCAGTCAAGCCTCCCTTGTATACAAGAGTGGCATGGACCAGAGTTTGCTAGGAATAAGAGAGGCAGGTTGAGAGAGAGTAAAACAATTACCAGTGGGTCTCCAGTGTAACAGGAGAGCTTATTGGTCACGTGATCCCAATTACATTAGCTATGTATTTGATGTTTTATGAGGACGCTCTTGATATACTGGTTACTTTACTCATTGCTGTGACCAAGTACCCAAGAAATGATTGGAGGATGGGTGGGTTTGCTTTGGCATGTGGCTTGAGAGGGTGGAATCTGTCAAGTTGGGAAAGGGACAGGGGTCAGAGTGTGAGAATACTCAAATTGCGTTCCAGTCAAAAACCACAAAAAGATGAATGGTAGCGCCAGGCTCACCCTCTCCTTATCCACTGCAGGATCCTGCCATGTGGGATGCTGTCTTCCTCCTCAGTCAAGCCTCTCTGTAAACCCTTTATGGACCAACCTAGGGGCATCTCCTCAGTGATGGTAAGTCCAGTCACGCTGGCAGCGAAGAGTAGCCTCCATGCCCTGCTTAGAGGTTATGAAATTCGGAATTTTTTTTTTCTGATTAAATATTTTTAATGAACTCTCTTTCAAAATGAGGATTGGGCCCAGAAATAAGATATTTTTAATTCGTTCATTTTATTATCTGTGTGTCTTTCAGTCTATTGGTTCACTTTTTGTAAAAAAAAAATCACATATGTAAAAATGAGAAAGTCATACTCATTGTTAGGGGACGCTGGAACATAAATTATGGGATAATGTTGGAGAAAAGTGAAATTTAGTAGGTGTAATATATTTTTTATGTTTCTTATTTCTGTGATCAAGTAACTTACAAGAAGCAAATTGGGGAAGAAAAGGTTTATTTTGTCCTGCAGTTTGAGGTATTCTAACCCATCATGGCAGGGAAGGCACAGTGGCAGGAGCAGGGGGCAGCTGGTCAGTCACAAACAGGAAGCCAAGAGTTCGCTTATCTTTTGAACTCAGTCTATGACCCTTGCTCATGGAATGGAGCCACCTACATTCAGGTTGGGTCTTCCCTCTTAAACTTTTATGGAAACATCTTCATAGATATGCTCACAGGTGTGTTTCTGTGATGATTGTAAATACCATCAAGTTGATAATCAAGATTGGCTATTTTATAGAGTAAGGGGCTATTGGTGTGCTACTTGCTGTTTGTTAGAATGTTTGGGGTTTCACCCCCTCCCTGGAAGCAGCACCACGAGTGTAGGCTTGCAGACACACTGAACTAACTTTTCCTTGTTGAGAAATTAATTGGCCAACAGGCTGAAAAAAACAAAATAAAACAAACCAACAATAACAAAACAAAAAGTCTACGTATATCCATCCGCCTCTGTTGTGAAATTCAGGAGGTACATAACACTGTTCTCTCTATTCTGTATGCTTGCCATTATTCATAATTTAAAACTAACTGAGTCAAACAACCAAATAAAGCCAAACCTTTGGTTACTCTCCTTGTCATTTCCTAAGAGTTCCAGGAGCTGTTTTCTGATTCTGCTTTCATTTGCTGTGCACAATGAGAACAATAAAGTCTACACTGAGCACTGGGGAGAACAGGCTGGATTCCGTTTCTCTCTGGACACAGGCAGAGTGGTTTAAAGCTGTGAATCGTTCCAACAAAGCACAGTGCATTATAGGACCTGTTCCTCCTCCCTGACTTCCAAAGAAAACCCATCTGTTGGGTTATTCCAAAGCTTTCAGTGTAAGTGAATGAGGGTAGTGAAATGATGCAGGGCTAACCACTTAGGTATTGTGCATTTATTTGGATTTTTTCTTAGAGCTTTAAATCCCTTTAGGAAGCTAATATTTGGAGAGAGCATCCTGGCACAGTGCACCCACAGGTGCAGTGAATCTCTTCTTCCTCCCCAGACTCTGAGAGTTATTCCCAAGAGTGAGTAATAGCTGCACACACTCCCTCATATGCTCATGAAAATAAATTGAGGAGCTTGCTATCCTTCTCAGTTCTATTCTCTTTTCATAAAGACATCATTTTTTTCCCTGAGAAGTGGGAGGCACCGTGATTAGTAAAGAAAATCACTTTATATCTGTGTATTTGCATATTAATGAGTCTGCACTTTCTATTACACGATTCATGCATTGGCAACCCTAGATATTAAATTGCCTGCTGTCTCATATTCTGGATGAAATTTTGAATTGGAAAGAACAGACTCTTCTGACTGACTGGAAACCAAGGATCTCTTTCTTTCCAAACCACGGACACAATAGGATCTTAGGTAACCTTGGGGAAAAAAAACCACTTTGATCCTGCAACGTTTTTCTCTACCTTTGTGAAATCAGGGCAATGGCGTATTCAACCCATTTCTTTCCTAGAAAGATGTGATTAATAGGGCGGATGCTTGGGAAGTACCCTGGCCGCTTAGAGGAGATGCTCTGTTGAAAACAGTAATAGGAAACCTCATCAATCATGAGAGCTCTGGCAATGTGCTGTCTGGATACAAAATATTCATACAGTTATTTATATTTTACAAATGAGATTTCTAGCACAATTGGGGCTAAGTGGGACAGGTACTTTGTCATCCTGCGAAATTATCATATATAGTGTTTTGGGTTTTGTTCACAGTTACTGGCTCATCCACCCTCCCTAAAGCTGTTCACAAAATCTTTAATTTCCCCTTACTTGCCTGTCTTGAACCTGGCCATAAGGACATTCTTCAAACTAACCTGGTCTCATAGTTGGACATAAGACCCTCTGAATTCTTTATGGGTCCTGTCTCCCCCCCCCACCCCGAACTCTGATGGAGCAAGCAGTATTCCACAAAGACAACAAGAAGAGTATGAATAGATATCTCCTAGAGCTCTTCTGCTCACAATCTATGTCATGAAGTCTATAAAACCCAAAGGACAAGGGTGGCAGAGCTTCTGGACAGTTGAAGAGGCTGCAGTTCCTGGAGGATGGTGTTCTCAAAAAGGGCACTGGGACTCAGTACCCCTTCCCACGCACATCACGCTGTGTATTGCTTCATCTGTGTCCCCTGAAACACAACTTGCAATAAGCAACTTGTAAATATTAGCATTTTCTCAAGCTTTTTGAGTAGCTTGAGAAAATTAGTCCAGGAGAAGAAGTCATAAGAAACATAGGCAAAAATTAGTGAGGACTGTAAAAGTCACTCAAGGGCAGAGGCAGTCTTGAAACAAAGCCCTCGGTCTATGGGGTCTGATGCTGTCTCCAGGCAAACGTCAGACCCGGACTGAAGTAGAGGACACCAGTGACTGATACAGCCCTGTGGCCGCTTCCAGCTCTGCTTGTGCTGGTAGAGCATAAATGTGCTTTTCCTAGCTGTCCATCTGCAGGAACCATGCTCTTGCCTTGTTTTAAAAACAACAACAGAAAAACAACAGTTATATAATATGGCATGAAAATCAGGATTACAAGAGCACTCACACATAAAATATTTCAATGACTTGAAGGGTAAAACTCTTGAGTTGGCAGTTCCTAGCAGAAAACTACTGTAAACAACTATCAGCATGTTTCCCAAGTTCCCTTGTTAGGATAGACACATGACTTCCATTACCAAAAGAGAAAACATTTTATATCAAAAACCAACTACTTAGCAGGGAAGAAAACATAACCATTGGTTGCTCAGAACATGTCTGCATTTTGGTTTTGGGCAGGAGAGGAGAAGGAATAAACCATCATTTGTGCTGCAGAGACATTATTGGGCATCTTTTCACTCTAGAAGGCTAGTCTAAATTACTAGGATCTTCAGTGGTCCTCTTAGAATTCTGTAGAACAAGGAGCAACTGACATGGTGTTCCTGAGCCACTGTGAAGTCAGAATCAAAAGATTAAGGGTGTGAGAACCCAAGAGACACTAGACAACCCTCTTGTTCTACAGACAAGGAACTTTAGGGCCACAAAATCCTTACTAAAATTTAATTCATTTACCATGCCAAGAGTTTATTAGTTCAACGAATACTTATCGCAATCCACTGTGTGTACGGAGTACCTCCTTTTCCTAGGTATTCTGAAAGGCTTGTCTGATGGAGGTGGGCTCTAGTGCTTAGCAGGGCCAATCTCACACAGGATACAGAGGAGTCCACCACTCCTGGCATAAGATAGCCTAGAAGATGATTGCTTAAAACTACCCACCAAGTAAAATCATCTATAATGCTAGGAGACTTCAGGGAAAAGGTCTTTTGGCTATGTAAGTTTTAAAAATGGCAATTTATTTTCTTCACGACTCACAATGCCTATTCTTGATTTGAAGAAGCCCATTAGTGGAGTCCCGAGGTCAAATGTTTTTTAAATTTATTTGACTGAGAAAAATATCCTTCAACTCAATCTTTCTCCACTATTTCTTATTTTTCTCCTCATTCTTCTCTTGAGAACATTTGTTTACCTCCCAAAGAATGGTCCTGTGTCTGCAGTATACTATTTAGGAAATCAGAAGGCTCTATTAGCTAAGGTATCATTTTCTCAAAAGATCCATCTAATAGAGGTTTACCGTAATTCCAAAGAATAATTGGAATAAACGTCCCAGTAGTAATAAATGCTTAACAATCACATATGGAGAAAGTTGAAGCAATAATGAATATAATTGGGGGAAATTTGATTATTAACCAGAAATGAAGTAATTTGAGATGTAATGTAACAGATAGTTGCTTCCTGCTTTGCCTCAATGAATCTGATGCTTGGCATAAGAAGCAATCCAGAAGCCGTAGGGTTATATAGCAAACATATTTAGAGAAGGTCTTCAAGATGCCAATAAACACAGGATAAGCCTCTGAATATAAGGGCACTTTATTCTGATGGAAAGTAGAATGGGGGATGATGTAGCACTTCCTTCTCCACGCAGTTCTGCCAGCATCAGGGTTACAAAACATCTGGACAAGTCAAGTGACAGGTATTTTTATTTAAATTTCATTTCACTCAGAATGATTGCAATGCAACAAACTTTTGCATATGATTTTACTGAATTTATTTTATTTCCTGTCATTTACTTAGCAGAGCACACACACACACACACACACACACACACACACACACACTCTTTCCGCATAAACCTTGCTAACATTTCTGCAGTGCAGAAATGATCTAAGTTTAATCTGGAAATCACATCTGGGGACAAGTTAAATGAAATGTGTGTTGTCAGGTAAGCATCAATCAGAAGACTAGATAATCTTATTGGTCAGATTATTTTTGCATTGCTCTACTGTGTTTGTTTTCTAGTCTTTTTTTATGGTTGTAGACAATAATTCTAGGTAGCTAGTAAAATCTAATAACTGATAGTGGATAGCTTAACAAAGTGCTCTTGCAATAAACCCTATTTCACGTTCAAACTTTATTTCTCTATCTCTCTATATCTATCTATCTATCTATCTATCTATCTATCTATCTATCTATCTATCTATCTATCAATCATCTATCTATCTATCTATCTATCTATCTATCTATCTATCTATCTACATATAGCTTATTTCTTTAGTGTCTCACATAACTCAGACTGGCCTCAAACTTGCTATATACCGAGGATGACCTTGAACTTTTAATCCTCCTGCCTCCACATCCCAATTGCTGGGATTACAACCATGTATTATTAGACCTGGTTTCCCTCTTAAATAAATGCTCCAATAACCTTCTTCTTCTATGCTTTTCTTTTCTTTCTATTTTCCTTCCTTCCTTCTTTCTTTTCTTTTCTTTTCTTTTTTTTTCTTTTTTGGTTTTTCAAGACAGGTTTCTTTGTGTAGCCTTGACTGTCCTGGAACTCATTCTGTAGACCAGGCTTGCCTAGAACTCACAGAGATCCGCTTGCCTCTGGCTCCCGAGTGCTGGGATTAAAGGTATGTGCCACCATTGTGCCACCAATGATTTTTTTTACTGTCCCATATTTTATTTTATTATAGAATCTGTCTTTCAATCGTCTCTTACAGTAAAATTTGCTGTGTAAATCTTACTGGTCCTGATTTTTCATATTTATAACAGTACTTACTATGATCTATGATATACTGAAGTTATCTGTTTATCTCTATCCCTCTATAGACAGTGAAAAGTTCGGAGTACTATGTGACAAAACCTCTCCTAGAGAGACGCAACCCACACATCTACTCACCCTAGAAAGGGAACCCATGACATATCAGAATACAGATAACCCCAAAGTCCAACTTGGTGAACCAGTGAGTTTTATTAGGGTTACTTACAGGAGCAGAAATGACTCAAAGACAGCTGCATGACTAAGGTCCACCCCAGCATGGTGACAGTTCCCAAAGCTGGGGATCTGGGGCACACTGCACAGTTTGCAGGCAGCTCAACAGGTTGGAAGGTGTCCTTTTCAGGAGCCTCAGTTGGTCTAAACTTCTTCCAGGCAGCTCAGCTGGTTTCTCCTTATTCCAGGCAACTGATATGCTCTCAGAGTCTTCTTTGCAGGTTGGCTTCTCTGAAAGTTTTATTTGGCTTCCTCCTGTCTGTGGAGAATTCTCAGTTTTAATTGTTTGCTCTGTCAGGGAGGGGCCTAGTGAAGCTGGTCATTTTCAGGGACTTCCTGAAGCTATTTTGAGTTGTTTATCTTCCTGCAGGATGGAATGTTTTGATCTCGGAGGAAACAGTTATGCAACAGGAGGTATGACTGTTCATTATAAAACTACCAGACTATCAGGGTAGACAGTGAATAAGTGTCATACACATCGTGTTGGACAGATACCTAGAATCAATGAAGTTGCTACACCTCTTCCCACAGATAGTTTGCTGGGCTATGGCTGCCTTCTTGATCTGGCACTTGAGACTCAAATAGCTGGTTCATGGAATCAAAGACAAGGTTTCTGGATTTAGAGTAGACTGACATGCCCTTTCTTTTCCATAAGCCTTGCACATAAACTTTTTTCCATCTAGGACTACATGCCATTCCACCAAGCTGCCTTTCTGGAATGTCTCAAGTGAACCTTGTCCTCATAACTGGAGTCTTCTCAATACGCCTCCAGAAGACAGATACACTTAGCTTTCAACAGGCCAACTCTATTGAACCAAGTCATTGTTTGTGGCTGACATCCTGTCCCTGACAGAAAACTTACAGTGAATGGGTCTGCATTTAGCAATCTCTAGTTCCTTACCTTTCTTATTATCTATCTGCCAGGAGTTTACATTAATTTTACTTTACCTCTTCATAATTTTTTTTATCTTTGATATAATACCTTTACATCGTGTGTGTGTGTGTGTATTTGGGTTGGTATATTCCTCAGGTATTGTCCAATTTTTTGACTGAAACAGCATTTCATTGGCCCGGAGACCACCAAGAAGCTGGGCTGGCTGACCAGTGATGCCCAGAGAGACACCTGTTTCTGCCTTCCCAGTACTGGGAATTCAAGTCTCCACCACCACACCTAGATTTTTATAAATGTGGCAATCAAACTCAGGTTCTTGTACTGGAAAGAGAAGCCATTTGCCTACTGGGGTATCTCCTCAGTCGCCTTGATGTCTTTTTGAGTACCAGTGCTCCAACTATTTTTATTTGTCTTTGGTTGACTTGAATAATTTGAAGGCATTTTATAGGTTCAAGGCTGTGGTTCCATTTTTAATATAAAATGGTTGTGATCTTACAGAAGCATCTGATCTTTGGGTTTTCAAGGTAGTAACCAGCCTAAATAATGTGCTTCCTGTCTTGGGGGTTGTTGGTTACCAGTACACACAGTGCCCCTCCATCTGTATTTCCAGTACTTGCAGACAGATGATGTCATTGCTTTCACCCCAGAACACCAATGCATACAGCTTGCTTTCTTCCATTTTAACCGTTGCTTTTCTCTCTCAGAAAGGCTCGTTTCTTTATCTGTGTCATTGTTTTCCTTTAAAAGCATGAAACAAAACAAAACAAAAACCCAAAGCAAAACTTTATTTTCAGGCTCAAAACAAATGAAACATACTATTGTGCAGGCGCCTCATACAGAACGCCAGTCTTGTCTTCAAACCACACATTTTACTATTACCCTAAATCGTGTTTTCAAATCTCAGTTTCTCAACCATATAAAGAGTTTTTGTAAACTCGAAGGACAAGGGATTTAGCAGAGATGATGCTCCTTCTCTTTGACGTATATCCATTCCCCTGGTAACTGATCTCTCATTATGAAGCCAGTGGAAGGGGAGAAGTCAAAAACAACTCTCAAGGTGGCCATTTGCAAAAACACCCTTGGAAAATCATGCCCGGACAGCTCTACAATATAGGTCAGAACAGCTGCATGAACACCTAAGACAGCACTTTCAGGCACTAAATGGTGCTCATAAAATATTAAGAGGCATTTAAAGTGGTTTTAAAGCTTAGTACAAATAAAAAATTGAAAAATAATCCAAATGGTAACATAAATCTAATTTCTATATTTAGCGCTGAAAAAAAATCACAGAAATCCCTTGGCCAATGATTGTGGAAAATTTAGGTTAGGGGTCATAAATGTTGAAATTCCCTTAGTGTTAAATGGCCCAAATCAGGTCAAGAACTTTCTGGAAAAAAAAACTGAAGGAAAAATGATATTATAACTGTTCTGTCATAGTAAAGGGAAATTTAGAGTATTTATTTGTTAATAAGATTCTTTCTTTGATTTTCATTTGGTCATTTGTCAAGTGAGATCAATTAGATTGCATAATTTTGACTTTTTTTCATTTAAAGAAATTAAAATACTTATTTCATTTCTCCCTTCCCTCTCAAATTTCCAAATCCCTGTCTCTATCATGATTTTTGTTTTCTTTGTGTATCTTTGATGATCAGGAAAAAGATAGTAAAAAATGTTAGTGATAATACATTGAGCTCTTTGGATCAGGAATTATAGTTTTTAAACCGTTATGTAATTTACTAGTGGGGAAGGCAGGATGGAGTAATGAGAACATTAAGGAAAACTCATTTTCAAGTTTGTAGTATGTTAATAATTTTACTTACAAATTATCTGTACCCATTAAAGAAGTTCTCTAAGGACTCTTAGTACCCTACACTTACCAGCCTCATACTCTCTTACATGTGAGAGCAAATAGCCAAAGTGTGTCCTTCGGAGAGCATTTGCCGCTCGGACTTTTTATAAAGTGGGACATCTCTTGATTTAGTGCCTTTTAGAGATTAGGTTCTGGAAAACAGCTCTGTCCATGAAAGTCACACACTAGATCACTTCGGGTTCCAGGATTTCCAAGAGAAATTAAACATTCACAGAAAAATAGTTAACATCCTGCCTGTCGCCAATAGTCTCTCTGTTTCCCATGGCTCAGGGAAGAGAAAACGATTTATCTCCTCTTGTTTCTGCTCTGTTTTGTGTCAAGCACCATGTGTGGTGTTAGGGCGAAATCTGCAATGTTCCCACAGGTTGATGTGTTGATGCTCAGGGCCCAGCTGGGAGGGGGTTGGGAGGTAGCAGTGGAGAGGCTTAGCTAGAGGAGGAACTTGGGAAGTGTCCTTGGGGTTGGGTCTTGTTCAGGCCTACCCCTGTGTCGTCCTCTACTTCCTGCTCACCACTGGGTGAACAGCCTCCTCCTCTCCATGTCTCTGCCTCCGTGACAGTGTGCCTCATTATGGGCCCAGCCAGACTCAGTAGTTAAGGACTGTGGACTGGACTTGCTGAGGCTGTGAGTTCATCTATGTTTCCTTCCACAAGTTGACTATGTCAGACATTTTGTTACAATGTGGTAAGAAGGGAATTTATCCCCCAGAGACAAGTTTCTTCATTCATCATGTTCAACAACAAAGCTCCACGTTTTAATAATTTACTTGAAAAGGGAAGGGAAGCAACACAGAACTTGCTGTTAGAACTCTACATTTAATACTCTTGCTATGCCTTCCTCAAAAGCAGTATTGTGCTTTGGTTTAGGTACACTTGCTCAAGCGCAACTTTTAGTTTTTCCTATTTCTGGGAAAGGTGATTTCAGAAGCACCAGGGGACCATGAACCAGAAAGACCATTTGCCCGGAATTTCCATTATATCTAGTTCTCTTTATAATTTCATTGGTTCTGTATTGGCCATAAATCTTTCTCTTCTTGCTACAAACCCTATTGAAGAAGAATCCAATCTCACAGAGCATATGTTTTGCTTTCAATTAAGAAAATTGCTTCACTTCCCAAACTTGAGATTATAGTAAGGTTGTCCCCCCAAAAAATTAGACTTTTGTCCTGGAAAAGGAGAGCAGATTTGCAGGGTTGAGTTATAGCTCAATTCATTCCTTGGGAGAAGCTGCCATGGATCTAAGTCAAGCAATACCAGCATGCATTTTTCATCCTCTTATTTATTTATTTTATTATTATTATTATTATTATTTTTTATGTAGAACTTACCACTACTTGACAAAGCATGTCTGTCTGCTTCTGCTCCCTAAAACTTGCCTAGGGTTGGTACCGCCCATAGTGGGGTGGGCTCTTCTATAACAACTAGCAATTGAGAAAATACCTCACACATGCCCACAGGTCAGTCTGATTGAGGCAATTCTTCAACGGAGATTCCCTTCTTCCCAGGTGACTCTAGGTTGTGTTGACAATAAAAATTATCCAGGACATCAAAACAGAGATACTGTTTTTGTTTGTTTGTTTGTGGTTTTTTGTTTGTTTTTTTTTTAATCCTTGGAACACTTTCTATATATATGTCAGGCACAATTCTGTTGGATATCTCCAGTAACACACATAATCCTTACTATTATATATACTGCACATTCTGTTTGGAGAAACTCAGGTGATATTTGTTTAAAGAGCTTCTCAGAGTCTCCCAGCCAGCAAGACCAGGTCTCAGACCCTGGCAGCTAATAATCTGCCCATGGCTTCTTTACCGGCTCACTAAGGTGTTTTACTAAATAAAATGCATGTCAGCTTTGGAAGTTAGGTTAGGCTTCTAGCTGTGTTCCTTAGGGCTGGTATGATCTTAGCGAAGTATAAACTGCCTGCGCCTCCATTTATTGTCTTTCAAATCCTTCCTGAACATTCCAGAATGATGGAGTGAGAGACGTGTGTATCGTCGTGTGCTCGCTGCTCATTCTCCCTTCCCCACAGGGCAGGGTAAGAGAGGACCTTAGAAGGCCTGAGAGGCCCTTTCTAGCTCTGGGAGGTGTCATCTGGTTATTATCTTCCAGACATTGACCCCAGCAGAAACGGCCTTCTCAAACATACCCAGCAAAAAAACTGGCCCTGGCGTCTTACCACAGCATCACAGCTTTGCCCAAGTCACTTCAGAGGAAGAACTGACATTTTCCATTCCCCTCCCACTTCCCCCACCCTTACCCTTCCCACCCCCAAACCCCTATACTTGTCATCGGCAAACTAATTGCCAGTGTGCTCCTGAAGCCTGGCTTGGTGAGCACAGCTTTAATCCCAGCACTCAGGAGGCAGAGGCAGGTGAATCTTTGAGTTCGGGGCCAGCCTGGTCTACAGAGTGAGTTCCAGGACAGCCAGAGCTACACAGAGAAACCCTGTCTCAAGGAAAACAAAACAAGACAGCATGCCGCAGTGCCTGGAAAATCCAACGTGTTAAAGTCTCAGCACCTTCTTACTCCTTTCAGCCATTTTCCTTCCTGTTTGACCTGTGACACCTTCAGCAGCAGAGCGATTGTAGGCAGGGGCAGCAACCTGGGTCTTTCCATTTTGAAAGCCCAGCAGAGACCAAGGAGATGCACAGTCATCTCCACCAGCCTGTGTCGCTGCTAGGTGCAGTGAGCGGCGCTCACAGGACCTGGGCTGGAGGCTTGCTTCTCTGGGTTTCACGACTTCTTAAGGAAATGCCACAGAGAAGTTTTTCTTCACTCTAAAGGCCAAGTTCAAGTTCTAGGGTATCTCCGTGGAGTTTCCCTGTTCCTTTCTAACACAAACGATCTTCAGACTGTCTGATTGACTTCACTTTGAGCTGCTTGATTTTCAGTTTTTCGTTTGACCGTTAGGGCCATCACAAGCTCTGTAAGCACAGCGCTTTTGGCTTCTTCCTTTCTTCACTGAAGAACAAGATCTTTGGTTGGCACTAGGCAGGTGAATGTTTGATAGATGACTATTAGAGGGGGATGTGCATGTCCGGCTGCCATCTTGCCTTCTTATCATTAGTGTTCTAGAACTTTCTGTTTATTTCAGAGATACTTCACTAGGCGCTTGCGGTGGTGTTCACCCCACTGGTCTTGAGTTCCCTTGACTTCCTTTTGTTTCCTCCCAATTCATCAAACATGGAGACAGCCTGGCATAAGGAACAAAATGAGGGAGCTGGCAGACTCTGGTTGCCACCATAAAATGTACTGTGGTGACCCTTGGCAAATGACTCATCATCTACAGTCTCAGTTTTCCGCCAGTGAGTGTGCCAATGATATCCAGAACTGCAGGTAGCTCGGATAACACTTTTGTGTGAGTTAGGAACGCAATACCTTTGACCTGTGGGACTGAAGCTTGGCAAGCTGAGTGTGAGCTTAATTTGAGCCTCCACTGGCAGGCTCGGCTAGCATATCTGATAAGATCATTCCAGGCAGCTCTTTTAGGACCTCCCTCCCAGGGCTGGCATGGGCCCCTATGGGCCTGACTGGGAAGCTGACTTGCTTTTGGGCCTCACAGGGAGATAACACTATATTGCTTACACTGCATCTGCTTTTCTGCTAGCTTTATCACCAGTGCCTGTTCCACCCATCCTGAGTTCTTTAGTGCTCCCTGTAGAGCATCAGAGACAATACAGAATCATTAATAAAACACTTTGGGCAGATGCCCACAAGTGGTATTGCTGGGTCTTGAGGTAGATTGATTCCCAATTTTCTGCCGTACTGATTTCCAAGGCAGCTGTACAAGTCTGCACTCCCACTAGCAATGGAGGAGTGTTCCCTTTACTTTACGTCCTCTCCCATGTAAGCTGTCATTAGTGGTTTTGATCTTAGCCATTCTGACAGGTGTAAGATAGAATCTCAGAGTTGTTTTGATTTGCATTTCTCTGATAGCTAAGGATGTTGGGCAATTTCCTAAGCGCCTTTCAGTCACTGTAGATTCTTCTGTTGAGAATTCTCTGTTCAGATCTGTACCCCATTTTTAAAATTGGATTATTTGGTATTTTAATGCCTGGTTTCTTGAGTTCTTTGTATATTTTTGTATATTTATCTCTGTCAGATGTGGGGTTCGTGAAGATCTTTCCCCATTCTGTAGGCTGCCTTTTTGTTTTATTGACTGTATCCTTTGCCTTACAGAAGCTTCTCAGTTTCAAGAGGTCCATTTATTAATTGTTACTCTCAGTGTCTGTGCTACTGGGGTTATATCAGAAAGTGGCCTCCAAAGGATGCACATTCACACCGCAAGGACATTTGTCCCCAACAGCATTATTTGTCATAGCCAGAACCTGGACACGACCTAGATGCCCCTCAACCAAAGAATGGACAAAGAAAATGTGGTAATTTACACAGTGAAAAAAATAATGACATCTTTAAATTTGCAGGCAAATGGATGAAACTAGAGAAAACAAGCCAGAGTGAGGTAACCAAGCCCCGGAAAGACAAACACAGTGTGTACTCACTCATAAGAGACATAAAACAAAGGATACCAGTCTACAACACCAGAGAAGCCAGGGAACAAGGAAGACCCTAAGAGAGACAGACATGGATACCTTGGGGAAGTGGAAATAGACAAAATCTCATGAGTAAATTTGGAACGAGAGGGTGGGAGTGGGAGGGGAGTCAGGATGGGAGAACGGAGGGGGAGGAGAACATGAGGGATTGGAAAGGTCAAGTTGGGGAAGGACAGAGAAGGAGCATAAGGAAAGAGATATCTTGATTGAGGGAGCCATTATAGGGTTAGCAAGAAACTTGGCACTAGGGAAATTCCCAGGAATCTACAAGGAAGATCCCAGCTAAGACCCTAAGCAATAGTGAAATAGTGAAATAGGGAACCGTCCTTCCCCTGTAATCAGATTGATGACTACCTTAATTGTCATGATAGAAACTTCATTCAGTAACTGATGGAAGCAGATGTAGAGATCCATAGCTAATCACTGGACCAAGTTTCTGGAGTCCAGTCATAGAAAGGGAGGAGTGATAATATGAGCAAAGGGGTCAAGACCGTAATGGGGAAACCACAGAAACAGCTGACCTGAGCTAGTGGGAGCTTACTGACTCTGGAATGACAGCTGGGGAACCTGTCATAGAGCCTAACTAGGTCCTCTGAATGTGGGTGACAGTTATGAAGCCTGGGTAGTTTGTAGGGCCACAGTGGAGCTAATATTTATCCCTAGTGCATGAATTGGCTTTTTGGAGCCCATTTCCTATGGAGGGAGACCTTGCTCAGCCTTGATATAGTGGGGAGAGCCTTGGTCCTGCCTCGAGTGATGTGACAGACTTTGTTGACTCCCCAAGAGAGACCTCATCCTCCCTGAGGAGTGGATGGGGGCTGGGGTTGGGGGAAGATAGGGAAGTAGAAGGAGGTGAGGGAAAGGGAACTGGGATTAGTATGTAAAATAAAAAGACTGTTTATAAAAATAAAATTAAGAAAAACAAAACACTTCCTGTGTCTTCCTGTGTCCCCTTCTGTGTCTACTTCAGGAGCTTTCCTTCTCCTCCTTCCCCCAAATAAGCTTGTTCTGGAAAGAAATGGCTCTCAACAGGAGAAACCTTGTCGTTTAATGGTAGACTAAAGAGCTCTGCTCATAGAGAGTTGATGTGTATTAACACTCGCACCTTAATACACGAGGGAGATGGCTGGGAAATGGAGGCCCATTTCCTGGCCACAGAGGTTTGACTCTTTCTGAGACACAAGGCAGAATCAGAGATTTCCCCAGAAAGGCTATCATATTAGCAGCTGAAACAGATCCTCCTAGTACCATTGTACATACACAGCAGTTTGACAATCCTACCCATAACAGACTAAAATAGACCAACATGCTTTAATCCAAGCAATGTACACGCAATATTCTTTGTATCCTCCATCCTGAGGCCTCCCCAGGCCTGGTTTGTGGTGTGTTTCCCTCCCCCACTTCTTAAAAGAGCATTTAGGATTGCTCACATGCCCCAAAGCTCTCATTTGCAGAACATAGGAGAGTAGTGTGTGGGAGGGGAACAGGTGCTAATTTCATCCTGAAGGCTTGAACAGATGCTAATTTCATCCTGAAGGCTTGATGCACCCTGAATCCCACACAGAATGCATACAGAAGCACACGGTGACCGAGGTTTCAAGACACTAGGATTTCCCAGCTTCACCAGAATCTTGGCCTGGAGATGCGAGAGGATTGCTAGTGGTGGAAAAGATAGTTGAACCTTTTCCATGGTGACAGATGTAGTTTAGGGGGTTGAAATTTTAGATGTTGAGTAGCCCAGGAGACAAAGCAAATCGTGAATAAAGAAATGAAAGGTTCATTCTCCTTGCTCATCTTGGTTAAATTTGGACTATATTTTTGTTAGTCTATTGTTAGCATAACAGTGATTAAGTGCTGGGCCAAGAGGGCAGATGGCCTAGATCTGAAAATTATTACCATAGAGCTCTTGCTGTAAGGACAAGGGCAAGTTATATTTTGATCTCTCAGATTCCTTTTCAGTAAAGTGTGGGTAGCAATGGTCCCCACCTGATAGATTATTTGTAGTGTTGGATGACATGATGTAGGTAAAAAGCCTATCTCATTGAAGAAATGTTCATAGTTGTTAGCTTACTATTGCTTCAGAACTGATGGTGACAGACAGGCAGGAGGATTCTCCTGTGACCCGAGGAAGGCTCATGTGAACCGCAGTTCTCCCTGGATATTTTGTTCTGAATTGTGGGGAGTCCTCTGCTTTGCAGCATTGTTGGGGTGTAAACTTGTGGATCTAATTTACCTCTTAGGCTTGAATCTGGAGACCTGGCAAGTAGTTCTGATTCTGTCTTTACCAGACCAAAACTCTGGGCACTTCATCTATTAAGTGGCCTTTACCTCAGTTCTCTAATCTGTAAAACAAAGGGGTTGCTAAGGTTAATTTAGATTCTTTCCAGCGGCAAAGCTGCAGGGATTTTTGTTTCCACTCAATGTTTTTGGCTCAAGAAAGAGGCCAACCTGAGTTCAGAGGAAGGCTCAGTGTGTCGGTCAGAGCTGGAAGCCCTGGTTGAAGCTCCTCTCAACTGAAGACATTTGTTTCAGTAGATTGAGGAAGTGAAGTTAGAGGTTCTATTGGCTTGGGCTTCTACCTCTCAGCCTGGGTGTGTGGAAAAACAGGAGGCTTCTGAAGCAGTCGGACTAGCGTTGAGACTTATTCTGTCTTCTCTGCCAGCTTGTTTCCTAGTTCCTGGGGAGTTTTAAGTGCTAGAAAGTCAATTCCAGACATTTAATCTGCTTCCAAAGCTGCACCATTTGGAGCGTGACGTTAGTGATACTTAATCTCCACTCCGAAGGCCTTGGCATTTCGTCTATGAAGATAAACTAACTGGTTTATGTGAAAATTAATCTATGCATAACATTTTCCATAAACTAGGAATAATGTACTGAATGAGTGAGCAGAAAGCAAAGCAGATGCAGCCTATGAGGCTCATGGGTCGTTTGTGATTAGAGATTCCTCCACTCTGGTCAACTAGTCCCCAAAGACGTCACGACCATACTTTGATTTGTGAGGAAATCAGTGGCATTTGATCTTGTTTTATGGTGTCAATGGTTACTCAAGAGGAAGACAAGGCATGCAGCACTAATTTGTGTCTTCCTAAACTCTCTCCATGAGCAATCCCAAGTGATTTATTCCACATTTCCTCTAAGAGCTGTGGCAAATAGTCGGTTTTGGTGTAGGCTAAAATTGTCAGCCCAGAAACCACAGAGTTGACTGCAAAGTGTATCAGGGTTCATTCCTGTTTGTTTCTATAGTATATTATCTTCTTATCCTTGCTGTAATAAAGTTCGTTATTGCATTAGTTACAGCAGTAGTTTTTATATTCTGCAGAGCAGGTCAGAGCCAGGTTGTCTTAAGCTAACCCTAACCCACATCCTCCTTCAACAGTGTACAGTAGTGAGTCACTGCAAGGGAAAGTCCACTTCTCACTTAGGTAGCCAGAATGCTATAGAGAGGGTAAATGCCACAAATCCTTTCAGAAAGCGCTAGAACCTCAGCTGTCTGTGTTCTCGGCAGAGCTATGAAAGGATAGGGCTCCACAGCAGTGCCAGGCATATTTGACCTCGACAGCCTGCTGTATCCTTGACCTCAAGCTTGCTTTGGATTCTGCAGATGGGGAAGGGAATTTCTAAAATGAATGATGAGATAGGAGTAGGCTGGGGAAGTCTTGGGATTATGAATTGATCAGCACATCCCGGAACAGGGAAGCCACGGCAAAGCCATTGCTCCTATCAGATGGCTATTGGGGTTGGGAATAAACGTAGGGATAATGGCGGCAGTGCTGAATAGGAACGGTGGGGCAAGGATCCAAACTCACTATCAAGGAGAGTGATGTGTGAAGTATTGGAGCAGGTAGTCGAAGGGAAGGAAGGAAACATGGACAGAGGGAAGCAGGAGGCGTAGGTGGTGAGATGATCTCTGGGAGTGAGGTGACTTCACTTCTGTGCGGTGAATTGAGGAATGTTGGGCAGAGGATGGGGCAGGGCAGTGTGATTTGATGTGTGGCTGGAGATGTGCATGTCACAGTCAAGATCTGTGAGAGGGGACAATGTCATGGAGCAGCCATACCTGTGGAATCTGACTTGGGCCACAGACCAAAGCGATAAACTGAATGGATTCAGATTTTCCTCCGTATTTTAGTTAACTTCATATGAAATGAAGAATCGATTGCAAGTTGTGATTCTCCTTCTTAGTGCCCATTACTATAGTTAGCCCATTCTATGTTTGTCTAACGGCTCTCTCTTATCTGGACTAATGTGTTCCACAAAGACAGGGATGGCATCTGTTCCATTCTCTGTCACAGCTCATGACCTGATGTCGTTTCAAAGGTGTTTGTTAAATGAATATACATATTAAATAAATACTCCCCAAACATAGCTGGTGGTGTAAGCTTTTAATTCCAGTATTCAGGAGGCAGAAGCAAGTAGATCTCTGAGTTTGAGGCTAGCCTAGTCTGTGTTAGTTCCAGGAGAGCCAGATATACATAGTAAGGACCTGGTCTTAAAAAAAACGTAAATATTTCCTGACACTGACCGTGAGAAGGGGCTGAGATAGCTGAGCCTCTGCTCAAAGTGACTTACAGCTGTAGGAGAAGAGTGTGCAAAAGTAAGACACATTGCACATGAGCCTGTGGAGCAATCAGGATGCTCACGGAGAGATGGTGATGATAGAACTGGCCTACAGCTGTCAATCAATCACAAGTCTTACAAACCAAACAATTCATCCATCTAGCTGCAGCTGTCAATCACAAGACTTACAAACAAAGCAATTCATCCATCTAGCAGGAGGCTGCGTGGAGCACTCAAGTGAAGACTATGGCTTTTTTTTTTTTTTAATTTAAGGTAGGCTTTATTTTTATAGCTGGTCCTTGGGTAGCCGCTAGATTCATTGGGGGCATTTTCAAGAACTGAGGTAAATCAGTAAAGCACACAAGCATGGGATTTGTGTTATTGACAAGTATAAAATGCAGTGCTCACACAGTCCCCCACATAGACAGACACACTCCTAGGTGTTCTCTGAATAGAGGCCATGGCTTCTTTGTATTATGAAGTAAAAGCCCAAATCAGAGATGGTCTGATATCTTCTTAAAGTGGTGTTGTCAAACATTTCTCCAGTGTACAGATTTCTTAACCCGTTTAGAACAATCTTGAAGAATAAGAACTTGTTTTTTCTCTTACAGACTGAGAGGATGTGAAGAACCAGATCTTGGTGAAGGAAATGAACATTTAGGGAGGAGAGAATGATGTTAGTAAACCATAGCTGCTGAACACTCTAGAGACTGGGATCATGGTTTGGAGTATATCAGGGCCAGAGAGGATGAGGGTCATCTTCTTCACAGAGAAGGACTTGGGGAGATGCAGCTACCTTGCTGGCAGCCATAGAGCTGGTAAATGTCGGATGAATTACTTAGACAAGGCTAATTGTCTTTGAGAACACTGAGTATACCCCATAGCACCATGGCAGAGCACCCTGAGAAACAGGTCCTATGTGAGGGTTCACAGTTTTGAATCTGTTCCATCTTGACTAAAGGTCAGAGAGTTCAGACCTCTTCTTGCTCCTCAAGGATAAACAACAAGATGTTTGCCCAATGGTGTGGCTACTGGATGGCTTACTCTCCAAAGCCCAGGCAACAGGATGCTTTTTCTTAGGGTGTTGTCACGAGGGGTTTTGAGTTGTAAGGAGATAATTAGGCTTGCTTGTTCTTTGTATCATGGAAGTCTTGTGCCCTCTTCTTTTGATTGGGTATATAAAGACTGTGAGCAATAAACTCGGGGGTCTTTTACAGGATTCACGGGAAGCCCCCTGACTCTGTCTTGTGTCTCTTGTCTATTTCTTTCCTCAATCCACACTCCCCTGTAGGGCCCGTCCAGCCAGACCTGACAGGCCTATGATCATCAGCAGTCAGGGAAATTGAGCCTTTGGAGGGTGGGGAGTTTATCTAAATTCACAACGTGTCTGATGAGCTGAGCTGGGATTAATCCTGGGATTCTGATGATCCAAAGCGCTGGCTCTTAGCCGTATTCTGCTACGATCTTCCCAGGTCTTTCTTGGAGGTTTTGAAAGCCGTTGCTAGGAAACACAGGGTGAGGATCATAGTATAGAAGCCAGCTGAGGAGCTGGAGTTCCTGTGATTTAGATATGCAAGGCAGGGTGATGCTTTTCGGTCACACTGCAAAGTTAGCATCAGGAATTCTGTTTACCTGGAAAAAAAAAAACTTCTATTTGTTTGTATATTTTAATTATAATATTAAAAAAATACAGAGAAATCTTAAATATCACTCTGAGCGAAGACAACTCATTTAATTGTGATTTTTGGGGAGTCAGCTTTAATTGTAAACTCAGAGCCTCCACTAAATGGAAAGGACCTGGGTTAGCACGTTTTAGTTACTGCTCTGCTTCTGCCCTTGACGTGGTAAACTGTGGCATCATTTTCATTTCGGAGAGTTCTTCTCATTTAAGTTGGAAGTTTAAAAAAGTGTGGGGAATCCTGTGGCTGTCTTAGCCCCCTGCAAGACCTCCTGTCACTAACCCTTAGATGCAGCCAGTTCTTCCAGTTGCCGCCTGCAGTTAAAAGCCACCTCCTGTGCTGTGCGGTGGTGGTTAGCCCTTTAATTCCAGTGCTCAGGAGGCAGAGGCAGGGGACTCTCTGGTGAGTTTAAGGCTAGCCTGGTCTATAGGGTGAGTTTCAGTACAGCCAGAGCTGCTACATAGAGAAACCCTATCTTAAAAAACCAAAGCCAAAACCAAAACCCAAACTAAACCAACCAACCAAAGTCACCTTTTGCCAGATTTACATGATCAGAGTCATCAGCTTCTGGGCTTCTATTTCCGGTGGGCCATCTGAGGGCCCTATACAGTTCTCTGATGCCATTTGATGGATGTGTATTTTACTTGGGCATACACAAACACACCCATGTCATGTCTCAGCACCTCTGTCTGAGATGAGGGAGAACTGAGTACCAGAAAGTAAAGAGGAGAGGCAGGTAAACTGTCACGAAAGCATAAATGTCAAGGACGACACTAAAAGCAACAGTGACAACAATGTTAAAGCCGCGGGACAAGGGCTCCCAGCACCTTCAAGCGCTCTTCAGCTCCTGCAAGATTTTCAGCGCCATATAGTACCTGTGACATTTGAATGACAGTGGCATTTTCTTATGTCCTCTGTTTTTAATAACACAATGCCACAGGCTGGCTAGTTTATAAATAAAAACAAGGCTATTGTGGTTCATCCCGTGATGGGTCTTCTTGCTGTCAGGTATAATCCTCAGGTATAATAGGTCAGCCTGTGGTAAGAGACTGGAATGGAACATGACACTATAGCCAAACTGGCTTTTATAGCACAGCCTCTCCTGAGAGAACCCATCGACACATCGTATCATGTGAATGGATTGGCATAGTCACAAGGGCAGAGCTCTAATTACCTTCTAAAGGGGTTCACTGGTCCCATCTCTTAATAGATCATAATAAGAAATATATTTCAACATGAGCTGCACACCAAACTCAAACCACAATGGTCAGCAACTGGCTACCTCATGTAATGCCCATTGCATCCAAGTGCGTCTGGACATCGGCAAGAGTGAGCAGATTTCTGTGATAGCTAATGCAAAGTAAGATGGCGCCATTCTTATTTTAAAATCAAGGTACTGTTAAACACGTAGGACTCTAGAGTACACAAGAATGGACTGTATTTGGGGGCAGTTGCTTCCTGTAGTGGCTAAGAGAGTTTAGGATGGGCCCAAGCCTGACAGAGAGTATGCAGCACTGAGGCTGAGACAAAGCGTGCTGTGAGCAGGGAGAGGAGAGGGTGTTGTGGGGCTCACCCCTTAATGCAAAGGAGCGCTGTGTGTAGACCTGAGTGCCATGGGGTTCCAACCTCTGCCTGCTTCTTCTTTTGCTATGACATCTCTCAACTCCCATTTAGCTAAATCTTACCTACCTGAACCCTCATCTCCATCAAAGAATTGACTCCCTGAATTCTTTCTGTTTCTCTGCTTGTGTGAGGCCTCCAGGAGGCCAGGGGAGAGCAGAGCAGCTATGTCTCTCCTTTGACATTTCCAGATGTAATGCAACACAGGATGCCTGAAAGCCTTTTGAGTAGAGAAGTCTTCCTTATAGTCTGCATCCAGCCTCTGGTCAGATCAAGCGTGTCACTCCCTTGTGTTTCTTCTCTTTTGAACTCAATCTACATGTGCCTACATGCGTCTACATGTACCTACATGTGCCTACTTGTGCCTACAGAGTCCACTGTTTATCCTTCCAGGGGTCATTACATGGGACACCCAAACATCTTCTACTGTCCTCATAATGGCCAGACTAGAGGAACATGTATTTGTAACTTTTTTAATGCCTGGGACATAGTCTGCCACATAAGGAACTTTAAGGGAGGAATTATTTATTTGGCTTATAGTTTAAAAGTTGTCAGTCCAGGAAGGGCATGGAAAAGCAGAACAGTTTAGAATATGACAGAGCAGCAAGGAGAGAGAGAAAGGAATATAGGAACAGGCTGAGGTAGGGAGTCTCCAAAAGCATGTTCCTCGTGGCATGCTTCCTTTAAAGACCCCACCCCATTGCTTGCCATTTACCACCTCCTAAAAATGAGAGGAGAGAAGATCTTCATCAATCCCCTGGGAGTTTCTTAATCACATCCAGTGACAAAAATCAGCCTCTCAAAGTTGTCTCTCCACCCTTCCATTGCATGACCTCTGTTGGGGTGAAGAGGGAGTGTGAGTATTTTCTTAAGGAGTTGAACCAGCTAGAGTGGCAAAAGTTAATTTGGCCTAGGTTGCCTGAGTCTGTACTGTAGCAGTCAGAAGGCTTTCTATTCTGCTGAATTCTTGACTTGGCTTTCTGGAGCCATCAAGAAAATAAAAAAATCAACGGAGAACATGTCTCCCTGCTTCTTCTCTCCATCAGCCTCCCCTTTGGGCACTAAAGCTTACTTTTACCAAAGCAAGCTCCTGCAGGATCCATGCTCTCCGCTGCGCTGCTACAAAATGAAAGAGTTAAAGTGAGCGTTAGAGTTAAAATGGTGAGACCAAGAACTTTGGGCTGATAGGGTACATTGTGTAGCATAGGTCAGCTGAAGAAAGAAGGCATTCCAAGACGAAATTTTAATGTCTATATGGCAGGAGGAAGGTCCAGCCTCTCTGATGGGCTGAACCCCAAACAGTCATACAAAGGCATACTTACTGAAAGTTACACAAAATATTTCTGCATGCCAAGATCCTTAATCTAATTTACATGTCTTACTGAAGGAGGGCATCACAGGCCCTTGTGACTTTAGTCCTTTATTATGTATCATTTGCAATACACAATAATACAAGAGCCTCAGGTGTGCCTAAAGAGTCTTGTGACCAAAGTCATGTGATGGCTGCAAAGCCCATTCAGCAAGATAATCACTGTTTTCCACAAGATTCTTCAAAGTCAAAGCACTTCTAAAAAACGACTGTTGATTCTAATATCCACCCCATACAGTGATTCAGCTAAAGTCCTACAACACTGGGGGCTTGTGAGCGAGTGTGAGATAGCCAAGCTACTAGATAAGGACAGAGCTCTGGGCAAAGAACAAAATGAGTTCCTATAGTTCTGGTTGGCTTTCATGAAGACCTAGCCCACCCACCCCAGGACCCACAAAGCACTACTGTCTTTTCACCTGGTAACATTATGGGTGATTATACCTTTGTACAGACTTTTGTATCCAACACATCTAGTTGTAACAAATTTAATTATGGGTAGGAACAGCTTGTAGGAAATCTTTTGCCAATTTCAGGAAAGAGAACCCAACGGATCACCCAAGAGTGTGGAAAAGCCAGAGGAACGGTAGTCCAAGCCTTGCCAGACAGATAGTAGAGGTGAGCCTTGACTGTAGCTGCTCAGAGCTTGTGTGTGCCTTCCACTCTTGAGACCGAACGTACTTTCTGCTTCTGCTTTCTCAGCTGCTGAACAATCTTGGTCACTGGTTCATCATACCAGGTCTGATGTGAACTTTTCTCCTTTGGGAACACAGAAACTAAGATTACCATGGCTGTGATTGGTGGGAGCGTGCAGGAAGAGCGTCTCCTCATCCTTAACACCACCAAGAATGTCATTCCAGCTAGATTTCTGCCTCCTCAGTATCCTTTCCTCTTCTGGACTTTCCAGTTAGCATCTAAGTACAAACTGCTGCCTCCTGTCTAGACTCTTTCTAGAAGAAGGTTCTTTAGAACTCCCATGTCCCTTGAACAATTGGTTCTATTCTCTGCTCTCTTTTGTGGCAAAGTTCTTCAAAGGGGTTATCTCTAACTATCTTCACTTCCTTTTTATCACCCTGTCTCCTGAATGCACCACTATCAAGTTTCTTTTCTCTTCATAACTCACTCAGAAAACAAAACAAAATGAAAAGCCGACCTGCTTTTGTCAAGGTCAGTAGTTACCAGAGCCAGGATGATTTTCTCTCTGTTCAGATTAGTCAAAGCTTGTACCGATTTCCCTGCTATATTTTAGTCATCAAATCTTTAGCTTGAGCAAAAAAAAAAAAAAAAAAAAAAAAAAAAAAAAATGTTGATTTGGGCAATGATATCAAGACACTATGAACAACTTACTGTGTTTCAAATCCTATAGTCAACTTTCAGTTTTATTTCCCTTAACCCATCACACTCAATACAGTGAATTCTGCCTCTTGATCTAGCATTGCTGCCTTCTCTGGCCTCTGGGGCACCATTTTCCTCACTGTAATGACTGGGCCTCTGTCCTTTCTTTTCTCTCTCGTCTTTGAAGTCTGGTCTTCAGTGTCCATTGGTGTTCATTGTCCGGTTTTAGGATCCCATCAACTTTCTTGTACTTACTTTTTATTTCTTTTAGACAGGGTCTCCCTGCACAGCCCAGACAGGCCTCAAATTTTTGGCAATCCTCTCTCTACCTCTAGAATACAGATGTGCACCTTCACCGACCTCATCTGTTCTGTCTTCTCTAGTATGTCTATAGTAGAGGACACCCTAAGACTGTGTGCACTCCACTTTTGGCCACCTACTGAATTGTCTTTTGCCTCCTACCTTGCTCCTCACATTGATCACGTAGCAGTCACAGCCATTCTTGTGATGGCCTACGAGGCTGGGTTTTCTCTAATGTCACCACCTAGCAACCCATTCTGTGCCTACTTAGCCACAGCCACAGGGGCCTGTTTGTCAAGTACCCGGAATATGTTCTACCTCAGTGTCTTTACACTGTGGTATTTCCTCCTGGGATTTTCTTCTCTTGTGTTTCCCCATGGTGTTATAGCTTCTCTGTTCAAGCTTCATTTTAGGATATTTCCTGATAGTCTTCCCTAAGTCCAACAAGAGCACTGTAATCTTAGTTAGGGGTTCTACTGCTGTCAAGAGACACCATGACCACAGCAACTCTTACAAAGGGAAACATTTAATTGAGGTGGCAACTTTCAGTTCAGAGGTTCAGCCCACTAACATCGTGGTAGGACATGGCGCCATGCAGGCAGACAAGGCAACAGGAAAGTCCACTGAGTGAAACTTGAGTAAAAGAGACCTCAAAGTCCACCTCCACAGTGACTCACTTCCCTCAACAAGGCCACACCTACTTCAACAAGGCCACACCTCCCACACGCTCCCTTTGGGTGCCATTTCTTTCAAACCACCATAACTACCATTATTATTATCCCTTATAAGTACCCTCTGTTCTCCAGATTCTGTTCTTTATTCTTCAAAACCACTTGTCTTCTATCTCCTCTACTTTAAATCTTTATCTTCAACACCTAAACAGTTAATGGCATATTTTAGCAGATATTAGTTATTTGTTGAAAGAATATATTAATTATTGCTAGCCTTGTCAATTATATTGGTGACATATTTTTCAAAAATGTTCTAATGTCTATCATCAACCACAAGACATAAAAGAAAGAAAAATGATAAAGGCTTTCTTTGGTATAGAAAGGTGACAGAAAATCATCAAATGTTCTCACATGGAGGAACATTTGTTCTGCCGCACTATTCAGGTCACCCCCAGCAGGAGAAGCAAGCTGCCAGCTTACAGCTTGAGGAGTTCCTCCCAGGGGCCTGCAGGTGTAGCCTGGACTCTGACTTATGTGCAGAAAAGAACTTCAAGGTAAGCCAGAGTGAAGCAAAATTTGGTTTATTATGTAAAGGACAGTCAGCGTATACTCAGATTTTTCAAGAGAGAGAGGGAGGGAAGGAGGAAGATAGACAGATAAATGATAATAGATAGATAGATAGATAGATAGATGAAAAACTGTTAAAGTATCATACACACACACACATATAGAACCATACACATACACATTGTATGTTTATGTGGCATTTGAAGTTACATTGTTCAAAGGATATAATCTGTACCTGAGTTTAAAATATTATAGTTATTGCAAAAATAGGAAAGGAGTGTTGATAAGATAATAACACAGGCAAAAACAGGTCAAAGGAATTCTTTCTATGCACAGGTTCCACAAGGTCAGGACAAGATTTGACTCTAACTATGATTCATGAGAGTTTTGTTTGTTAAATTTTCAGTCAGTGAGAGCCCTAAGCCAGATCCAGGGAAGCAATGGGCTCCTTTCCTTTTGAATATCCTCTTATTTTTTTCTGCCTTTCTACACTACCTCACTATGAAGACTATTATGTAGTCATAAATGGAACTTTTAAAGAATATTCAATAGTATATAAAAGTGCTTACTATGGAAAACTACCATAATAAGTGAAAAGAAATTATCAACCAGGCCATGGTGGTTCACGCTTTTAATCCCAGTACTTGGGAGGCAGAGGCAGGTGGGTCCCTGTGAGTTTGAGGCCAGCCTGGTCTACGAGAGCTAGTTCCAGGACAGCCAGGGCTGTTACAAGGAGAAAACCCTATCTACAAAAAGCAAAACAAAACAAAAATAACCAACTGCAGAGTTTCAGGCCATCTGGCTGAGGCTGACGATTCATAGCCAAAGAATACTCTTGTAAAGTTCCTGCAGTAAGATTATTTTGACTTCTAATCAAGTGTGTTGAGGGTGTCATAGCATCTTGTTTGTCTATATGATAACTAGGGAACAATTAACACAGTACATAATACAGTGGAGTTTTGAGTACAGTGGGCTATGTAGCAAATTATTCTTAATATTACTTTGTGAGGTTTATTAATTTCCATAAATCTTTTCTCTGCCTCCTGAAACAATGATGCTCACTTAGATTCCCGCCTTCTTTTCCTTCTTGCAATCACTAGAAGTAATAGTCTAAGTATGAGCATTATTTGGGAGAGTCTTGGAAGCATTTTTGAAATTTTAGTTCATCATAGAGGCCACGTTGACCAAATATCATACATATCAACTTTATTCAACAATCTGCAAGTCAAAACCAAAGTAACTCTTAGATCCATTAAGTCAAAACTGGTTCTAGTCTCCTTTGCTTTCTAGTTCATGATGTAAATATTGAGACGAAACTCGTGAGGACCTTGAAGATATTGTGAGCATGAGTATATTTATCTCTTCCTCACTTTCAGCGGTTTTGGAATGAGATCTAACTTTTTAAACGTTATCTATTATCAGTTCCTGTTTCAGAGTCCAAAGAGTTCGATAGGGAAGCCCGAGCAACGCCAGAAGCCTGCGTGGCGCTGTGTGTTGTCCGACTCCATCGACCAGCAACGCCCTGTTGGTCAGAGCTTCACGCGGTGCTTCAGGACCCTTTTGCGGCCCGGTGTTTCCAGAGTCGCGATATCGTACATTCCAGGAGCTAAGAGCTATCCCAATGTTCTAGTTTATGTCCACCCTTCTCTTCTTCAGGTTTTTTTTTCTCCTTAGCTTCATAACTAATTAGAAAGGTTTTTAAAGCTATTTCTGGCCATTCAGCTAAAATAAATGTGACCCCTCTCCCCATGAGACACAATGTGAGGGGGAGTAGAGGAAAGAAGATAGTCATTTCTGGGACAAGAGACTGCCCCTTCTTTATCGTCCTCTTCTCCTTGTTGTGCTTAATTTTCTCGCCATGTGTTATCGCAACATATGTAATATCCGAGCTTATCTGTAAAATGAGCTCCCGGCCTCCAGGCTGCAAATGATTCACAGGAACAGAACTTAAAGGTGTAATTTCCTGTGGCTGCAGCTTTATCAGCAAGTTCTCGGGTAAAGCGGATCAGGTGACCATACAGGAAGCCTGGGGAATGGCAGAAATGAAAATCTCGTGGGACAGGCAGGGGATAGACATGGTCTTGCCCGGTGACCCTTCCCTTGTATCTCATGCTACCTCCGGAGTGCTTCCCTTCTGATGCTACTGCGCTGGCCTAGCAGCAGACCCACGCCACAGCCTGCCCAGTCAGAAGCCTGTGTCAGAAGTCAGGGGGTGCAGCGGCAATGAAAGGCTCTGTGGCTTGCAAGCAGGCAGCTGTGGGTGTGACCAAGCAAATGGGTACCTCATATGTCAGCGTGTGTCATCTCAGTGGTGTGGGGGGCTGTGACATACGTGGTGGGTTTCCTTCTCACACCGTTTAACCTCTTCTAATTTTATCCCGTCCCAGCCTTTGGGCCCTTTGCAAATGTCGCTACACTTTCTCCTGCTTCCCCCCTCCTTCTCTTCCGTTGACCTTTTAAGGGAATCTTATGGGCGGGGCTTTTATGTAGTGGGGTAGGATGGATGTTGCAGGATGTAAACCCCTTCCATACTGAGGGGGCAGTGGGGCTGGAAACCACGGTGCTTACTGCTTAAAAGAAGCACGTCTTCATAAAGTAGCCTGTTTCTTGATTTTACATATCTAACGTTGTGGAAACTCTCTCCGTAGCTATGAAGGAGGAAAGCAAATGTCGCCCAGCTGAACATTAATGGCTGACAAAGATTGACCCACTGTCCATTCGGACTCTGTCCTCACATCAGTCATACATGTGGGTACAATGGACTAAAGAAAAAGAATGTATTTGCCAAATTTTCTTTTAGAGAGAGTGCTGTGTTTGTTTGGAAGAAACGCTGTGACACACTGTTTGGATTTGAAAGGTGGACTTCAGAGCACGCTCATGCAATGAAATGTTCTCCTAACTTCTGGGCCCCATGATAAAGAACAGGATGAGGGAGAGAAGAGGAGAGCAAGAGTGACTCATGAGAGACTCATGGGATGGGGGTGTAAAGTTACTGATCTCACAATTTTGAGGGATGTAGAAAGAATTGAACCTAGGACCTTTATCTTGTTAGGTAAGTACCACTAATCTATATTCTCAGACCTCTGTTTTACTCTTAAATTTAGTGGCAAGGTCTCCCTAATGGCACAGGCTAGCCTTGAACTCATTCTATAGCAGACAGGCCTTGAACTTGTCTCCTGAGGGGTAATAGCTGATATCACAAGGCTGTGCCACCAGGGCAGCTGCTCATCTCCTGAAATCTTGATAGGAGAATTTTTTTTTCTCTGAAACCTTGAGTGTCTTGTGAGCACTGGTGTGAAGTTGACACAAAAGTGTAGTGGGAGCTGCAGGCTGTGTTCCTGCCGCCCCAGCTCCTGGTCGCCTGACTAGCTTATGCCCCAAAATAACAACACACAAACTGTATTCATTTAAACATTGCTTGGCCCATTTCTATTCATGTGTGTAGCACCCCAAGGTATGCTTACCGGGAAGATTCTAGCCTACATCCATCCTGGGTCGGAGCTTCATCGCATCTGCTCTGGAGAGGAGAGCGGCATCGTGTCTGCCCTGGAGAGGGGAACATGGCGTCTGAGCTCACTTCCTCTTCCTCCCAGCATTCTGTTCTGTTTACTCCACCCACCTATGTTCTAACCTATGAGGGCCAAGCAGTTTGTTTATTATTTAACCAATGACCTTCCTCCATCATTTCCCCTTTCTCTGTTTAAACAAAAAGGAAAGGCTTTCACTTTAACATAGCAAAATTACATATGACAAAACAGTTATCAAGTAAAAATTAGTTACAATATTTATATCTACTTTATCTTTTACCACAACAAAGGAAAACTATAACTATAACTAACCATTCTTCAACTCCATCAAAGACTCCAGAAGGATATAATATTACCTAATCAAACAACTTCCAAAACTCTAGAAATCACAGCGACATCTTGCCTGGACAGTCACCCAAAGTTCTTTTGTACTGTTGGGGCATCCATCTTCGGCCTACAGCAGACTTTTTCCATGAAGCAGGAAATTTCAAAGGCAGTTCAGTCACTATCTGCTGTGTCCTGCATAATGTCTTGCAGACTCTTTCATGAGTCAGGAATCTTGAAAGATCATTTCACCTTTAGGCAAGTTCAGCAGTCCTCTCTCTGCGGGTTCTCTGTGTCCAGTTTATGCAACAGTCCAGGCAAGAGCAGTTTCTTGCCCAAATGGCTATCAAATTCCATAAGGATCCTCTTCGATGCCCATCTTCTTCTTGAAGTAGATTGGTGCTGCCAGGAGCAGAGTGTCTCATTGTCATGAAAAGTCCTAAGTTATTAAAACATTTAAAATGCCATATTCTATAATCTTTGAAAGATATGAAGAATGCCTATCTAAAATATATCTATGTACATCTAGAAAATCTAACATGACTACAAACTTGACTATTATAGATAACTATTCATTAACAACTTATATACATAACATTTTTACATGAGCTACACAATCACAATACCTTAATCTATATCAGAAATACATATACATATAACAAAATTGACCTTAAATTTAAATCGCTAAAGCAAAATCCATATCAATGCAAATTATTCATATCCCCCTTTAAATGTAAAAGAACATTTATAAACAATATTTGGGAATATGGACGTAGTTATTTCTCTCCAAACTGCTTCTTGCTGAATGGGGGCGCTGTTATTCAGATCTTTTATGGGATAACCTGTCTGCTAGGTTCATCTCAGTTGGCAGTTGAGCAAAGTAATTTTTTGAGGGTGTTCACAGCAACCTTTTGGGAGGGCGTGGTCTATCATACCATATTGTGATAGAAGTAATCCACAGGGTCTCATCTTCTGTGAAAACAAAAGAAGAAACTCTTTTTCAAAGCATCATATCCTTAGATCCAAATTCTGAAGTCAAGGTATTTTGAAAATATCTATCTTGGATTAGTTCAGCAGCATTTATAAACAAATATCTTTTAGCAACTGTTGCTCCTTCCTCAGCATTCAAACAATTCAAAGAGAGCATAATAGCATACAGTATCAAAATTCTCATTGTAATTTCCATCTTTGTGTAGCTTTATTTTAACCTCTATTTCATTTATTTTTACTTTACTTTTATTTTATTTTATTTTTGAGACAGGTTCTCTGTATATATTTGTCCTAAAATAACTCTGTAGACCAGACTGTCCTTGAACTCTCAGAGATCCTTCTGTCTCTGCTTCCCAGGCATTGGGATTAAAGACGTGTGTGCTACCACACCTGGAAGTCACAGAGGTCTGTTTGTCTCTGCCTTTTAGGCACTGGGATTAAAGGCGTGTGCCACCACACCTTGAAGTCACAGAGGTCAATCTCCCTCTGCCTCCCAAGTGTTGGGATTAAAGGTGTATACTATCACACCCAACTACTTTCTTTCTTTCTTTCTTTCTTTTTTTACTTTTAAGAATTTTAACTTTTAGCCTGCATATATATATATATTTTTAATAGGCTTGATTCCTTGTTTGAGTTACTCTGTTCAGAAACTTAAAGGTTGAGATAACAACGTTAGCCAGTTTAGCAGAGTAGCTCAGTGGCATTTGGTGCATTCAAGATGACATGCAGTCACTACCTCCACATGGCTCTAAAATATTTACCTCACCTCCAAGGAATTCTATCTGCTGACTATATGTAAGTCTATGGATTTACCTGTCCTGGATATTTCTTTCTAATCACACAGGATTTGCACTTTTTGTGTCTGACTTTTTTCACAGAAAAATATTTTCCTTTCTATTCTCTACTCCTCCGTGCCCCCTCTTCTCTCATATTTTTCTTTTTTCCCCTTTCTCTTCTTTTTCTTTAGTATACCTGTTATTCAGTGTGTAGTTCCCCAAAGCAGGTAACATCAGTAGAGCCTTGCTCATTCGAGATCTGTCCCATCTGTACATGGACTTTATTTCATAGTGAAAACTGGTACCTAGAAGCCTTTATTGAGTAGACAATTGTTCTGAGAAAGCCAAAGCTAGACAAAATGATGTTCATATGAAGCTACTAGACCAGTCCTCTCAGGCATACTGTTGTAGAGATGGGAAAGAATAAACACTCACTATAATATTACTTACAATGCTATTCTCTAAAATGTTACTTAAAAATAACTGATTAATAGTTATGGTACATCATTAAATGCAGAATCATTTAATGGTAATAAATGATGTAGCCTGCATATATTTTTAAACACACTGTAAATCATTTAAAGGTTTTCATTGTCTTTGAATCTCTCTTTACTGTATATCTCTCTTTTTCTGACCACACGAGCCTTTAAATTACTGAGCAATGTGGGTAGGACTAAAGCCGTGGCTTTGCCAGCTAAATCCAGCCCATTCCTTAGCTTTCCAGCCTTATCGCGGAGGTACTGCTGGAGCCATTTTAGCGCCACAACTCTATGGTGTTTCAAGGTTCCTGCCAGCAAGCAAGTTGCAGCATTCTGCTCACAGATCACACTCATTTGGACTGACTGCCTGAAAGAGTCAGAGTTTGCCCTGGCAGGACAGACCAGAAAGCCAGCATTTTAAATAAAACAGCACAACTTTTTTCCTGCTATGGCTGAAAACAAACAAGCATGCAGTCAGCTTTTATCAATACCATTTAAGTGTTTCGTGGCAGGACCTCTTAATGAGCTGCAGGAATTTGCAGCTAAAGCTGAGTCAGGAAGCCTCTCTTAGATGAGAGTGCTTGCTTGCCTCTAGCAAACAGAGCAGACCCGAGAAATTGCTGCTACCAAGAAAACATGCTTTACTCGATTCTTCCCAAGCTTTCTCAGGCTTTCTGTAGATTCAGTGCCTCATGTCTGGGCGCCACAAAAGCCATGGAAGTACAGGCAGGAAGGAACTAGAGGCAGGAGACACTGTAAGGCAAAGCCTTTAGGCTATATAAAAAACCATAGGAGAAAGCTGAAATTATAAAGGCTGTGGAATCTGAGGAGTCAGAAAGCCAAGAAGGTACTCTACTGACTCGGAGGCCAGAGCAGGAGAGTGATTTACTTACTGAGAGATGTTTGACATTTTCTCTGTAATAACATAGAACTGTACATTATAATCCTGGATTAAACCTGCATTCACCACCTTCTTAATATGGTTTGATGTAGATCGTGCCCCACGAAGGTCTATCTATTAGAGGCAGGGTGCCAAGAGCAGTGCTATTTGGAGGTGATGTGGGCCTTTAAGAGGTGGGGGTCTATTGAGAAGTCCTTAGGTCCCTGAAGGTATGCCCTTTAAGGGGATTGTGGGACCCTATTCTCTGTCTCCTTCTCTGCTTTTTGTCCTAAGATAATGAACAGTTTGTCAATATCTCCTTGCCAGGGACAGTGGGCACTGCACTAGGGCTACAAAGTAATGAGGTCCCATGCTCTTAGACTGGAAGCTCCTCTGATTTGTAAGTCAACTTCTCTGCTTCTCAAGTGGCTTATACTGTGCATTTTGTCACAGTGATGGAAAATTGATGACTATATTCCTTTTGGGTATTGAATGAATCAAATATGGCAGCATTATTTTTCATTTCTGCATAGTTTGCACACTTAGATTCTTTTATTTCTATGCTTTTATTTAAGTTGAAAATGTTTTCTATTATGTAAATAAATACACAATTGTTCCATTTATCTATTTTTTTTTTCAGCTGAAGGCCCCAGACTACGCAGCCATTGGTCAGAATGCAAATCGCCCAGGGTCTTATTCTTAAAACCAGTCACCAGAGTGGTGGTGTTTGTGGCGGGACAATTCTGACAGGTACCTCTGCCAGGTTGAGGACCATGTGGGCTTGTGTAAGCTACAGGAAGACCTTCAGAATTAATGTTTAGAAAATTTCAACCCTTTGAAGTACCTCAAGTGGTGGGGATGAGGGACAGGGCTGGGAGGGATTGGACAAATCAAATCATCAATGTCTAGAAAGTGAAAGCACAGGTTGAGAACCAGGGCTGCAGGGTGACTTTTCCCAAGGCTGCTCTAACCTCACCATGCCACTGATGCCCATAATTTCTAGCCTTGGGGTCCTCGAATCAAATCAACTTCAACTAATCTTCTTTTCTTTTCTTTTCTTTTCTTTTCAACCAAAGTGTGGTCAGTTCTAAGACTATAAAAACAAAAGAGAAACCCATCAGCTCCCTGGAGGAGTCCACGGTTTTTTAAAGGTGAGCTTACTGTTTGAGACAACATTGCTTCTATGGGTCAGTGAACCAGATTACTGTTTGCACATAGACCATAGAGACTGTATTTTACTATTGTGCACAGAGACCAGTAGCTGATGGTGTTATAGTATCCATCGCTAGCAGATATGTATTGGAAGTATAAGGTTCTTTAATTTCTAGTATGGTCTTTGTCCAGTTCAGATAGCCGAGAGATTGTGTATTACCAGAGTCAATCTTCAGTATTTCTTTAGAAGTTTGGATTTGGCTTAAAAAATTCTTTACAAATTTTTTTGGCTTTCCAGGGCTGTTGTGTTTTACAGGTTAGCTTGTATACTGGATATGTGTATCCAGCGGAGGAGAGAAACAGAAGCTGGTATTCAGAGACTTATTATTTGGACCCTCTGTCTACAGGACATAGAGAGGGCATCAGGCTTCAATTTGTCCAGAGATGCCACTTTATAATTATCATGAAGGTGACAGAACCTGGCAGATGGCATTGCTGACCACAACACTCTCCCAATTCAGCGCAACCCACAAGGCTTCTGTTTACTGCACAGGACCTTTTAGAAAATGAGGAACCATATGTTTAGCTTAAGAGAGACATGACTCAGAAAATATGTTTATGAAACTTTGAAATGTTAGGACAGGGAAGGATTTTAGAAAGCACAATGTTTAGCCATCTAATTTGCCATGTGTAAAAAGGACTTTGCATTTAGAACTCTGTGGAACACTGGAGATTTTTCTGTTTACTTGTAGGTGAAGAAGGCAGTGTCTGGAGAGGTGACTTCGCATTCCTTTAGACCTCCAATCCCTGTCCTTTGTGTTTTGCTGTAGTGTTTGCCTCCCAGATGGCTGGCGGTGGAGAGAGTCCAGATTCAGACCGCTGATAGAATTTAAGTGCTATGAAATGTGTCAGGAATTACATCAGCCGCATCAGGCTTGATGTTCGCATTCTTTCAGCATTTCATAGACCTCTGCAGCACTGCTGTTCTTCCACAGCTGATGAGCTGTGACCACCCCTCGTAGTGTTGCTCAGTCTGACACGGATAAAAGTGTCTCCTGGCAACCCAATAGGATCTGTAGTTTGTGTGTTGAGTGGTGGTGGAGGGGCTAAGTCAATGAGATGGTGATGATGGCACAGCTTTTCGCCACAGTGACTAATTCCAGCAAGTTGTTTCATCCTGGCTCCATCCCAGTCTCTTCATAAACAAAATGAATACATACCCACTTTATCCTCCATTACAAGGATCTGGGGAGCTTCGCATGAGTGGAGCGGTTGTGGTACCAAAGATCTCTGTAGTAAACACATTGCCAGACAGCTGGCCGAGTTCTCCATACTTTAAGAACATAACTCCCAAGCACCATTTATCTGTACTCAGACTTTCTCCTTAATTCTAGGGTTTCTCTCATAGGATCACATTTAAACAAATAAATAGGAAACAGAAAAGCAACAGGTGCTGGATTCCTCTCAGAGAGTGGGAGTACTAGATTAAAACTTTTTAAAATTGATTTTACTGAGCTCTACATTTTTCTCTGCTCCCCTCCCTGCCTCTCCCCTCCCCTTCAACCCTCTCCCATGGTCCCCATGCTCCCAATTTACTCAGGAGATTTTGTCTTTTGCTACTTCCCATGTAGATTAGATCCATGTATGTCTTAGGGTCCTCATTGTCTAACATTCTCTGGGATTGTGATTTGTGGGCTGGTTTTCTTTGCTTTATGTTTAAAAACCACTAATGAGTGAGTACATGGGATAATTGTCTTTCTATGTCTGGCTTACCTCATTCAAAATGATGTTTTCTATCTCTATCCATTTGCCTGAAAATTTTATAATGTCATTTTTCTCTGCTGTGTAATACTCCATTGTGTAAATCTACCACATTTTTCTTATCCACTTTTCAGTCGAGGGACATTTAGGTTGTTTCCAGGTTCTAGCTATGACAAACAATGCTTCTATGAACACAGTTGAACACATGTCCTTGTACAATTGAGCATCCTTTGGATATGTATCCAAAGTGGTGTTACTCGGTCTTGAGGAAGGTTGTTTCCTAATTTTCTGAGAAATCACCATACATATATCCAAAGGGGCTGTACCAGCTTGCACTCCCACCAGCAATGGAGAAGTGTTCCCTTTATCCCACATCCTCTCCAGCATAACTTGTCATCAGTGTTTTTGATCTTGGTCATTCATACAGGAGTAAGATAGAATTACTGAGTTATTTTGATTTGCATTTCTCTGATGACTAAGGATGTTGAACATTTCCTTAAATGTCTTTCAGCCATTTTAGATTCCTCTGTTGAGAGTTCTCTGTTTAGGTCTGTACTCCATTTTTTTTATTGGGTTATTTGTTCTTTTGATGAGCATTTTCTTGAGTTCTTCGTATATTTTGGAGATCAGACCTCTGTCCAATGTGGGGTTGGTAAAGATCTTTTCCAATTCTGTAGGCTGTCATTTTGTCTTATTGACCATGTCCTTTGCTTTATAGAAGCTTTCCAGTTTCAGGAGGTCCCATTTATTAATTGTTTCTCTCAGTGTCTGTGCTACTGGGGTTATATTTAGGAAGTAGTCTCCTGTGCCAATGCATTCAAGTGTACTTCCCACTTTTTCTTCTATGAGGTTCAGTGTGGCTGACTTTATATTGAGGTCTTTCATCCATTTGGATTTGAGTTTTGTGCATGGTGATAGATATGGATCTATTTCATTCTTCTCCATGTTGATATCCAGTTATGCCATCACCATTTGTTGAATTTCCTTTCTTTTTTCCTTTTGATATTTTTGTTTCTTTGTCAAAAATCAGGTGTTTGAAGGTGTGTGGATTAATATCCAGGTCTTTGATTCAGTTCCATTGGCCCTCCTATCTGTTTTTATGTCAATACCAGGCTGTTTTCATTACTGTAGCTCTGTAGTAGAGTTTGAAGTCGGGGATTGTGATGCTCCCAGAAGCTCTTTTATTGTACAGGATTGTTTTGGCTATCCTGTTTTGTTTGTTTGCTTTTCCATATGAAGTTGAATACTGCTCTTTGTCTATGAAGAATTTTGCTGGGATTTTGATGGGCATTGTATTGAATCTGTAGATTGCTTTTGGTAAGATTGCCATTTTTACTATGTTAATTTTACCTACCCAAGAGCATGGGACACTTTCTGGTGTCTTCTTCAATTTCTTTTTTCAAAGATATAAAGTTCTGGTCATACAGGTCTTGTTTGGGTAGAGTTACTCTAAGATATTTTATGTTATTTGTAGCTATGGCAAAGGGTGATGTTTCTCTGATTTCTTTCTCAGGCCATTTATCATTTGTGTACAGGAGGGTTACTGATTTTTTTGTGTTAATCTTGTATCCTGCTACATTACTGAAGGTGTTTATTAGTTGTAGACATTCCTTGGTAGAGTTTTTGGGGTCCCTTATGTTAACTATCATAATATCAACAAACAGTTAGTTTGACTTCTTTTCCAATTAGTATCCCCTTGATCTCCTTTTGTTGTCTTATTGATATAGCTAGGAACTCAAGTACTATATTGAATAGATATGGAGAGAGTGGACAACTTTGTCTTATTCCTGATTTTAGATTAAAACTCTTAAAGTGTTGGTGTAGGAGGTTCTTCTGTTCATGTGTTGCTTTCATTGGGTAATGAATAAAGAAACTGCTTTGGACCTGATAGGGCAGAACTTAGGTAGGCAGAGAAGACAAAACTGAATGCTGGGAAGAAGGCAGAGTGGGAGACGCCATGGATCTTCTGCCTGAGATGGACGCTGGTTAGAATCTTGCCAGTAAGTCACAGTCACGTGGCGATATACAGATGAATAAAAATGGGTTAAATTAAGATGTAAGAATTAGCCAATAAGAAACTAGAGCTAATGGGCCAATACAATGAATACAGTTTCTGTGTGGTTATTTTGGGTGTAAGCTAGCGGGGCAGCCGGGACAAGCAAGGGACCTGACAGTGTTTCCTTTACTGGAGAAGCTTTCTTTAATGTCTAGAGTTAAAACAGTCCAGTGTTCTTCACTGCCCTTCATCATACACTTCAGTAAGTATCCCTGGTGGGAGGAAAGAGGCAGAAAATTCCCTCCTGAAAGTCTTTGAAGATTTTTCCATAGAAATGACATTCATTTGGAGGAAAGTAGATTCCTTATAATGTTTGCCATCTATTTCTTAAATGCCCTTTTTATCCTTTGGGAGAATCAACTATTCTTTTTATAGAAAGCAATATTGCCATGGTATAGAACAGATGCAAAATCATCGTGAATTTTAAGGTAATTTGTAAGACTTCAAAGAATTGCACACTGACATATTTTAACTCTGTCCCACAAAGATCTCACTTTTGAAAGAATGTTGTTTGCCCTTGAAGCTGGGATAGACAAGTTTGGGGGGAGTATTGCTCTTACATAGTTTCCCCTGGGATGACTCTCTCTTGTCTGAGTAGCCAGTTCTGGCAAATCAGTTGTGTTTGCATCCCCAGTCAGTTGTTTCTTACCTGTGTAACCTTGGACAGGTCCCTTCACCTCTTCACATTCCCGATTGTCTGTAATACGATGAGGAATCAAGCAAGGAAACACACGGCCAATGCCAGCACACTGCCAGACAAAGTGTGAGCACTGAGAAAGGAGCTACGGCTATGAGCAGTTTTAAGCTGTGTTTGCTGAAGTCTAGCACATGAAAATGTGTGCGCATGTATAGGTAGGTGCCTGTAAGTGAAAGGCAGAGAGAGAAAAATTTTACCAGACAGCACCTCACCTATGTGAGGCAACTTAGTTTCAAATTATCCCTGTTTTTCTGTTCAAAATGCATAATTATTTACAAAAAAATCCCAGGCAGGAGGGGAGATAGACTTGCTAAGAAAAGGAACTGAGATGGCTCTAAAAGGATGCAATGAGGACTGGAATGAGGAAGAAACTGGCATCGCATTGAGTACTTAATAGACAGGAAGTAAAGAGCTTTGGCTGAGACTCGCGAAACCTTTGTGACCTAATTAATGACACCTGGAGGGAAAGCAGGGCTCTTGCCCTGAGAGGGAAACTCAGCCTCAAATACTCTGCAGAGTTTTGACTGCTTTTGACTTGAGACAAGGGTAGAAGAAATTGCAAGGGAGAGTTGAAGGGCGGTTTATTACGTCTGTGTTGCAAAGGGGCAGGGGAACCGCAACCTTGAAGAGAACATTTTCTGGAAGGAAGTGGCTAAGGTAACACCGTGAGCAAGAAGCAAGGCTATTGCTGGTGAAAGTGACTGCTGGCTGCTGGGAGGGGAGCTACTGCTTTAAATCGCCTCAGACGTTAAAGACCCTCCTTCTCGTTAAAGCCCCTCCTTCTTGTAGGAGAAGCACTGGCGTTGGCAGAGAGGTCAGTTCCACAGGCATGGAACTTTGCTTGAACATTCAGGCTCAAATCAGAGACCAAATAGTAGTAGCTGAAAATGGGGTAGAGACGATTCAGTGTAGCCCAGAGGCGAATTCCTTTCTGGTTTTTGGAAACATCAGTGATTCCTCCAATTGTTAAAGTATAGGAGTAAATACTTCCTGTTACTGTCTGTTTGTGAGACACCTTAAATGAGGTCATACTTTAATTGAAGAAGCAGTAACTATTATGGATGCAGCCAAGATATTATTTATTATTTTTTCTCTTGTTCATACAAGAAAAAAATTAACCATAAACCAAATTGCTTGTATGAATAGTTAGGTGGATATGAACATGATTGGAAGTATTAAGAGCTGGGAACACAGAGCAATTTTCTGAGGGACATGAATCTGTCGATTCAGATTATTGGAAAGATGGCCAATGAGTATGGTCAATGTGCTGAGTGTGATATCAACTGCCAAGCTTCCCACTGGACCAGTCCCAAACTGTCCAAACTTGACACTCTTTCCACTACCTAAAAATCAAAATAAAATTCTCTCTGGTTGACCCCACTTTCACCTCCAGCTGTGGTCCTGCACCTTTTTACGTCTGCACAGTGACACTTACAAGGTGAGAATGGTCTAGAACATTCTTTTCAAACAGTTATCTTGCTGTCACTAAGTCTCCCTAGCCTTTCTGAACCCTCTTCATGAAGTGTTCTGCTCGCCATAATTTGGTGAAACCCCTCCTCTTGTGTCATTTGTGGCTCCCACCTTGCTGAAGCCAGCTGTCGTTTCTGAGCCCCCACATCATTTGACAGAGCGGCTCACTCTAGTCCTGCGTTCTCTTATCTCAGTCTCGAGGACCTAACACCAGCCTGGTGTTCTACCTCATTCCTGTCTCCCTCTCTCTTCCCCTGTCACTTCTTCCCCAGCTTCTAAGCTGAGGATTTCAGAGAATCCCGAGATTTGTCCTTGGTGGATTCTCTTTTCTGTCACCTCTCAGTACCTACTTGTTTTGCCCAATATCATGGCTCCAGCTCCCATGCATATCCGGAAGACTCTGAAAGGGCTGTTTCTAACCCAGACATTTCCCCTGGACTCTGGGTCTATAGACACCTATTTGACATTTCCATCTGGGTGTCTACTAATCATCTCAAACTTAACATGTCATAAACTGAGTTCCCAACACCTCCCAAGTCAGAAACTCTATCATCTCCCTATCATTTAGCAGCAATACTGTTATGGGGGCTCCACACAAAGCTTTGATACAAACCTTTGCTCTTCCTGTACCTATCATTGTGCACCCAGTTTCCCCACCCATTGTCTGAATTTTATGTTTAAGAGAGAACTAACTGGCCCTTTCTCACCACCCACTTGGTATCTCTCTGGTCCAGTTCATGTCATCTCCCATGGGGAGTAGTGCGGTCGTCTCCTCCCTGGTCTTTTGTGTTGATTTTGGTCACCTTGCCATCCATGTGCTGCACGGCAGCCAGAGTGACCTGTTGAAGCCTAGGTCAGATCAAGTCACATTCTTCCCATGATCTCATGTCTTCCTCAGCATAAAGGCCAATGTTTTGACCTCAGTCTATAAGGTTCAGAAAGGTTTTGTCCCATGTCACCTCTCTAAATTTATCTTTCATCCTTCTCTGATTTCTCAAACCAGTCAGTCTCTCTGTGCCGGATGCACTCCTGCTAGAGGGCCCTTGTGCTTCTTCTTCCCTTTGTCTGTCTGGATTGTTCTTCCCAACCTGTCTGTGTGTGGCTGTGTGCATACCGCTGCCATCTCTTCAGCTGTTTATCCCTGAAAAGATTTTCCACGAGGCTTCTTTTCTTTATATATGTCTGTGTGTCTGTGTGTGCCTGAGTGTGCCACATTTTTCAAGTGCTCACGCTTGAAAACCCAGAAGAGGGCATCAAACCTCCCAGAACTGGAGTTCAGACAGTTGTGAGCTACCACGTGGGGGCTCTGAACTAAACTCGGGTTCTTTGAAAGAACAGCCAACGCTCTTCCCTACCCAGCTATTTCTCTTGTTGAGTCTTATTTTCCCAGGGAGCCTATCTAAAGTCTCACTCTTTTCTCAATGTGTTTCCCTCTTCCCTTCTCCAGCTTTTCTCCTTTACTTTGTGGCACCCAGTACATTTTATATACAGGCCTGTCTGTTCCCTTTCCTTCCCACCAGGATGCTTGCTCAGCAAATGATTTATTTGTTTTATTTAGATATGTAGCCATTTTGTTCTTAAAAAACAGCAGATGACATGCCATAGGCCTCAATTAATTTTCGTGGTGAAAATGGATGGAACTAAGTTCCAGGTGAGGATAAACCATTTCTCAGAACTCTAGCTCGGCCTGAGTTGTGTGATATTTTGATCGTGTTCTGACAAATAAAGCTTACTTGGATTCAGAGGGCAGAGTTAGCCACTAGTCAACCAAAATTAACCGCAGAGGTTTTGGAACACTGGGGACAGATGGAGCAGGTAGTACGGCAGGGTGGAGAGGGACCTGGCTCTTTGTTTGGAGAAAGGAAGGGAGCAGGTAGGAAGAACTGGTGACCTTTCTGCTTCTCTGACCTTTCAGGCTCTGACCCAAATATCTGACTCCTGAATTTTTACTAATAAAGATTAATTAGAATAACACTTCAGCCCTGTTAGTTCCAAAGTTATATATTTTTATAAGAATTCTATTGTCCTTTTAAGTTGAATAAATTTTGACATTCATAGCCATAGAACCATTGTAATCTTTGGTCTATAGAGTTTTCAGTGACCATTAATAGCAACAGTCGTGATAGTTGTCTACTTTAGCCATTTACTAAGTGTCCTTGAACTTGCCCTGAATTGTTATTATAGACTTGGTGATGGATAGTTCTAACTCAGCAACTGCGTGACTCTGTTGGTCTCCTCTGTTAAAGGAGAATCTCTCTCTCTCTCTCTCTCTCTCTCTCTCTCTCTCTCACACACACACACACACACACACACACACACACACCCCTCTGAGTTGTCGGAACCTGTATGAACATTCAATATATGCGTAATTTTGATACCACGACAAGGAAAAACAATTTCACTAGGAAGAATGGCTATGTGATAGTAACACTGGCTTGTGTGCTTTTTGCCAGTTGGAGCATTTGCTGTCCATTGCTCTCTGCTTGGGGGGTAGGATAAGATTTGCATTGGCAAAGGAAGTTACCGATCGTAGAACATCATTATAGTATGCATGAACAGTTTTAATTGACTATAGACGCAGAGCCACAAACAACTGCAGTCATAAGCTGCTGCTAGAATCTCTTGTCGCATACAAAGCCTTTTCTCAGGCAGAATTTCTTTTTAAAATCACATTTGGTGGGCATTGACATTATTCTGGGAAGCTGAGACTTCTTAGCTGTGATCTGTTTAAGATGATACAATGAGGTAGGAGTGCATTGAATACTTTATTTCTGATCCCTTCACTAGCTCACTTTCAGAGAATGCGAGCTGTAGCAGAACTCTGCTCTTTGCAATGCTGGTGTTCCCGGCTGAGTTCAAGCTGCCCCGCCTCCAAACACACCTCCTACCCATCGTGGAGGTGTTAACTGAGACGGGTAGAGATGAGTGGAATCACAGAGAAGACCAAGCTCTTTAAAAAGTCTCTTATGCACAGTGAGATGACAAGACGCTCACGCTTTGGGAGTGCCCAAAGAAATGGAACCTTCAAATAGGAATCATTTAAATCAACAAGTCAACACAAGGGTTCTGGTGTGTGTCTGATGCTCAGGGGAATATTAGAAAGCCGGAGTGAGCTCCAGTTTTGGAGGGATGGCTGACAATATCACTTAACCAGGACTCTGCTTTTTCTACCAATGTTTACAGACATCGGCGGAGGCTTCTAAACACTTTGAGGTTAAAATACACGTGTGTTGGTTTTACCTCCTCCCTCTTGCTTTCATTCTCTCCCCCGTCTCTATTTTGTCTCTTCGAGTCAGGATTTTACTATGTAGCTCTGATTGGCTTCGAACTCAAGATCCCCCTGCCTCAGTTTACTGATTCCCAGGATTACAGCTGAGATCCTACCACTGCTGGCTTCCTGTGCCTTCCTTTAAAAAAAGGTGAAGGACTTTGTTCCCTAAGCCCTTTTCACCTCTGTTCTCTTGGTTTGTCCAGCAATATCCACACCTGTCACCTCCCTATCCTCCCTGTCATTGTGTCTTCCTTCATCTGGAGCCCTGGTGCTCCCTTCTATTCTTTTTCTGGATAACCCTTCCTCATTCTTTGAGAGTAGTCTGAGTGATCAGTCCTTTAAGCTCCTTTCTTCCCCATCCTGTCCTCACTAGGGGAGATGCCTCTTCTCTGCTACCCCGCTAGACTCTTTGCTTTCTGTAGTTACTGAATTGTTCTGCTCTGATTCATCTATTGGGCCAAGGGATGCCACAGGGCTTAAAATTGTTAAATGCTCAATAAAACATTGATTCTGGGAGTAAGTGAATTGTAAACTGTGGGGCAATGCCTGGCACAGCACCTTTAATGACCTGTACAGCCTGTGGCGTTAAGGATGGAACTTAGCATACAGTGAATATCCAGAAGGCTCAGAAGCACAACCTCAGTTCTCACATTGGCCTCTGAGCCCCTTGTCCCCTTGGGGATGGACACGGTGGTTTGAATGATTTAAAGAACATCACAGCTCACCTGCTATCAAGAGTGTGTCAAGGATATTCTCAGAGTGGAGCTCTGAGGTGCTTTAACCACTGTATCAGGGCCACACGAAAGCAGTTATCTTGGTAGTCAACAGTTCTGTAGTCAGAATCCAGGCCCCCTCAACAAGAGGGAAATTATGCCTGGTTCTGGAAACCATGAATCTCGGAGAGAATCTACTGCTGCCACTTTGCTAAGCCAGCACCATTCCTAACTGCATTCTGAGTATTTGTCCTTCTACCTACAGGAGAACATAGCCCTCACCCCTCATCAGAGTAACTTCTCTTAGTAGCTGTAACAGATGAAGGTCACTGCAGGAAACCAGAGTGCATCAAAATGCAGAGAACAAGAGATGCTGTGGTACCAGGTCCCGCCTGCTCCGTCTCTAACACAACTGCTGCACGCAAGGCTCAGTGAATATCACAGAAGGGGGCGGGGATATTTTAAGAACCAGAGGAACAAGAAATTCCTGTGAGATGTGTTTCCTAGAAATGACAGGGAAATCTCAAAACCATGGTTGCCTAAACAAGACCGAACAAAACACCAATAGGCATGCTAACATGGAAGGGGAGACTCGTGGAGTCCCAACCCTAAACAAATAACTATAGGTAACTAGGGATTCCGAGAGTAGGAGAAGCAGTCTTTCCCAGGGAGAAGCATACTAATTGGTTATCCAGAACCAAGTGGTCAGTTCTGAAATCATATGTATATAAATAAGATTATACAGAAAAGTAAGTTATACACACACAAATTTTAAAAAGAGGCAATGAATGTGTGTGTGTGTGTGTGTGTGTGTGTGTGTGAGAGAGAGAGAGAGAGAGAGAGAGAGAGAGAGAGAGAGAGAGCGCTGGGGGAGATGATATAGTTGTATTTTAATTTCAAAAAAAGAACAAATCATATTTTTTAAAAAGTATCTATCTGGAAATCATATGAATGTCAAAGGAAAGAGTTTCTCTTCACTAGCCATAAGCACTCCACAGAAAACACTACCTAGAAAAAAAATTGAATCAAAGTGCTGTTACCCTCCACCATACAACAAAGCTCCATGAAGAGAGATTCACAATGTGACCCTTGAACGGTGGTGAATGGAACAGAGATCAGATTTTCCACTCGGACCCCTGGTTTCTCCCGCACAGTCCACCCCCTGCACCCGTCCCATGCCCAGCCTTCAAGTTAGTTTGTCCTACACCCAGGGGAAACATCTAGTTCCACAGAGGGTCTTGAGAGCCCTCCAGTCCCTCATGGAAAGTGGAGTGAGTAAGACTTAAGTCAGGCAGCCGCTGAGGCTGAGAAACTCGGGGGCCAAGGAGCAGGTCAGAGTTTTCCCCCTTCTACTTTTAGCTCTCCTCCACCCCAAACAGAAACCATTTCCACCCCATGTCTCGTCCCCAACCTCAGCTTCTGGTGGTCTACCACAAACACTCTGGCTGACAGTGGGAGAGTCACCCACCCTCCTGCCAGGTCGCACACTAAGCTGAGGAAACCAGCACAGGAAGGGCCGTCAAAAGGACGGCTTTGGCCTTTTGAAAGTCATTTATCTATTTATTTTATGCATGTGAGTGTTTTGTCTGCATTGTGTTCCTATTGCCCTTGGATCCCCTGGGACTGGAGTTACAGACAACTGTGAGCCAGCATTTGGGTGCTGGGAATGGAACCTGGGTCCTCTGGAAGAGCAGCCAGTGCTCTTAACACATTTCTTTGCTTGACTCTTTGACTGTTGAGCATGAAGAGGAAATGGCAGATGGTGGGCTCTGAAAATGACACACTGTTCCTCACGCTTCTGGATGTCATGGAGGGACAGAGGTATCAGTGATCTGGGAGCTTTGTCTTGGGGATCTTTGATTATAGAAGACAATTTGTGCTCTCTACTTCTGAACCTACCTCTAATGGTTACTCAGAAATTCCAAATATAGCACCAAATGAGAGAAAGGGAGCAGATGAGAATATTCCCCAGAAAGAACCAAGGTGTGGAGAGGAACTATTATTATTATTATTATTATTATTATTATTATTATTATTATTATTGTATTGATAAGGAGTGAGAGCAATGGCAGGGATGCTCAGCTGCCTCCTGAAGTTAGCCACAAACTTTGAAATACTTTTCTGTTTATAATTTGTACACTAGGAAGGAGATAAGTCACAGTTAAGAGCTGAACGGGTACCGGACAACTTCTCTCAGGGTCATGAACTTGGTAATTGAATAATAGTCTCATTTGTTGCCCACAGCCAGGACAACAACCACAAAGGAGCAGGTAAGGTTATGAGGATGTACCAGGTCACAACACTAGTGAACAGATTTGATAAATAGCAAAGGCCTGGCATGAAGCAGTTAGAGTCGAGTCTCATTCCGCTGGCGACACAGGAGAGAAGCAGTTAGAACTGGAGTCTTAGTCTGCTGGCAGCTGCAGATTGGTGGGGAATTGGGCATTTGATCCAGAACTCTCTCTGGCTCCCAGGAACTTCTGAGTGGCCCCCAGAAGTTCAAGTGCAATCTGGCTGGGGCTTCAATCACTTAAAATGGAAGATGGTATACTATGTGATCCTTCCTTCATGAGGCAAAGGATGCCGCTTCTGTTCTTCAAGAGAAAGGAAGATGAAGAGAGAAAATGCCCGACCCACTAAATTGTTTCAGGCCTGCTGTCAGCTGGTTGCCTGCCTGATGTATATGCCCAGGGTGTCTGTGAGAGAACTGGATTCACTATAACAGTCCCGTCCCTTTAAGAGCTAGTGCTGCAAGGTTTTCTGTTGTTGCAACCTCATCAGCATTGATTGTTATATTCTACCCTGGCCTCTTCTTAGTCCATTTTCTTTGCCCAGCAAAGTGTTTTCTTTTCCTTCCTTCCTTCCTTCCTTCCTTCCTTCCTTCCTTCCTTCCTTCCTTCCTTCCTTCCTTCCTTCCCTCCCTCCCTCCCTCCCTCCCTCCCTCCCTCCCTCCCTCCCTCCCTCTCTCCCTCCCTCCATCCCTGTTCTCTTAGCTCAGATTTCTGTTTGCATTACTGTGGGCAACTTGTGAGACTGGCATAACGGGGGGATCTGAAGAACCTCAGAGTCTTCTGCATGTATAAGGGTCCAAATGGTTGATGAAAACACCACCTTTGTTCTGTTCAGAATTAAAACCAATGATATGACGTCTATTTAACAGGATATTTCAGGAGAAAAAGATGCTCCTCCATTTAAGGTAAATATAAAACAGACTCCAATTTTAGAAATGCTTCAACTGTGAGAAACAGGTGTCTTAGCATGGTAGTCACGTGGTGATGCGTGGCTATAGATCATTTAAGGACAAACAGCACTCCACACTTTTTTTTTGCTTTTTTCACACAGAACGCTGTTACCCAGCATATAATTATTACGTCACTAATCCAGAGATGCTCTATGAAAAGAACTCAGAGTTAACTACCGCACATCTTTTTTTTCATCCTCCTCTTCATGAATCTTTTCTTACAAATCTTTTTGATGATAAGCTCCAACAAAAAAAAGAAGATAAATTAAGAAAGAGGAAGAAGTGGGCCCTAAGAAATAATGGGGTTTATCTCTAGACAGCAGCAGCGAAAGCCTTAAAATAACCCAAGAAGAGGGCTCTTCAGCATGAGAGTGATTCAGGATGTAGAGGTGAAAAGTCCTTATGCCCGGGGAGAAGCATTGGAAAAATCAGGGAAGTTAAACTCTCAGGCATCCTTCAAAGGAAAGAGAAGTCTAATCTGTTCCTCCTGGATTGCTGGGAATGGATGTAGTTTACAACCTGGTGATCCTTTGCTGTCTGATGAGCCAGGCTCTGCCTATGTCTTCCAGAATTTACATTTAACTCAACCCAGACCCTTCCCCGCCTAAATCTTGAGCATGGCTTCTAGGCCATAAAATCCATGCGTGAGTGATATCACTTGTACTTTACAACAGCCTACATTATCTTATGGCCAGGGCAATCCTGATGCCCACAGGTACCATGTTTGTCTGTATGAATTTAACTGTATGAAAGAAAAGGAGAGGTAGCTATAATTAAAGAATAAATAGCTGGACAATTTGAAAGTAGGACAATTTGAAAGCTGAGGACCAGTGTGATGATTAATCTCACTTTTCAACTCAATGAGCTCTAGGCTTACCTAGATGGGCCTCTGGACTTACCTGTGAGAGACTACTTAACTTAGGTTAATTGAGATGGGAAGACCCGTCCTCTGTGGGTGGCATCATTCCCTAGGCTATATAAAAAGGAAAAAGTGGGCTGTACACAAGCATTTATTGCTCCCTCTGCTTCTTGACTATAGATGTGCTGACCAGCTGCCTCTTCAGTCTCCTCCCACTGTAATGCCCCTCCTGTGAAGACTGTATCCTGAAACTATGATCCAAAATGAAAATTCCCCAACTTGAATTACTTTTATAAGGTTTTTAAATCATAGCAACATGAAAGTGTAAGAAGAATAGATGAATCAACATTCTTATTTTCATTATGAATTTTTGCTTTTGAGGGCTATTTGACATTTTGAAAACCATGTTCATGTTTATAGTGAAAATCTTTGAAGCACATAATTAGGTTGATGTGACTTTTTTAGTGAATCTAATCTATTTATACTAATCAGAGCTTATTTTTCTAAATACTCACAAATAATTTATTTACTAATATAAGAGCTGGATCAAACTGAACACCACGTTGTTCTGGAAACTACCATGCCTTTATGTTTGAAAATATAAACAGTATTCAATGCTTTCTATTGCCTTTCTCTGACTGTTTAGGTCATATTTAGATTCACATAATTTGATCAAGATACAGTATATGCATGGTGAAATTATGAATTAAAAAAGAAAATATATTAGGATTTTAGGCTAAATAAAATATCCTAAATGACAAAAAGATCATGTTGTTAGCTCAAGGAGGGGGCTAGTGTTCTTGAGACATCTCAAGAGCACACCATATAAGAAAGAAGAAATAAGATGCTCAAGTTTCAGTCATCCAGGTGGGTCAATGTTTACAAAATGGCACAAATTCAATTATGATGCAGTTACTAGACCCAAACAGAATGTCTTAGAACAGTGTCATGGGGTCTCAGATGTATTTTGAAAACCAAAGATGCTTCGCATCTCTGTGGCCTGCATATCAAGGAAAAATTAGACTCTATTTATAACTACTTACATGGGGGAGATTTTCCAAGAGCTAAAGGAAGCCATAAGGCATTGCTTAACAGATATTTACATTACTATTCACAACAGTAGTGAAATTATGTTATCAAGTAGCAGCGAAATAATTTTATGGTTAGGGGAGTCACCACAACTTGATGAATTGTATTAACGAGTCACAGCATTAGGAGAGTTGAGAATCACTGTACTAGAGGCACATGTGCCCTCCATAAATAAAATGTAATAAAAACCATAAAATAATGTGAACTAATGTAGATTGAGGGCTGAATACACGCCACAACAATTTTTAGTATTTTGCGTGTGCTACCTCATTTAATTCTTCCAGTACTTTCAAATGATATTTATCAATATTACTTTTATTTTGCCCAGACAGAGAAACTGAGACACAGAGGTTAAAGCCATAAGGTGGCTCACAGAAGGCCATGCAGTTATGAAATGAACAAATCATGTGTGAACATCAAGGTCTGGTTCCAGAACCTGGGCTCTTAACCACTATGGCAGGTCACCTCTTAGGCTTAGGTATTCCACAAATAAACAAAATAGTACTAAATGATTAAATAAATTATAGTGTAAACTGGGTGTTCTGGAGTCTGAAACCACATTTGGATTTACAACTTGAACAGACTGCTTGGTTTTAACTGATTAAATGGCTTTACAGCACAGCACTGCATATGAACCCTGTTACTTTCTATTTCATACACTTAGGAAGTGGACAGACCAAGTTGCCAGACCGTTTGCTATCACTTTTACTCTCGGCTGATCGAGGGAAGTGTGTGAACAGTGGGTAAGCCCTTTGCAGCCCTGGAAGGTTAGACTCTGTTCCCAGGTGCTCCTTGCCTTGGTCCAAACCTTTTCCTCCTTCCCACCCAACCCTCTAGCTACCAGGAATATTCTCATCATGTCGTGTTCTGTGACTGTGCATGGAAGCCATCTCCTTGGACAGTCACCTACCTGTGGAAACTTCCCATTATGGAACTTCAGTGTACGTTCAACAGAAAAAAAAACCCAAAACAATAAACAACAACAACAACAACAAAAGGGCCTGTTACAGGATAGCAGCGGGAAAGCTTTCTCACGTGGGTCTTTGGAATGGAGAATTCTTTTATTTTCTGTGTGCACTGCTCTTTGCATTCTAGATCTTGGCAGTAAAAGATTTTTAAAAAAAATGCCTGATTCATTTTCTTCTTGAAGATTTAAAGATAAAGATTTTATTATGAAAAAAAGGTATTTCCTTACCTTTACTGATTACAAGCTAAATTAAAGTATATCCTTGAATACTTTATCCATTTATCTTTATAAATTCCCCCATTTCAAGAGTGAACCTTTGTATATGAATAGTTTGCTTACGTAGACTGGTATTAGAAGTCATGGAAATTAGTGGCGGCAACAGATCTATTAAGATGAGAAATCTGGTTTTATTGACCACCGATGGAAGAGACAGCAAGAGGTGGCTGGAGATATTTTGGCCCATGTGACTAAGTTTAGCCTCTGTGGAAGGTCTGATGGAGGTTTGAGCTTAAGAGCTAATGGTTTTGAAAGTACTCATCATGACCAGTGAGGACACTTCACTGAAGTCTTGGTTACTTTCAACAAACCACAGAGACACACTGTGGATTCCACTAATGTGATTTAGTTAACTCTCCAGGCAGTATGTACCAGCAGGACTCTGTAAAGAGGCCGTGTGTGTGTGTGTGTGTGTGTATGTGTGTGTGTGTATTGTGTGTAGAGAGACAGAGAGACAAAGATAGAGAAACAGAAAGACAGGAACAGAGAGAAATAGACAGAAGGACAAAGAGAACCAGAAAGTCAGAGAACTGAAAGTGATACACGGAAGTGGTAAGAACTGCCTCTGTGTTGTCAGTGGGGTTACTGCCACTCTCTTAGGCTGAATGAGGCTTCAGCAATGCTCATAGTATGGTCACTTCAACCGTCTTTTTATGTTGCTTTATAAAATACAGCCTTAGGGCTGGCGTCAAGCTTGCTGTCAAACTTGGAGATCTGAGTTCAAGCCTTAGGGTCCATAAGGTGGGAGAACCAACTTGTGTTAAGTCCCGTGATTACTTTCACATGTGTGCTATGGGATATTCCCTATCCTCAAACACACACACACACACACACACACACACACACACACACACACACACACACACATATGTATATACAGGCAAATAAATAAATAAATGCAACAAAAAATCAACCCAAGACTTATTCTTCTTTTTCACTGAGGTGAATATAGGAGTATAATAATTCTTTTATGAGGAAACCAACAGATACTATTTATTTAACCCAGCAGTTGTGCTCCCGTGAGTTTACTTAAAGAAATGATTAGATAAATGCATAGAAATACCTGGGAGTGTTCACTGCAGTCTTACCAATACATCTCCTTGTGTAAATGACTTCAATGTCCATTAGTATGGAAAAAATAGCTTGCACCAAATACCATTTTTTTTATAATTTAGTTTTGTTTTATGTACATTGATGTTTTGCTCACACTCATGTCTGTATGAGGGTGTTGGATCCCCTGAAACTGGAGTTATAAACAACTGTGAGCTGTCACTTGGGTGCTGTGAATTGAATCCAGTGTTATTAACTGCTGAGCCATCTCTCCAACCCCTTATTAAATACTTTTAATGGTGTTCCCTGTGACCATTAAAATAACAAAGTCATATATGTGCAGGCCTGACATATGCACATACTGCTTTCAGGTGAGAATAAAAGCAGGCCAAGGAGCAGGCGCCTGGCACAGCTTCACTCCTGAGTACCCGCATGCACCACACTTGCATGTTTGAGTACCCGCATGCACCACGCTTGCATGTTTGCAGTGCTGGGAATGCTTCGTGCATTCTAGGCAAGTGCTCTACCACTGAGTTATAGCTCAAGCCAAAGATATTCTTGGAATAATCCTCTTTGAGAGATAGCATTCTAGATGGCTTTAGCTTCATTTTACCTGGATGTTTAAAATCATTTCCTATAACTAATAGGCACAAACTTCTCACATAAAAAGAAAAACTAAAATTATTTTAACTGAATAAATAAGTAGGCCATGCAACACACATTTGTTTCTTGAGACATCACTTCTACCATAAGCCACCATCAGTTAGTTAGAACAGATATAAGAGTTCTTCCATTAATAGCTAGAGTAAGCTTGCAAATTATAGGCACCCACTCAAGTCTAAGTATACACGGTTGTTTTCTTTTGGTTGGATGTGATATCAGTTTCTTATCATTATTGAACCATGAAGCTGCTACTACTAAAAAGAAAATCAGCATGCTTCTGCTAAAAATTCTGATAGTCAACTATTTTCTCTATTATTGCCATTGTTTGGATGTTGAAGAACACATCAAATGTAGACCCTTAGAATGTTATTCCGTGTTTGGTAGATAGTAAATGTAAAAACATTAGTTGAAGGAAACCTGTTATCCATTAAATTCTCTTCATTATCATCACTTTGTTCTCCAAGATAACTCCGTTGAGTCAAAATTTATTACTATTTTCAGCAGAAAAAATATAGATGAGACAGTTGTTTGATTTCTTGCATTCAACAGTTTTAGTCAGTAGGAAAGCCAAGACTAGACTCAGGTTGATTGAGCTTAGATCCCATTTTTATCTTCGTTACTGTTTGGCCTCTACAATAAAGAACTGACCACATTTGCAATGTCTCATGGAAACCCTGCAGCTGCACGACTATGGAGATCATTGAGTCTTTTGTTTTTCAGTTTGAATTATTGGTTGCAATCAACACACATGCTTTAATAAGGAACAATTGCCAAGTCACACTGTGGGGGTCTACAGGTGGGTCCTCACCACACTGTCCAGAGGTACAAGTTTGAATTCTGTGTAACATTGGAGCCCTATTTTCTGTGACCCTTACCACAGCTACTTTAAAGCAATCCACATAATTAGGACAGTGAAATAACAGACAAATGCAATGGGGGAGCAAACGAGGGATTCCAGGAGTAGCCTTACCTAAGTAAAGTAAACTGATCTTTGACTAAGAGATGAAGAGATTCATTGGGGAAGTGGGGATAATATCTTCAATAAATTGTTCTGAAAAAATATATATATCCATGTGAAAGCGGCAAAAACATATACACAAGCATGGCAGCTTTTATAGAATCGATCATAGAGCTAATGTAAAATGAAAACTGTTGAGCCCCTAGGAGGAAACAGGAAGCAATCTAGATGATTGGAGTTTGAAGGTGACTTTTCTGCTGATACCAAATGTATCATCCATGAAATATGAATAGAAAGGACATTGGGGAAGTAAAGTTGGTACTATTGTGGTGCATTGCTATATAATACTGATTCAGACCCAAGGGAAACATTACAAACAAAAGGAGATTCAGTAGCAAAATCAAGAGACCCCCCCCAATCCAAATGATCTAGATTAAAAATTAGTAAAGAACTTGAACAAATACTTCTTCAAAGAAGAAATAAAGATGGCCAACAGATACATGAAAAGACGTTCAGTGTTATTATGCATCCAAGATGTTAAGGGAAAACTACAAACTTCTCACCACTTCGGATGTGTATTATCAAATCAAAAGGCAGCAAGTTTGAAAATGTACAGTGTACAAGCACTATGGAAAAGAGAGTGGAGTATCCTCAAAAACAAAACAAAACAACACCCCCGCAAAATAACACCATATGATCAGGTAAATTAATTTGGAGCACATATTCCAAAGAATCAATCAGTCGGGGGTTTGAGGCGGTTTTATACTCCCATGTTATAAAGCACTTCTCATGGGCTTGAAGATATGGGAGTAGCTTAAAAGTTCACCAGCATGTCGACAACTGCTGAGAATGCTGTATGCAGCAATAATGACTCAGTCTTAGAAAGAAGGAAACCCTGTAACATGGGACAGTCCGCTGGGAACTGAAGGAAATGATGCCGGTCACAAAGGATAAACATTACATGATTCCACCTGTATGCAGCATCTAAGGTAGACTTCTAGAGGGGCCACTGGGATTGCTCAGTGGGTAAAGAGGCTTGCTACCTGGTGACGCAGCTCTGACGACCTGAGTGGATCCCCAAAGTCCATGTAAAGATGCAATGAGAGAATTGACTTCACAATGCTGTCCTTTGACCTCAATGTGCTCTATGGCTTGCTACCCCACCCCCCACCCCAGCAATCTGAAAAATAAAACAGACTCATAGAAACAGAAAGTAGAATGGTTACCAAGGGCTACTGGGGGTGGGGTGGAGAGTATACAAGATGAATAAATTATAGATACTTTCTGCAAAAGATAAGGCCTAAATTTAATAATACTGTTTGTGTACTATATTGAGAGGGTAGAGCTCAAAACAAGTTATCTCTCTACGTTTAAACAAGACACATTATATACCATATATCTGAAGTATATAATATATACTGCATAGTACATGAAAAAATATGTATATATCTGATATAAAGTATATCATATTTCGTCTATATGATATGTAACATATGGAAGAACAGCAAGGATAAGAACTGAGGACACTACACTATGTGAAATAAGTTATTACAGATAGTAGTATTATATATAGTATTTATATATAAATATATATGGGACAGAGAGAGAGAGAGACAGAGAGATCCTAAGCAGTAAAGAGAATTATAAAACTCTAACAGGTCTTGTTGGGAAGTAGGTATATCTTTACAATTATGGCTCATTCTGAGAGATGTTAAATACCATATGATAAATTATGAATTAAACACAGTTCCTAGAAGGAAGATGATGACCAATATTTGAATATTTAAAACACTACTCACATAATATTGTTTACAGATGCTAGAGGTAGATGTGCTGGATATCCCAGGCTGCACTGCGTCTTGGCCTTTGTCTTACTCTGAGGTCTGTCCTGACCAAGTGCATTGGAGTGTGGGGATGCCTAGGTAAAAGGAAACCGACGAGCTTTTCTTTCATTTTAAATTTAATTCAGCTTAATATGTTTGGTAGTACTTAAGATCAAATCTAAGTCTTGATGCATGCTGAACAAGCACTCCCCTAGAGAGCCTCACTGTACCAAGGAGTCTGGAGAGACTGGGTAAATAGTTCCTCTATGCCCATTGATCTTTTACTTCCCCCCATTTCAAGAACCGGTTCTGTCTTCTGTGGCCGAGAGAACAGAGAACAAAGGCATTAATCTTCTGGTCTCCTACAGAGATCATACATTCGGTGGTGGCGCTTTGTTTGCTGATGGATGTGACAGGATAGATCTTTGTTTCGGGACATTGCCCGTAACTCTGTTCTGTTTGCCCATTTACCAAGAATAGTAGACTATCTGGATACCTTCAAGGTCTGTTGTAGCTCGTATATTCTTTCCCCTTCTCCCCTTCTAGCCTTCTGTGTCTGGAAAATGTATGTGTAAATTATCAGCAAGGTAGGGCTGCACGGTATTTTGAACAGTGCTCCTGCCTCAGTTCCTAGGAGAAAAGGAAAAGACAAGAAGATCAGTATACTTGCATTTATTTGGTCAATAAATGTTTACTACACTCCCATACATAAAGGATGTGAGGATTTCATAATGAACAATGTCTTGCTTCTCATAGACTTCAAATTTGTGTAGAGAGAGAAGAGAAATATGCCCAGTACAAGATAAAAACTGTCATGTGTTGATGGTAATGTTTGTGAATGACAGAAAAATGCACATAAGTAAGCTTAGCAACGACACAGGGCCTACTGTGCCATTACAGGAGGCATGGGGAGGGTGGACTGCTGGCTGGATTTTCTTGAGGTCACATTCAGATTTATTCCAAAGCCATAGACCCTTTAAGTCAATGCACGCACTCTCAAAATTTCAGGCTCTATGGAACAGGTTATTGGCCTGGGGCAACTAAGAAAATATCTGCCCTTAGCATTTAATGTTTTTAGTATGTTCTACTGGAAAAATATGAAATTCCTATAAAGACACAGATGGAAGTCATTCTATTAATCTGAAAATTGAGAAATTTGTGATTTTTCATGACCTCGTTGTTCTACTGTAGAAAAATCTTGTCTTTGTGACTGAACTTCCCACTGAGAAGATGGAACTGTCCCCCAGGTTGATGTCAGAAGTGTCCAAGGAGTGACATGCATAGTTAGTCCTTCTGGTGTTTCAGATACGGGAAGGAAGTCATGTGTGAGGACTAAGAAAACCACAGAGTAGCTGATATCAAATCATGAATCATTACTTTCAACAAAAGAAAACTACAACCTGCCATGAAAATCTCATGTTGCTCCCTTATCACTGATGACCCGGTTTCAGAGTCTAATGGCCTTCAGTGTCTGTCTTTTGGTTCTAATCACTGCTATTTATTGACCCCTCCCTAGAAATGAGATATATTGAATTTTCCCAACTGTGATGGCTATGAGGTAGGATGATTTTATTCTCTTCCATGTACCACTTTTGGTAGCTGAGCCTGAAGAAAGATGCAGATGTCTGGTTTCACAGCTTATGAGTCCTGAAACAGTATGCTTTCTCAGGCAAAGAAAGATATTGAACATACTGTAGTATTAACCAATAATGCTGGCTTTGGGTCTTGACAGGTATATTTTCCTTTCACAGAAAAACTGAGTTTGTTTGATACCCAGACTAAGCTATCTATAAATGCCTATAATTATGGACCACAGTAGATTTCATGGCTATGGCATTTCACATGAAAATAAAAAAAAAAGAAAGAAAAGAAAGAAAGAAAAATTCTAGAGGCTGGATTGGTTGGTGATTCAGTTGTTAAGAATGCATGCTGCTTTTTCAGAGGTTCAGAATCTCTTCCAGAGATTCCTAGCAACCACGTCTGGTGGCTACAAGCTATGTAACACCAGCTCCAGGGAAAACTTATACTTTGGGCCTCCATGGGCACCGTACTCAGGTATACTTTTGCAGACATACCATTAAAAATAATTAAGACAGAAATAAAAAAGAAACCCAACTTGTCTGTTTAATAGCGTTAATTTCTTGGCACATGGTTGACTTGGCGTGGTAGAGACCAGCTGCCTTTCTTCGCTGGAGACAGCGTTACATCCATTTGTAGACAGTTCTGTCCAGACTCTCTATTGACCTGTGAACAATGGAGAATGTAGCCAACCTTGCTGTAAGCAGTTTCTATGTGGTGGTGGACATGTAGCATTTCCTGTTCTCCTGAGCTTGCTAGTTCCTGGTGCTGAGTAATTCATGCCTATACAGAGCAGAACAGCTTTTTAATAACTTCATAACCATGTGGCACTCCGGAAACTCGAGTTTGTTTTGGTGACGGTGTATGCGAGTAGTTGGCTCTCACTGAATTTCCTGTTCACCCTCCCAGCCCAACCACACACTTTCAGAGAACCCTGTTTTAAAATGCCTGTGTGTATTTTCTTAGTCTTTTCCTTCTCTCTACATATTTCACAGAGTTGAAATCTTGTTAAACATAACTGGATATAAAAATAAATACAAGTAAATGGAAGTTAGATTTTTTTTTTGTTAAAGGCCTAGAGGTCAAAAATAGTTTATGCTTTAAAAACCATGAAATTAAGCGATACTGCCATTGTAGTGTGTATGCTACCAGAGCAGATATGTAAGCAAATGTGCACTGTTGAATTCTTTTTATTGTGAAATGTATTTTTGAACAATATTTTCTCATTTTACACACCTATCCCAGTTCCCACTGCTTCCCCTCCTCCCACTCTTCCCAATCTTCCCTCCATCTTAGTCCCCCATTTACTCCTCAGAAAGGGCAAGGCTTCCCAAGGGGAGTCAACAAAGTCTGACATATCACTTTGAAGCAGGATCAAGGCCCTCCTCCCTGTATCTAGGCTGAGCAAGGTATTCCTCAAAAAAGTTCAAGCATTATGGATAAATCCTGGTCCCACTGCCAGTGTCCCCACAGACTACCCAAGCCACACAACTGTCCCCCACATTCAGGGGGCCTAGTTTAGTCCTTTGCAGGTACCCCTGCTATCAGTCCAGAGTCAGTGAGCTCTCACTAGCTCAGGTCAGCTGTTTCTGTGAATATCTCTATTATGGTCACCACCCCTTTGCTCATATTATTGCTTCTCCCTCTCTTGGACTGGTCTCCAGAAGCTCGGTCCAGTGTTTAGCTGTGGATCTCTGCATCTGCTTCCATCAGCTGTGGAATGAAAATTCTGTGATGACAATTATGATAGTCATAAATCTGATTACAGAGCAAGGCCAGTTCAGGCACCCTCTCCACTACTGCTTAGTGTCTTAACTGTGGTCATTTTTGTAGATTCCTGAGAATTTCCTTAGTGCCACGTTTCTTGCTAACTCCATAATGGCTCCCTCAATCAAGATATCTCTTTCCTTGCTCTCCCTCTCTGTCCTTCATCCATCTTAACCATCTCGTTTTCTCATGTTTTCCTCTTCCTTCCCTTCCCACTCCCCTTTTCCCCACCCCTTTCACACTCCCAATTTTTTCAGGAGATCCTGTCTAATTTCCCTTCCCAGGGTAATTCATGTATGTTTCTCTTAGTAGTTTCTCTGGGGTTGTGAACTATAGGCTGGTTATCCGTTGCTTTACATCTAATACCCACTTATGAGCGATTACATGCTATGTTTGTCTTTCACAGTCTAAGTTACCTCACTCAGGATGTTTTTTCTAGTTCTATCCATTTATATGCAAATTTCAATATGACTTTTTTCATAGCTGAGTAGTACTCCATTGTATACATGTACCACATTTTCTTTATCCATGCTTTGATTGAGGGGCACCTAGGTTGTTTCCAGGTTCTGGCTATTACAAATAATGCTGCTATGAACACAGATGAGCAAATGCCCTTGTGGTATGAGTGAGCATCCTTTAGGTATATGCCAAAGTGAGGTAGATTGATTTCCAATTTTCTGAGAAAATGCCATACTGATTTCCAAAGTGACTGTGCAAGTTTGCATTCCCACCAGCAATAAAGGAGTGTTCCCCTTACTCCGCATCCTCTACAGCATAAACTATCATCAGTGTTTTTGATCTTAGCCATTCTGACAACTGGAATCTCAGAGTCATTTTGCTTTGCATTTCCCTGATGGCTAAGGATGTTGAGCAATTCTTTAAGTGTCTTTCGGCCATTTGCAATTCTTCTGTTGAGAATTCTCTGTTTAGATCTCCACCCTACTTTTTGATTGGATTATTTGGTATTTTGAGGTCTAGTTTCTTGAGGTCCTTATGTATTTTGGATATCAGTCCTCTGTCTAGTGTGGGGTTGGTGAAGATCTTTTCCAATTCTGTAGGATGCCGTTGTGTCTTATTGACCATGTCGTTTGCCTTATAGAAGCTTCTCAGCACTCTTGGATTCTAATGAAACTTTACAAAAAACATTTAATGGATGTTGCTACTTGTTCTATGTTCTTCCTGTAAGCTCGTTGTAGATAGTATCTGCTACTTACAGGTATGCCTGACATAGCTCACTACAATTCTATAATTTAATGCCAAGTTATTAAATATAATTTTACAGATTTTACTATTAGTGACTATTAGTGACTATTCTTTCTACAAAACTCTTGATTTCTTTCTTTCTTTCTTTCTTTCTTTCTTTCTTTCTTTCTTTCTTTCTTCTTTCTTTTTTTGATTTTAGAGACAGGGTTTCTCCATAGCTTTTGGTTCCTGTCCTGGAACTAGCTCTTGTAGTCCAGGCTGGCCTCGAACTCACAGAGATCCACCTGCCTCTGCCTCCCGAGTGCTGGGATTAAAAGCATGCACCACCACTGCCCGGCTCTTGATTTCTTTAGAGAAACATTATTGCTCTTTTCATAGTATCCCAGGTAAAATGAAAAGGAAATCCAAGTGTAAAGTCCACTTAAGTCACTTATTATTGATGATTTCTGGAACAATCAGCTCATCTGGTTACAGAGTAAGACTAGAAGTTTTGCCAAACCCTGAGAAATACAAGAAGGGTATTTTTACATTACCTGGTACTGCAAAATTACCACCACCACCACCACAACCATCACCACCATCACCACCACCATCATAGAAACATACAATAAATCTAACATTTGTACCAGGCTGGGGAATTCATAGATAAATGTATAATCCAACTGACCTCTAATGTTTATCAAGTTCTTATCTCCAGCTATGTTGAGTTCACCACCATGCTCTCTCTAGCTTCTCTCACTCCAAGGCAGGCCTTAGTCTGGATACTGTGTTTAGTGATCCATTCATCACGTACAATTTTAATGTAACTTCAGGAGTTAGAGTTCATGTGCCTGATAAATATTTATGAATGTTTTTCTAGTTGACATTTCTTATGAAAGTCTGATGTAGTCAATAAACTTTCGGAAAGGCTAGGATGGCCACATACTGCTATAGGAATTCTGAGCCTTTAATGGGGAATTTATACACCATTCGCTCATGATACAAAAAGATTCTAGGTGGACAAATTCAGTTTCCAATATAAAGATGGGAATACTGCTTCCTGTTTCACTAGCAACCTCAAAAATGAAATGATTCCTTAAAGGCCATTTGTGATCGAACTTCTCCTGGTAGCCATGGCCTAGCCTTCTCTGTTCAGTGGGCTTTCTTTGTGATGAGTCAGATGCTTAACAAGGGATCCGGTGTAGAAAAGAAAAAAAAATGTATCTATGTTCTTAAGGCTGAGGATTCAGTTAGAACAGACATTGAAGTTTGTTGGTGGTGTATGAAGTTCCTCCTGCAAACAAGGTGCTTTTCATGTATTCCTAACATGCTGTTGCTTGAAAGTTAACAGAAACATAGTTATAATAAAAACATTTTCATCAAGAAAAAAAAGAGAAACTAATGAATAGTAATGAAAACAGAGTTAATAAGGAATGCATAAAAGAATATTAACCTTACTGTTGGAACAGTGAAGACTGAGCATCAATGAGGAATTATCTATATTTGTTTGCAGTGGCTAAATTGATTTATTGAAATCCAGTATTAGTAAGGATTGGAGAAACATCCTTTCATATCTTAATAGTAGGAGTATAAATTAAATATTATTACACCTAACTATAAAGTCATTGTTTCATATGATAATGTCAATATACAAAGAGATAACAATAAAATGCAATCAGGTAAAACAAAAACACTAGGGTTGGATAAGACAAACAAACAGAAGGAAAAGGGTCAAGAGAAAGCACAAGAAGCAGAGAGTCACTAGTTCACACTCAGGAGTCCCATAAAAACACTGAACTGGAAGCCCTAACATATATGCAGAAGACATGGTACAGACCTGTGGAGGCTCCGAGCTTGCTGCTTCAGTCTCTGTGAGTTCATATGAGCTTTGATCACGTTGATTTAGAGGGCCTTGTGTTCTTGGTGTCGTCCATCCTCTCTGACTCTGACACTTTTTCTGCTTCTGCTTCTGTGGGGTTCTCTGAGCCCTGAGTGGAGGGCTTTCATATCACCAGTTTGTTTCTGTAGGATCAGTGGACAAGCCTGATTGTTGACAGGTATCTTTCAAACAATGTTATTTTTACACATTTAACCTTTACACAGCATTTAAAGAAAACGAGCTATAGCACTGGGCTGAGCTCCAAAGTCCAGTTGAAGAGTGGAAGGAGTGAGAATATGAGCAAAGAGGTCAAGATCGTGATGGGGACACCCACTGAAACAGTCTACCTGAGCTAGTGGGAGCTCACCAACTCCAGTCAGACAGGAAAGGAACCAGCACAGGACCAAACTAGTCCCTCAGAATGTGGGTGATAATTGCATGGCTGGGGCAAACTGAGGGACCACTGGCAGTGGCACCAGGATTTATCCCTACTGCTTGTACTAGCTTTTTGGATAGATACCTTGCTCAGACTAGATATAGTAGGGAGGGCCTTGGACCTTCCCCAGAGCAATGTGCCTTACTCTCTCTGAGGAGTGGAGGGGGGTAGGTGGAGGTGGGGTGAAGATGGAGGGGATGGCATGACGGGGGGAGTGGGAACTGGGATTGATATGTAAAATGAAAAAGAAGATAATTTGTTTTCTTTTTTAAGAAAATAAGAAAGGAAGGAAGGAAGGAGAGAGAGAGAGAGAGAGAGAGAGAGAAAGAGAGAGAGAGAGCGAAAGCAGCCTATGTCAGATTAAAGGGAGTCTTAAGCATGCTTCCTGGGGGAAAATTAAAGAGATCGTTCAGATAAGAGCAGAAAGTTTAAAAAAAGTATATTCTTATTGCTATGTGATTGTGGGTTAAATAAAGGAACAATGGGAAGACCAATTAAAAGGTGATGCACTATGACAGAGATTATCTGACAGACCAGTGTGATTTAGTAGCTTGACATTGGAGTCTGGCAGACCTGGGTTTGAATTGTCACTCTACCTTCTTGAGCTTCGGGAGAGCATGTGGGTGACTCAGCCTCTTAACGTCTACAAGCTACAGCTTCTCGTCTATAAAATGTAGATAAGAATTCAGCTTAATGCATCATAATGCTTGAAGAATGAAACAGGCTAATACCCTTTAGTGCTAGCCCGAAGGCCCACACATTGTACGTATACAATGTATGTAATGCCGTAGAGAGGGTGTATGATGATACACACATGGGCATTGTAGGGCCTACACTTTGGGACAGTAGGCAAGCCGGGAACTAATCTGGAGACTTAAAAACACATGCACACAGACAGATAGAGACATGGACACGGGCCATCTTTGATACAAGAATGCCATGTTTATTGTGCTCCAGGGAAGCTTATATAGGGATCCTTAACTGATAGCCATGCCGCAGCTCTCAGGATCTTTCAGCTGCAGGTCTTCTCAGATCTACTCCCCTGCCATCAGGTCTCATGCTCAGAGCAACTGCAGGCACAGGTGTTTTGCTCAGTTCACTCCAGCAGGCAAAGGGTCTGAGGCAGGCAAAGAAAGTCAAGGGGCCAGGGGTCTGCAGCTCCCAACAGGCAAATTTATCTAAGATAACTTTAGAGGAAGGTCCATCCACAATGGTTAAGTGGTTACTTCTGGGTAGTGGGACTTGGATCAATATTACTTAAAAACAAAACAAAAACCAGAAATCTTTTGTAGAGTTTGGAGAGACTGCTCAGTGGTTAGGAGCATTTGTTACCTTTCAGAGGACCTGAGTTTAATTTCAAATACTCAGGTTAGGGAGTTCACAATGTTTGTATTCCAGGTCCATGGAGTCTGATGCCCATTTCTGGCCTCTGCAGGCACCTACACACATGGCACTCTATCCCTCCCCATCCCCCTCTCCCTTTTCCTCCCCCCTCTGTCTGCCTGTCTGTTTGTCTCTGCTCTGTCTCTCTCTCTCTGTCTCTCTCTCTTACACACACATACCAATTTCTACAGTGTCTAACCTTCCTTCATAACAATCATACTATATTTATCAGAAAGCACAGAAGCAAATTCTTCAGGAGTAAAAGTAGCTATGATTTAAGACATATTATAGAGAGGTATGTTTCAAAGAAAATAATGACCTCAGTCACCTTTCTTCAATTTTTGTTCTTTAAAAAACTAAACTTTAAGTACACAATTGGATTAGCCATAACATGTAGTTACATCAGGAAATGACAGACTTTATTTACTCTTGTTCTGGGCACAAATTCTGATTGTGTTTCCCAGGCATACCCATATTGCCCATTCTTCCCTTCTATCCTTATTTCTAGATGACACCAGGTAAGTGCTTCTCACTAATACAATGCCATCAAATAATGCAGTTTCCTGGTGATTAATATGTGTGTCTTTTCTCTGCGGCCTTGTCCTTTCAGGCACCAAGAGATACCATTAACTAAGAGTAGAAGCAGCCAGTTTCCTGGGCCACTTTTTGTAGGAGAGCCTCCAAGGTGGACAACTGATTAGGAGTACTTGCATTGATTTTTGCATCAGTCTAATCTGAATTATACAGTTCTATATACATCATCACCATTGGCGTATATGTGACCTTCTTTATTTATTATTCAATTAATTATATTGCACAGAGTACCACTGATTAATATTTCTTCAATCAGAGCGCTTGAACACTCAAATCATTTTACTTAGTGTGTTTCAAGTTTAGAACTAGAGGCAGAAATTTTTAATCTTGCAACACATGAATATTTGGCTTTATATGACAATGATGGACTTCTCTTCAACTAGATTATCAGTTTCTTTTTTTCCCAGTGGGTTATGAAAACATACATCAATTTCTAATATCCTAAGTGATAGGCTGCTCTATATTTTTGGCATCATAGTGCTATTATAATGGTTATTAATTTTTTCTACTTCTGTAGGAAAATATGAGGGTCACATCGTTACGTTGATTTCCATTTGTGTGACTGCTACTGACAAGACGTTTGGTCAGTTTGATGCTCCCTTTGCCCTAGATGTCTACTGTCTTGCTTGTCACTTAGTTGTTCTGTGCCAATGACTCTACTGTTTGGTTTGGTAAATGCCCAGTGAAGAATCATAATGAGAGCTTAAGAAATTCCATTTTAATATGTTAAGGAAGAGTACACTCATCAGTCACATTGTCTATGTTTTTAATAAAAATGTGTAAAACCACAGCACAATCTTCACATTTTATTTCCATTCTTGTTACTTTTTTATTTAAATTGAAAGACACAGTTGCATGTACTTGTCATATGCAACGTGGTTTTGAAGTATATATACTTTTTAGAAGTACTTAAGATATGCATTATCTCATGGTTATTTTTAAGTGGGAGTTCTTTACATTCACTGTCAGGATTATTCAAGAATATAATAAATTGTTACTGTACTCAGCACACTGTACAATAGATTCCATGAAATCATTTCTCCTGTCACCTGCTATTGGGTGTCCTATGACTAGTGTCACTCAAGTCCTTCTCAGTCCTTGCTAACCGTCACTCGACTGTTTCTATAAGATCAATGTTTTTATATCTGACGTGTAAGTGAAGTTATAGAGCATTTTTGTCTTCCTGTGCTTGGCTTATGTGATTTAACATAATACATTCTAAGAGGTTCACTTACCACATTTTCTGGATCCATCCATGCACTGGTAGACACTGAAGTTGATTCCGTGTCTTGGCTATTGCTAAGAAGGTCAAAATGAATGTTGACATGCAGATGCCCCTGTCACATACTGTTTTCTTTCTTTCGAAAGTCGTGGGATTGCAGGGTCACACGGTAGCTTTATTAAGTTTTCCGAGTCCCCCCACACTGTTCTCCGCAGTGGTTATGATAACCACCATTCTCATTAATGGTGCGTGAGACTGTCTTAAGTGAGTCTAAGATGACCCCCACATGTTTGTATTTAGGAACTGGGACAAAGCAATAATTAGTCCAGGTCAAGGAGAAGAAGCAGTTTAAATGGCAAATGTGTTCAGAATTTGAAGACCAACGGTAGAGTTGTGGAAATAGTCTAAAATACTTTCTGAAAGCACAGAGTGAAGTCTGTTTAAGAGATTGAATGCCATTAATGAAACATTTCTTAGAGATGAACTTATGATGTTAATAGAAATATAAATTTATTTTCATTCTCTAATATTAGTGGCAAAACCTTTCATTTTACATATTCCCTAAGTACATTTTATTGATAGCTTCATAAAATAAGAAACAAAATCAAAATGGATTAGCAGAAAGTTTGGTTAACTCAAATTCTCCTGGAGACACTGCAAATTAAAGCTTCATTCTGGAAAGATTATACAGAGAAAACAGTAACTTTAAATACAATGATATGATTTCACCAAGTATTTATCTTCTAAATTATTAAAGGATCAGACCAGATTACATTACTGTAAAAACAACCTTATACATAAGATCTATGTAGCAATTAGAGTGTTTAATGTATGCGTGGAGACTTTTGCAAAGTAGAAAAGTGAAGATGGAAGAAACATGAGAAGTTATTTAAATTGATGTTAAAACAGCGATCATAATGATCATAATTGTATGTTGTGGAATCTTATTTTAACTAGGCAAAGATGTGTTAAATTTGTTTATACTGTGAAATATTACTTTATTTGAAAATGTGTTACATTTGTTTCTGCTGCCTTTGTTTTTTATAATTTTTATTTTTATTTGTTTTTTTAAAATTGTTTTTATTCAGCTATATATTTTTTCCATTCCCCTCCACTCCAACCTTCTCCCATGGTCCCCATGCTCCCAATTTACTCAGGAGATCTTGTCCTTTTCTACTTCCCATGTAGATTAGATCTATGTATGTCTTTCTTAGGGTCCTCATTGTTGTTGAACTTCTCTGGGATTGTGAATTTATAGACTGCTTTTTCTATTTTCTTTTTGTCTAAAAGTCAATTGTGAGTGAGTACATACGATATTTGACTTCCTGGGTCTGGGTTACCTCAATCAATATGATGTTTTCTAGATCCATCCATCAATTTGCCCGCAAATTTCAAGATGTCATTATTATTATTTGCTGTGTAGTACTCCATTGTTTAAATGTACCACATTTTCTTATCCATTCTTTGGTTGAGGGCATTTAGGTTGTTTTCAGGTTCTGGCTATGACAAACAATGCTGCTTTGAACATAGTTGAGCACATGTCCTTGTGGTACAATTGAGAAGCCTTTGGGTATATACCCAAAAGTGGTATTACTGGATCTTGAGGAAGGTTGTTTCCTAATTTTCTGAGAAATTGCCATACTTAAATCTAAAGTGGCTGTACCAGTTTGCATTCTCACCAGCAATGAAGGAGTGTTCTCTTTACCCTACAGCCTTTCCAGCATAAGTTGTCTTCAGTGTTTTTGATTTTGGCCATTCTTATAGGTATAAGATGGAATCTCAGAGTTGTTTTGATTTGCATTTCTCTGATGGTTAAGGATGTTCAACATTTCAGCCATTTTAGGCCATTTTGTTTAGGTCTCTACTCCATTCTTTATTGGATTATGTATTCTTTTGATGACCAATTTCTTGAGTTCTTTGTATATTTTGGAGATCAGTCCTCTGTCCGATGTGGGGTTGGTGAAGATCTTTTCCCATTCTGTAGGCTGCCATTTTGTCTTGTTGACCATGTCCTTTGCTTTATAGAAGCTTCTCAGTTTCAGGAGGTTCCATTTATTAATTGTTTCTCTCAGTGTCTGTGCTACTGGGGTTTTATTTAGGAAGTGGTCTCCTGTGCCAATGTGTTCAAGTGTATTTCTCACTTTCTCTTCTATAAGGTTCAGTGTGGCTGGCTTTATGTTGGGGTCTTTGATCCATTTGGACTTGAGTTTTATGCATGGTGATAGATATGGATCTATTTCATTCTTCTCCATGTTGCTATCCAGTTATGCCATCACCATTTGTTGAATTTCCTTTCTTTTTTCCATTTTATATTTTTGTTTCTTTGTCAAAAATCAGATGTTTGAAGATGTATGGATTACTATCCAGGTCTTTGGTTCAGTTCTATTTGTTCTCCTGTCTGTTCTTATGCCAATACCAGGCTGTTTTCGGTACTGTAGCTTTGTAGTAGACATTGAAGTCAGGGATTGTGATACCCCCAGAAGTTCTTTTATTATACAGAATTGTTTAGGCTATTCTGGGTTTTTTTGCTTTTCCATATGAAGTTGAGTGCCATTATTTCAAGGTCTGTGAAGAATTTTGCTGGGATTTTGATGGGCATTGTACTGAATCTGTAGATTGCTTTTGGTAAGATTCCCATTTTTACTATGTTAATTCTACCTACTCAAGAGCATGGGAGATTGTTCCATTTTCTGGTGTCTTCTTCAATTTCTTTCTTCAAAGATATAAAGTCCTTGTCATACAGGTCTTCCACTTGTTTGGTTAGAGCTACTCAAAGATATTTTATGTTATTTATAGCTATGGTGAAGGATGATGGTTCTCTGACTTCTTTTTTAGCCTATTTATCATCTGTGTGAACAAGGACTATGGATTTTTTTTTTGTGTGTGTTAACCTTGTATCCTGTTACATTATCGAAGGTGTTTATGAGTTACAGACATTCCTTGGTAGAGTTTTTGGGGTCCCTTATGTAAACTATCATATCATCAGCAAATAATGAAAGTTTGACCTTCTTCTTCTTTTTTTTTTTTGTCTTATTGCTCTAGCTAGAACCTCAAGTACTATATTGAATAGATATGGAGAAAATGGACAACCTTGTCTTGGTCCTGATTTCAGTGGGATCGCTTTGAGTTTCTCTCCATTTAGTCTGATGTTGGTTATTGGCTTGCTGTATATTGTCTTTATCATGTTTAGGTGTATTCCTTGTTTCCCTGCTGTCTCCAAGACTTTTATCATGAAGGAATGATGTATTTTGTCAAAGACTTTTTCAGTATTTATTGAGAAGATCTTGTGGGGTTTTTTTTTTCAGTTTGTTTATATGGTGGATTACATTGACAGACTTTCCTATGTTGAACCATCCCTACATCTCTGGGATGAAGCTGACCTGATCATGGTGGATGATTTTTCTGAAGTGTTCTTGGATTCGGTTTGCCAGTATTATACTGAGTATTTTTGCATCAATGTTCATGAGTGAGACTGGTCTGCAATTCTCTTTCTTAGTGATGTCTTTGTGTGGTTTGGATATCAGGGTAATTGTAGCCTTATCAAAAGAGTCTGGCAATGTTTCTTCTGTTTCTATTATGTGGAATAATTTGAGGAGTAGAGGTATTAATTCTTCTTTGAAAATCTTGTAGAATTCTGTGCTGAAACCATCTAGCCCTGGTTTTTTTGTGTTGGGAGACTTTTGATGACTGTTTCTATTTCTTTAGCAGTTATAAGTCTATTTAGTTTGCTTATTTGGTCTTGATTTAATTTTAGTAAGTGATATTTATCCAGAAAAATGTCCATTTCCTTTAAATTTTCCAATTTTGTGGTGTATAGGTTTTTGAAATATGACCTAATTGTTCTCTGGATTTCCTCCATGTCTATTGTTATGTCCCTCTTTTCATTTCTGATTTTGTTCATTTAGATATTCTCTCTTTGCCTTTTGGTTAGTTTGGATAAAGGTTTGTCTATTTTGTTGATTTTGTCAAAGAACCACCTCTTGGTTTCATTGATTCTTTATATTATTTTCTTTGTTTTTACTTTGTTGATTTCAGCTCTCAATTTGATTATTTCCTGTCAGCTGGTCTTCCTGGGTTCTGCTGCCATTGTTAATGATGCAAAGACGAGTTACATTTGTTTGCGCTGCCATTTGTTTTAGTTATGTAACAATGTGCTGTCTTTATTTTACCTTGTCTGCCTAAGGCACCTGATTGTTCTTATAAAGAGCTGAAGGGCTAAGAGTAGGCAGAGGAAGGATGGGCAGGGCTGATTGGCAGAAAGGGAAGTAGGAGGGGAAATCTAGGCTTGGGGAGAAAGAAGGAGAAAGGGAGAGAACGAGGGAGGAAGAGAGGGACAAGCCCAGAGCCAGAAGCCAGGCAACCACCAGTCAGACATGAGAAGCAGCGAATGTTAGATATACAGAAGGAAAAACAGGTTTAAAAGCCCCAAAGGAAACACAGATGAAGAGGAACAGGTTAAGTTATAAGAGCTACTGAGGCAAGCATAAGATAAAGATGAGAATACATAGCTAATAAGAAGTCTCCTTGTCATGATTTGGGAGCTGGTTGGTGGCCCGAAAGAAAAAGGCTGCTACAATTGTGTGAACATATGAATACAAATAAAAGGAAAGCTATTGGAATTTTATTTGTTTATGTGTAGGTGCATCTACCCACACACCTGCGTCCAGGTACTCATGGAGGTCAGAAGAGAGCATCCCATTCACTGGAGCTGGAATTACAGGTGGTTGTGAACCACACGACTTGGATGCTGGGACTGAAACTCTCATCTTCTGAAAGAGCAGCAAGTACACTTACCCACAGATCCATCCCTCCAGCCCCCTTGAAACTGCTAGTATTCTCTCACGTTCTTTAAAATAAAATTGCAGAACGAGTTTTCAATATGCTTAGATATATTTGCACGTGTTTCCCCCAAACAGCAAACATACATAGAGACTTGCCATAAACACTTATTTAAATGTTTCTCCTCCAGTAGTTTGAAGTTGAAAAAATGGGGGTAAACTGAGTCAGGGCAGAGGAGAAGAATGAGGAGAAAAGGCAGGCGAATCCAGGGTAGCTGTAGTGTTCTTTTGCTGTCCTGGGGAGTCAGGCAGGGCACCGGGAGCTACTGAGCTATGGTTGGAGAAGCCTTCTGTCACAGCAGGCAGGTGGGCTGGACCACAGTGACCACACCACCCCATTTCCTTTGCCCCATTATCACACTGAGCTGTGTCACTGGCTAGCCTTTGGGTCGGAAGATCTGACTTTAGACCCACCGCTGTGAAGGAGACCAGGACATTTCGTCTCATGCACACATTTGTCACTTTAACCACATGGGGGGAGGAAAAGGCCACAAAGTATCATGTTAGTATGAACACAGTCAAGGTACTTGTGTTTAAAGAAAAAAAAATATCATTAGTGTTGCAAAGACTTTCCATGATTCCACACCCGCCCTGAGAGCCCCCTCTCACCACAGGAAGTGTGCTGACCAATGGAGGGGGCAAATAAAAGGGGCTCCTGGGGAGTCTGCTCCACACTCTTGCACAGCGCAGCAAGACCTCAGCCATGAGACTTCTCCTCCTGACTTTCCTGGGAGCCTGCTGCCTCACCACGTGCTCTGTAGAAGGTAAGTTGAGCAGCTGTTGCCGGGACAAGGGCCAGGTGTGCTCAGATACTAGGCTTGATTGACTTGGGTTTTGATTAGAATAAACTCCTTTGTCCAGGGAAGCCTCAGACTTCCCATATGCACAAAAGGAATGCTAGTTTCAACTCTCAGCCAGTCTAGGCTTATGCTTATTTACTTAAAATTGAGTGTTATATTCTGTCTATACACTGAGCACTGTGAGCTGGAATTAAAATGGAATAAATCTGATTGTTTTTTACTGATGACTATTTAAGCACATCCAATCTCCTCATAATGATATTTTATTAATGCTGGCAATGATTACAATGGGTTGCTTGCTTTTGTTTACTTCATTTTGATCTGATAAATTCTCAGTCTCTTTAAGTTTCATTGCACTGGGGAATGAGGTCCAGACGGGAAGCAAATCTATGTTTTCTACTTGAAAACATCAAGCATACAATGACCAGGAGCTCATATTTTCATATTAAGAAAATCAATATTATCCTTAACAAAATAGAGGAATCTGCCAATATTGCTGTGAACATTACCGTTTATGATAGACTTCTTGACTTTGTAAGACAGCCTCTGATACTGAGTGGGACAGATAATCCAGACTCTGTTGACTAACGAACCTGGAAGACATGCCCAGGTGGGATGCAGATGCACTGAGCTGTAGCTGAACGTTTCAGCTGATGTTTCCTAAAGGGTCACCTTCTCCTTCCGGCTGGAGTTATAGACCTATTTGTATTCTGTTCTGCACACTTAGACTATAATACCATAACTTCATCATAGATTCTACAAGCATAAAGGGAATAAAGGGAACACATTCTGGAAATCCATGACATTGGGCAAAAGAAATACTGATGAAGGGAAAAAACTTCAAGAATATTCAGTTAGGTCTCACACTGCTAAAAGGCTGGCATTTTTTGCTGAGATGGGATGTGCAGCTCTCCGCTGCTTTTGTTTGCTTGTTTCCTGAGACCTGCTGGGGTTCAGGCCAGGGCTGACTTGGTGACAGTCTTCAGGAGCTAGGGAACTGGAGACTTGTTCTCAGATTCCCAAGCTTTCTCCTTGCAGGAGTTTTAAAAACCTTACTGGTATCTTAGTGATGTCAAAACAGGCAAAAATGCATCTTTGCTTTGAATTAATCCTTCAGCATGTGTGAAGTGACGCTTTATCAGCCCCCCCCCCCCCGGCATTGCTGAGAAGCTGTAGAAGTCCTGGTGAGGACAATGTGGTTCTGCTGGCCCTTGACATCCATGTACACTCGACTCAGAGACATGTTGTTCTTAAACAGTGAAAGAAAGCTAAAAGAAGCAGATTTTCTCTGAGTCCAGAGAAGTTTAGCATAAAACAATATTGGCAGAGGGCAAAGAATGGGCAGGTTGGCACCGAGAACAAAGCAAAGGAGCCATGAAGGAAAGAGGTGTGAGCACCCAGCCTCTAGTGCCATATGGTAGACAAAGGCCTTCCTGTGGCAGCAGCGCTCCAGTTCAGACTTGATCGTTATCAGGATGACTTGAGGTCTGGCAGCTGTGAAGCGCCCAGCAGCAACTCTAGCTACCAAGGGAATTAGCACTTAGAAACTTTGCCTATTTAGATGTTACCAACTCCTTAGTCTCCTTGACTCTCCCGGAATAGTTTTCCTTGTGTAATGGAGGGTTGTGTTAAGAACTCGAAGAATTTAATCCCTCCTGGGTCGGATCCTTTAATGGCAAATCCTGAGGAAACTCTCCCCTCCCGGTGTCTTACATGTAACTGTTACAAATGAGAACATGTATATTTGTTCAGGCAAAAATGTACTGGGTTCTCCCCTTGACTATAGCTTGCTCAGATCACCCTTTATTGCAACCCTCTTTTACTTAATTTACAGCAAAGTTAGCATTTGACATGATCTCCTTTGTCTCTGTTTTCCTGGCTACCTTACTATAATATGGGCTCCATTAAACAGTCAGTGTCAGTGCCCATCTGAAATAGTGCCTTTGACTTTTGGAACACAAAAGGACACGGCTAAGTAAGTAGCTGTTGAGAGTGTCCCCAAGGACTCTGCTGTCATAGTTATCTTAATGGAAATATACAAAGATGGATACCACCCTGTTACTATGTATTTATTTTTGAGACGATGCCTCCTGGACACAGTTCTAGCCGGCCCTAAACTCACTCTGTAGATCACACAGAGAGTCACCCGCCTCTGGCCCCCATTGCTGGAACTAAAGGAGTGCACCACCACACAAGACCACATTGTTACTTTTACTAAGAAATTCCTGAAACAATACTACTGATCTCTTAAAAATCAGCCAGACATTCACCTCAATATGTAGTGAACAAGAGACCCAGGATGCCAATGGGAATTATTTCTTCCCCAAAAGAACAAGCAGTTTTATACTCCTGGTATATTTTAGAGTAATCTAATAAGTGATTCTGAACTTGATACTTGTCGAGTTGCAGTTTTATTTATGTCTTCATTTTCTTCTTCTAGGCGTGGGGACTGAAGCCCTAGAAGAGAGTTTCTGTGTGAGCTTAAGGACCCAGCCGCTGCCGGTTCAGAGAATCAAGACCTATACCATCAGGGAGGGCATATTGAAAGCAGTTATGTGAGTATCTACTCAAAGATGTTCCTATCTAGAAATGCAATAGGAAGAAGTGTTGCCCCCCTCAGGAAAAATAGGGCACCATGGAGGAACGCTCAGCATAGCCACTAGCCCAGTCTGTTTATATCAATCTTGTCTTTCACTGTCCTGTCCAATGATGATTATTGAAAAAAAATAGAAGAATACACACCCCCTTTTTCCTCTTTTGCTCACCAGATGAGTCTGACTAGAAAATAGATGGACACTGTGTCCAGTTCTGATGGTCAGCCCAGGCTAGGACTTGCTCAAATAGCCAGACTAATGTAAGATACTTAGTGTTTAGAGCAGCACACCTTGTATGTGGTTATACCTCAAGGGAACACATCCAGAACTTTCCTACTGCCTTCCAGAACCCCGTGTTCAGAAGGAGCAGCTCTCTCTCTGATGCATGCTTAGAGTTTCTCTCTTAGAAACTCATGGACATTATCTCCAGTTCCCCCAAGGAGGTGGACAGTTCCAGGCTGGAAAAGGAAGGAGGTGCGGATCAGCTGAACTAAGTGGTCCTAGGAGTCCACTTTAGCTCCAGTGTTTGGTTATATTGGTGAATGACAGCCGCCAACAGCTGGCTGTCACCTGGAGATTTCCCTCCATTTCCTAAAACAGATGACAGAATAAAGATGCTCATGGGTTATTTCAGGGTTTGAAAGATGGTTTCTTCGGCTGACTTCTGTCCAGATCTTCTTTCATTGGACAGTACAGCTAACACTATCTCTTTTTTGCATCCTAGCTTTGTCACCAGACGAGGAGTGAAAATCTGTGCTGATCCACATGCCCAGTGGGTGAAAGCAGCGATCAGAACTGTGGACAAGAGGAAGAACATAACTGAAACTAGTCCCACGAGAGTCCAGCGGTCCACCAGCTCAGCCATGACCGTGTCTGGGTAGTGCTCTCTGGGACAGTGTTCCCTCAACAGCCGAGTAGCTCATCTCAGTTCACAGGCTCATGGACTAATTGTGCTACATTTACTTTTTACGAAATGTTGCATGAATAAAGTTGTTTATTATTATTTTTATGGCATTCATTTTAAATGTTATAAGTAATAAATATTTATTATTGAGGATGGGTCTATATTTCATTTATTATACAGAGGGAAAGGTAATATATCGTTTATTTCTGTCTCTTTGGCCTCTGTCCCTCCTGCTCTCTGTCTCTTGTACCTCTGGTTTCCATGATGGGAGATATTTGGGCGAGTGTCTATGGGGATGAAAGCTGGCTCTATCACTCTTGGGTTCAGCATGCAATAGTTCTCCGCCAGTGAGCTACAAATTGTAGTGTGCCAGTGCCAGTCACCATCCGGTTCAATCTCATAGTAGAGGGTTGTTTATCAAAGTTGTGAGAAACCATCCAGCTGTCCTCACATTGCCATTCCAAGCAATAACAGCTCAGAAAGCAGCTCCATTCCTCCTTAACTTGAGCAAAATCCCTTACCTCTTGGTAAGTTGGTCAAGCAGTGGGAAAAACATTAAAGTATGCAGGGTAATATGTGAACTTGTAGGAAAAGCAGAGCCTTGGGCGCACAGCAACAAATCTGTTTAGATGTTGCCGTGTAGGGGATGTCTGGACAGCTTTCACCTTGAAGAAAATCTGATACCAGAAGGACAAGCCAGAGTATCCAGTTCCATCACCTTCCCGGCAAGGAAAACATGCAGCATGTATGAAAGATTGCGGAGGAGAAAGACCTTGATGCGCTAAGAAAGTGTAAGCATTTACTACACCCGAGAGACAAAATGGAGGCAGCACAACAATGCAAAGGGGCAAAGGGAGGTTGGAGAGACACTGGAGACCTGGGAAGGTCCTGCCTTCCAGACCCGTGAGTGTGTATTTCATTTTAAAGTCACTGGGGAATTCTACTGACTGATCAGTTTACAGTATAGAGAACAAGACAAGGGCCAAGAAGCCAGTTAGCAGGCGACTCTGGACTTTGTGACCTTTGAACCTGGCCCGGCAGGCTCAGCTCTCCATGCCAAGTGCCCAGGTCAACAAACTCCTCTTCACTTTCTCCTGTGCATATGCCCAGGATCAGGATACAAGACAATTGCACACACGGTTTCTTAGGATTTGCATTACTTACTGGTTATGATCAGATCTGCAGGCAAAAATTGTAGCTAACTACCTGGGGGAAGTAGCAGTTAAGGTTGAGAAGGAACACACCCTATATCAGTGTACTTACAGAGGATCCTCACCTGAGACTGTTTTGATTTATTCAATTCTTGAGTGTTTGTAGAACTCTACAGAGCATGCGGGACTAGGATCTACTTAGCTGTCATGATGCAGGTGACTGTCATCAAAGTCATTCCCAGTTGGGTGTTTCAGACAGCCAAACTCATGGCTTCTCTCATCTGATGTCATCTGGCTAGGTGAGGTCCCTCCCAAGTGCTGGATCAGCTCCTGGGCTTCCCTCTGTTAAAGCTTCTATTGCCCTGAGCATCATTTTATTTGAGGTCGTGAACTTGATGTCTAGCTAATACATGGTAAAATATCTGAACATGATAGGTGTCCAATTAATTTTTTATGAACATCACACACACAACTCATACACACACACACACACAACTCATACACACATCTATCTGTCTAATAAATACTCAATACTCAATGTAAAATGGTAGAGTGGTTGAAAAAACACAAAAGAATGAGCTGGACCCAAGTCAGGAGGTTGGGATATGACTCAGGTTTTAGTACTGAGAAAATGACATAGGTAGAATCTATATACTAACATAAAGGAGAGCTGTTTGGTGTGTGAACTTAAATAAACTCTTGGAAAGTTAAAAGAAATAAAACTCTGCAGAAGAAGCGACAAAAGAATTGTGCCTTTAAGTCCTAAAAGATTCTTGCCAGGAATAAATGGCCAGTGTGGGTATTCTTGCCAGAAGAATCACATGAAAGAAATTATGGAGGCGCCCGAGGGAGACTGCTTATGGGTGGGTGGGGGTTAGAGAGCTCAGGGAGGAAAGGTGGCTTGAGGCCAGGTCTGAGAGGTCCCAAGCAGAAGGGCAAGGACAAGACTTAATAGGGTGGGGGCCCTGGGAGGACAGCATGATGCATCCAAGTTTAGGGTAGTCACTTAGAGCAGTGGTTCTCCACCTGCGGGTTGCGATCCTTCAGGGGTTGAATGACCTTTCCGCAAGGGTAACCTCAAACCATCAGAAAACACAGATGTTCACATTACAACTCAGAACAGTAGCAAAATTACAGTCGTGAAGTAGCAATGAAAATAATTTTATGGTTGGGGGACACCACAACATGAGGAACTGTATTGAAGGGTGACAGCATTAGGAAGGCTGAGAAACCCTGACTTAGAGGCGTAGGTTTATGCACAAGGCTGCAACGGTCTGGCTACCTACTGGATATGTCATGAACTTGATAAACTGAGACTCCTCTGAAGTTTTCAGCTGGGGTGAGTGGTTAAGAATCAACAGAGGATTGATAAGATTTTGGTCTAATTGCTGCTGTAGAGTCTGTTCTGGTGAATTCATGGCCACCGGAAGAGAGACAGTCATGGGGCGAGAAGCAAGAACCACAGATTTCCTTGATATGTAAGCAGTTGAGACAAAGCCCAAGCTACATCTTCATTCCCTTTCTCCAGGCAGACCTTTTTAGAAGAACGGGGCTAGGAAAAGCCTGAATATCTGTGAAACTCTCTGTGCCCTTTGGGGCCTGGGGAGAGGGACATATAAATGGAATAAAATCCCCACTGCTGAGTCACCGGTGTTATTTTAGGAGGGATTTGTCACACAGCAGTGGGAGGCAGATGGGAGCCAGAGGATGAATCTATAATGAGAGAAAAGAGAAATGAGGTGAAAGCAAAGGTTTGGAATGGGCACCAGGAATGCCAGGACAGGACTGGAAGGTGGGTTTGGTGGGAGGAGGGGACACAGATTCCCCCCACCCTTGGTAGGGGGTAGCATACATTAGATCAGCGTGCAGAAGGTGAAAGGTGGGACATGTGTCTTGTCTTCCTGTCCGACTGTGCTGCTTGGCATCATTATTGAGACTGCACAATCATCTTTCTCTTTGACTCCAACCTGCCCCCACAGGCTCATTATGGAAGAATTGGTGGCCAGGTTGTTGGGTTTTGGGAAGTGTTTGTGTTCAGAAGACTGTGACCTAATGAATAGTTAACCCCTTGATGTGTTTGTGATATGATGGCATTGGGAGGTGTTTAAGACTAGAAAGATACATCCTGTGCCCTGACCCTTGTTTCTGTTTGCTTCCTGATGGCCTTGAGGTCGTCAGTTCTCTCCCTCTCATTACCATAATATTCTGCCTCACTTCAGACCCCAGGTCAGGGAGCCAGTGAACCATGAACCGAGACCATGAAACAAAAGTACTTTTCTGAACTTCAAGGCCTATCTTGCAGCATTCATTTTATTCTGCCCCAAATTATAGGTATTTGGGGAATTTTCCTGCCTCAGAATATTGGAAGCTCTTGGTTTAGTAATCTATACTTACAACAAGGCCTTCCCCAGTCTCTGTTCAACACCGTTACTTTATTAGAAATACTAAAAGGACCATAAGAATGTTTCCTGATATGCCATTGTGATAGTAGCTCTATTTGGACATAGACCTAAGCACAAAGAAGACAAAGAACACTGATAATCACCTAGTAAGTAAGTAGAATGGACTAAGGATGATAATACATTTTTTCAAAGAATCTGTTCCTCTTGGTTGGTAGTGATATTCTGTGTTCCCTGAGATCTTGTGATTGCTTCCTGGCTTGGGGGAAGAATTCTGTGATCAATTGCTGATGCCTGTCTTGAGCTGTGAGTTACCTGTGGTGGTGGCTTGCACTTTGATCTTTCTGTAAATTTGGTAGTCATTGATGTATGAGCTCAGGGGAGGTTCAGAACATGGTGGGATGGATAGGCTGGTTGGTCAGCATAAATTTGGATAATGAGGTTCTTAGCTGGGTCATGGAAGGTAAGATTTGAACCTAAATAATATGTGGTAAAAGAGACCAAGATAGGTATATTGTTTATTTGATCAATTTGCCTCTCAAACTATAGCCTTCATAAGGGCAAGGTTCACTTTTGATTTGCACATGGCACAAGGCAAATATTCAGTAAATGTGCACAGAAGGGTCACATGGCGAGCAGAATTAAGATGACAACTAGGTAATAATAAAGAACAGACAAGTATGGATAGAAGCAAGAGTTGTTTAGGGAAATATTTCTGAGATTTATGTTAACTCTACTTCATAAGTATTTTAAATATCATTCTTAAGTGTGTGTATGTGGTGTACCACATGAGTGCTGAGAACCAAACTCAACTCAAACTCAACCCCTTTGCAAGACCAATAAATGCTCTTAACTGCTGAGCTATCTCTCCAATTCCAAGAGTTGAAGTAGTTTAGGGGAAAATTTCAGGTCCATGTTGATGTCAGGGGCAGTTGAGGAGTTAGTCTGTAGATGAAGTACGGTAGGAATGTAGAGTCATTTTTTTGTATGGTTGGCTTCATCATAGAGTCACAAGCCTTTGTCTTCAACAGTAAGATCCATAGCTGGAGGGAACTATGGACGTCCTGATGAACCTTTGCAGATATTCAGTGAGACTGATGTTCCAGATACCCCAGGACAATGATGTCTCAGATAAGCAGGTCATTCCCTGGTGATCTACGGACCTCAGGCATACATTGGCTAAGAGTGAAACCTAGGACTTGAACCCAATTTCCTACCCTCACTGACAGAGATGCTGCTCCTCAGAGCTACTTGATGGAGGAGTGTCTACACCGCTGGGCTCGGAGGTGTACGTCACTGTCTTAGTTAGGTTGTTATTGCTGTGATGAAACACCACAACCAGAAGCAAGTTAGTGAGGAAAGCGTTTATTAGGCTCACACTTCCACGTCGGACCACATCGCTAAAGACAGTCATGACAAGAACTCAAGCAGGGCTGGAACTTAGAGGAAGAAGCTGATGCAGGGGCCATGGAGGGGTGCTGCTCACGGAGTTGCTCCCCATGGTTTCCTCAGTCTGCTTTTTTGTAGAACCCAGGACCACCAGCCCAGAGTTGGTGTCACTCAATCACCAATTAAGAAAATGCCATACAGGTTTGCCTACTGCTGGATCCGATGGAGGCATTTTCTTGATTGAGATCTTCTCAGATGACTTTAGTGTGTGTCAAGTTGACATAAAACTACCCAGCACAATCACTAAATGGATGGAGAGGAAAAAGTGCTTGTTTAAACACAGGTGCTTGACACCTACTCTAGATAAAAGCCCTAGCATTGTTACAACACTTACAGGATAGGAAAGTTGATTATCAGTATAATGCCACATTATCTGCCTTATTTTTGTGGTTCTTCTTCTCTTATTCCTTGGCTGAAATTTCCCTATGCTGTCAACATATTATAACACTCCCATTTTATGCCATGTTTATTTGGAGGAAGTTGTCTTAAATCTCAAGGTACCAGAATTATTCAACATTTGGTTGTTAACAGTGGAAGTGTCTCATGCCTGCAACTGTTCAGATAAGCAATTCTTTGATATTTGTCTGTGAAGCTGTGTTTTGCATATTTGGTTCATAACTTAAAGTTACACAGTCAAAAATGAAGATATGGTTCTGTTTTGAATCTGAAATATTCCCCAAAGCTCACATTGGTGCTAAACGAATGATAAAATCCTGGTCCCGAATGCAGCTGTGTTCAGAGATGAAAACTTTCAGAGGGAAATGGATCCTGAGGGTTCTGATCTCATCAATAGATTAGTCTACTGATAAATAATCAAATGGGCCTTTGGATGGGGTGCTAGAAACGTTGGGAGGTAGGAGCTGGATGGAGAAGTAGGTAATTGGAGGCATGCCTTTTTTTTTGTTTTTTTTTTTTTGTTTTTTTTTTGTTTTTCGAGACAGGGTTTCTCTGTGGTTTTGGAGCCTGTCCTGGAACTAGCTCTTGTAGACCAGGCTGGTCTCGAACTCACAGAGATCTGCCTGCCTCTGCCTCCCGAGTGCTGAGATTAAAGGCATGTGCCACCACAGCCCGGCCGGAGGCATGCCTTTGAAAAGTGTATTTTTGTCTTGGTCATTCTTGGCTACTAGTTTGCTGTGAGATAGACAGCTTTGTCCCACCTTGAAGGTTTTCCATAACACGTGTCCGGAAAATGAGACCCAGTTGCCATGGTGTGAAATCCCTGAAACATGAGCCAAGCATACTTTCCTGCTTTAAGTTGATCCCCTCAGACATTTTGCCACAATGGCAGAAAACTGGCCAGTACAATTACAAAAGCTTGCATTTTGTGTGACAGATTTGCATTGGTTGATACAGGAGGTGATGAATGTGAAATCCACAAGTGTTATGGATTATTATTTCAACGATGCAAAGATGCGCTGCGTTTGTTTATGCTGTGGACTATGACTTTAACTGTGTGAAGCGTGTTACATGTGTTTCTGCTGCCTTTGTTAATGATCTAAAGATTTGTTTGTGCTGCATTTGTTTAATTATGTAAAGGTGTGTTGCCTTTGTTTCACCTTGCTTGCTTAAGGCACTTGATTGGTCTAATAAAAAAAAAAAACCTGAACAGCCAATAGCTAGGCAGTAGAGGGATCAGTAGGGATGGCAGGAAGACAGAATAAATAGGAGGAGAAATAGTCTAGGCTCAAAAAGAATGAGAGAAGAAGGAGAGAACGAGGAAGAAAGAGAGAGAGAGGGACACGCCCAGGGCCAGAAGCCAGGCAGTTGCTAGCCAGACATGAGAAGCAGATACATGTATAAGATATACAGAAAGAAAGGCAAAAAGCCCCATGACAAAACAGAGATAAAGAGAAACAGATTAAAATAAGAACAAAAATCGTGCCAACCATTCATATTTAATAACAAGTCTCCATATCATGATTTTTGAGCTGTTCTGTGGCCTAAAAGAAAATGCCTGGCACACACAAGTGGATTGCATAATGTGGTTTAAGTTTTGTTTTTGCTCTGAAGCTAATTCCTCAAGCCTGTTTATATCTTAAGATTCACCTATACCTGTTATATGTATGCTTTCTGACTTGCGTATTGTATTTTAACAAAAACTCTAAAGGGATTCATTGTTTGATTCACCGCGTTCTTCCTCATGCTCAAGACTGGAATGCATTAAGGACACAGGAGAGTTGAAGGTGACATAACTGAGGGACAGGCAATGATCTTCAAGATGGAGGGGAGGTAGAAACGTAGAGAAGCTAATTTTGAGTCATACTTACTCTGAAAAAAATAATTTCATGGCATCAGTGTGCTATTAATCATAATCACCTGTGCGCTTCAGATAAAACAGAATTGTGGGTAAAGATGAAAGATTAAGAGTCCTTTTCATTTTACCCGCTGATGTGTTTCTCCATCCATCTTGTCAATATGGAGCAAGGTCAGTAAACAAAAGAAAACTGCATATAACTGCAAAGGTTCCGGCACACCTTGCAGGTACATTATCTTGATGCCCTGAAAGTCAGGACTCCCCAGTGCCCTTGTCTACAAGTGTTTGTTGGACGTGGATTAATTCATCAAAGGTTCACAGCAAAAGGCAGGCGGGATGAGGTAGGAAGAGCAGCAATGGTAGTGTTTACACAGAGAGAAAGGGAGGCGAGCAGCTTGCCCCAGGCTAAGGAATCAGTATAAAAACGCAGTCATGATGTGTATGAGGGTTTGTGTGCTGTAGCATGCATGTGCAGGTCAGGCCAGGCTAGGGGGTGACTTCCGGGAGTCAGTATCTCCTGCCACCTTTACACTGGTTTGGGGGATAGGACTCAAGTCATTCAGCTCGCAAGTGGCAAGTGCCTTTACCCACCGCCATCTTGCTGGTCCACAGTTTTTCAATTATATTGCATTAAGTATTTATTGTGTTTTAAAGATTTATTTTTATGTGTGTAAGTGTTTTGCCTGCATGTATGTAAGTGCCGCTACCAGTTTACCTGGTACATATGGAGCCCAGAAGGACTGGAGTTACTGCCATGTGAGTATTGGGAACCAAACTCTCTATCTCTGTATTTATTATTTTTATAAATAGGAAAGGTATGTAAATAAGAATTGCCTAGCAAAACACACCCACACACCTATATAGAGCTTCCACTATTATAAGGGAGAATTCCAGATGCCTTAACATCAGAGATAGTCAATAAACCTTTGCTGTTGATTTGCAATCTTTTCTTCCGTGATAATTTTATCAGAAATTAGAGTGGGATGGGTTTTGCTAACCATAAGAAAACTGAAATAGCTCTTTAAAATACTGGAAAACATTCTATGTGTGAAGCTTGGATGACCCAAGACACAGAAGTTCATGTACAATGATGAGGAAGTGAGGAAGTAATTCTTCCTTAAAAAGCACAGCCAGATCAAGTGAGTAGATTAAGGATAACCCAGTTACTGCGAAGAGGCAATGGGTTCTGACAAAAGCCACTAACAAGGTTGATTCCTGGCTTTCTGTATGAATGTAGTTTCCTTTCTTCTCTTGTTGGGAAAGATTTCATGATGTCGGCATTCACCTTCATAGTAGGCAGACTCTAAGGTATCCTGAGAGAGAAACCCTAGAGACTCCATGTGAATATTCTGCAAAAAGCTTATTTTATAAAGACAGTTTAGGTTAAGAACAGGAAGAATGACCTCTTTTGGCAAAGAATCCGGTAACTCTGAAATACATAATCAGTCTTTTCCTCATCAGCTATGATTATGGCATAATGCACATATATAATTAAGCATCGTGTTCGGTTTGTGCCAAGTTCTTACTGAGGGGCTGGGATTGGCTGGTTGGAGGATGCTCACTCTTACTCCAGAAGTAACCATAGTGATGACTCTCAGTTTTAGCTCCATTATCTTATCCCTCATTTTCTAGAGAAGATGGGGGAAGATATTACTTATGTTTCTACAGAACTGGTAAGGTCCTGAAGGCAGACCATTTTCTGTATAAGCCTATCTTTGTAGATTCAAGACTTAAGCACAGCCATTACACAGAAGCATAGTAATGGCTTCTTAAGTGAGTTTCGGGAGGTAGACCACGCTGTGATTGCCATGGGTGCTGTCCTTTTCTTTTCTTTTCTTTTCTTTTCTTTTCTTTTCTTTTCTTTTCTTTTCTTTTCTTTTCTTTTCTTTTCTTTTCTTTTCCTCTGTCACTAAAATGATCAGGCTGAGGATCACTGTGTCCTTGGTATATCTATATATTGTAGCTATTGAAAATACAAAGACACTGGGGATGCAGCTTACCTTGCATTCAAGAGGACCTGAAAAAGCCATTCATGGGAGTGATCTTGTGATCCTGGCATAGAGGAGAAACAGATAGGAGGATCTTTGAGGCTTGCTGGCTAGACAGCCCAGCCTACTCAGGAAGCACCAGGCTAATGGGAGAACCTGTCTCAGTAAAGAGGATGTGTGGTTCCTGAGAAATACCCTCTGGCCTACACACATACACACCCCCACACACACCACACACACACACACCACACACACCACACACACCACACACACACACACACACACACCACACACACACACCACACACACACACACACCACACACACACACACACACACCACACACACCACACACACACACACCACACACACACACACACCACACACACCACACACACACACACCACACACACACACAAATAACATATAAGAAGACACCGAAGAAAGGAAACCCAGACAGAGTCTCTCCACACGTCATGAGAGTGGGTCTAAACAACATTATAACTTTCTTGATTATGTTTTGTATTTACAGATTTGAGCAAGGATGCAGCTTTGACAGTGTGCTTCTCTTCAGATTACACAAATAAATCACACAGATTGCTATGAAGATATGTGATGTATTAGCCTTTGAAGGGAGAAAAGAATTGTGAGGAACTGGGGTCATCTATCTTTCTCCGCCCACATGATCTTGACGTTCAATTGGACTTGTGAGCGCGTGGAATGTTCAGTGCTTCTGAAGTGTGTTTACTTCAAGCTGAAGGATGATAGGGGCTGGATTCTCAAAAGGAATGGATGTGGGGAAGCTAAGCCATTACAGTTTCTTTGTGTTCTACACAGATCTTGAAAACGTGCAATGAATCAAGGAATCCAGAATCAGGAATGCCGTTAAGTGTGATTTAACGGGGACAGAACAACAGAACTTTGTTTAGTGGGATCTGGCTTAGCTGATTTCCTTTGCATGCTGTCTTGGTGTGATGTTCATAGCCCTTGACGTAGTGAGTGTGACTTATAGAGTCAGCTAGCCTGGATCATCACTGGCTGTGTTCCTTTTACTAGACCACTTTATCTGCCTGGACCTAGTGCCTTCTGTAAATAAGATGGCCTCACTTCTATGGTGCATATGGGCATCCAATGAGACATGGGTCAAGACAAAAGTCAATGGCAGGTAAGACCATTGTTCTCATGGGACTTCCGTTCTAGAGGAATAGTGAGAAACACACACACGCATATGCACACACACATGCATGCCTCTCACTAAAAATATTTCAGAAGGTAATGGATGTTATATTGAGTGAGAGAGCAGTGGGGTAGGGCAGAGATGTCATATGGGGATCTAGCAAGGTGCGGCAGTCTATTAGAAGTAGCACAGAGTCAGGATTGATTCTCTGGGAATAATCAGGTTACTAGAATGAAGTGAGAGTGATTACAAAGATATTTCTAGAAGCCAAGTGTAGTGGCAGACAACTGCAATCCTACTATTTGGGAAGGCGAGGCAGGATGATTACCTCAAGTTAAAAGTCAGATATATAGTGAATTTTAGGCTAACCTGGGCTACAGTGTAAGACCTTGTCTCAAAAAGTAATTCCCCAAAGGAAAAGGGCTATCTGTAGTAAACTTTCTAGGCAGAGGAAGAATCTGCAAAGGGCCGAGTCAGGCGCCTGGTAGGCAAAGCATGCAGGGCCTCGCTGGCCACAGAAAGACTGAGGTTCATTTATAATGGAACGAGAAACCATTACAAAAGTTTTATATTTTAAAAGTATCCTTCTGCTAATTTTATGAAACGTAGAGCCTACAGGATAAATGATGGAAGCAGTGATTCCTGTTAGACTATTAAAATAGCCTAGGTAAGAAATGGATATGGGTGAAGTGGTTAGCAGAAGACAGAGTCGGGAATGATCATATTCTGGACTTATTTTTGTCCAGAATTGAGAATATACTTTGTTGAAATATAATCTATAGATCACAAGACTCATCCACCTTAAATAAAGAATAATGTGTTCAGCAAGTTCATAAGGTCTGCAGTAAGCCTCGCAATTCAGTTGTAGAACATTTTCATCATGCCAAAAATTAAGTTTATTCCAATATGCACTTAATTTCTGCCCCCTGCTTCCTATGCAGACAAACATGAATCTCTAGATTTGCCTTTCCTGGGCACTCCATATAGTTGACTCTGTTGAGTCTTGCTTTTTCACTTAGCATTGCATCTTCGAGGTTCAGTCAAGTTGTAGCATGTGGTCATCTACTTTCACCTCTATGTAGTATGAATAGGATCCAGTTGTGCAGATATGCTAAGTTTGTTTAGCTGTTCACCAATTGATCAGCATTTGAATTCTCTTACTCCATGTCCAGCATGACCTTTTCAGGCTCTCAGGAGAGTTCTTAAAACTTGAATGTCTTACTTTTAAAATTCTTGCAGTGGCTTGGCATTTGCTCTACTCCAAATCCACAGTAAGATTTATTGTTGCTTTTGTTTGTTTTGAATAATATTCAGTCTCTCTTAGAACATGTGAAACATGCACACACACACACTATTACATACAAACACAACACACTTACACAAAGCAACTTAAAAATTAACATTTCCTCTCAGAATTCTCTTCCTGTGACTTTGAATTTCCTTTTGTCTGCAATATGACAACCCAGAAGAGGGATGAAGAACCACGGATAACTGATCTTCTCTTTTCTGATGTTGCTTTCTCTGACATCTCAGGCAGAGTCAAGTGTTCAGTTCTAAAACTGCTCAAGTTGATCGAGGCTGGCTCTTGATCTCACCCATGAATATAGCACCTGGGACTGCTGCAAAGCCCTTTCTACAGTGATCTCTGCAGCTCTCTAGGGATCCTTTGCAGCACTCCAAAAGCCCAGCATGTGTCTTGTTGTGGTCTTTGCTCTGTGCAAACTCAGTTATTCTATGAAGTGTGCTCTGACCTGACAGTGGCTTTCTTCTGTTAGCCCTGTCATCTCAACGTGTAAAACTCTCAAGGTGATATACCTGGATCTGTGATGTCTTTGAGCATGGGAATAAGAATACACACTCTTCTCAGATATACTTATGTCCTGAAATGGTCAAGGGAAGCCTACTGGGTAGTAGATTCATGTATATCCTATACTAATAACTTTTCTCATTGCTGTGACCAAATGTCCAAGAGAACCAATTAGAAGGAGAAAAGCTTGTTTTGGTTCATGGTTTCAGAGGGCTCCGTCTGTGGGGTTTTGGCTTTACACACTTGGGCAGAGCATCAAAATGGCAGCAGCGTGTGGTAGAGGTGGTCTTTACTTTTTTTTAACAAGAATAGCAGAATAAAGGTCATCTAGATAGAGGACAGTTTGAGTATGATCCCAAGGAAATTCCGCTTGTGGTCCATTTCCTCCCTCAAGGTCTTCCCTCCTAGCCTCTACCACCTCCTAGCAATGTCAAATGTTGAGAATCCTTCAAGGGATTAATCCACTGATCAAGCCAAGGATCTCATGATCTAATTGAGTAACGTCATCACCAACTCGACTGACTTCCCTAATACCCTAGGGATTTCCTAATTCAATCAAGCTGACAATCAAAATAAATGACCTGGGAGCCCCTTTCCTACTATAAATGTAACAGGGCTGTGGAGTCAAAATAAGTTCCAAGTGTCAGCCATCACAAAAGGTGTGGAAGCTGTGACTCCCTTCTCTCTACTCTCATTGAGTCCAATGCTTCAATTTCAGAGTCTGTCCTGTGCCTGCTATTTCTTGCAGCAAGCCAACTTTAGTGTCTGTATTACACCCTCCAAAGCAAATGTAAGGACAGCCTGTTAGCCAGCTTTGCACGCATCTCAATGCAGTGCCACTGGGGGACATTATAAGATCCCCCTTCCATTTCTCATTTTTCCTACTTTAGTTTTCTTCAGGTTGGCATTGCCCCAAATATCACTGGATATATATTTGAGAATACCACTTCCACAAAGTGCAGTTGCCAGATATACCATTCTGCCTCTGCTACACAAGACTAGACCTTACATTTGACTCCAGCACAAACCTACAAACCAATAAAAACACTTAAAGTACTAACATAAAACCCTTTATATGGAATGGGGTAGAGCCTAGGGATTATTCATTTGACTGAACTACGGTAAGATAGTCAGTCCTAACACAAATCAGATTCCTTATACTATTAGTTCTTATTGATCACATACCTCAGTAACTCTGTATGTCCCTAAAGTTTATGGTGTGTGTGTGTGTTGTGCATGTGTGTATATGATGAGTGTACACATGAAGGGCTCCCTTACCAATGTGTGTGCATGTGTCGAAGCCAGAGGTAGATATTGGCTTCCTTCCTTGTCATTCTCTACATTATTTTTGAGCCAGCTTCTCTCACTGAACTTGAGCTGGCTAAACTGGCAGTCCACCAGAGCTCTTGGGATCTCCCTGTTGCTGCCTCCTGGCACAATTGGCTGCATTAGACTCCTATGTGGGTCTTGAAAATTTCAAATCAGGCCCTCATGCTTGTTATTCATGGAGCTATCTTTCTAGGCCGAGATTTTATGTTTTTAAAGCACATTTTCTCCCCCACATACTTACAGATTTCTTCCTTTTCCTAAGACACAGAAGTTAAAAGTATCATTTTACTAGCAAACCTAGAGAACACACAACAGTCAGTCAAAAATCCCTCTAATTTTACCATCTATAGCTATCACAGAGTTGCTACTACTTCTATATTGTTATCCTACTATGCCTTTGGGATTCTTAAAAATAGAATTAGAATCATATTACAGTAATGTCCCCTTATCCATGGAGATATGTTCTAAGATAGCTAGCTAGTAAATGCCCAAACCTCAGAGAGTTCTGAATCCTGTACCCAACCATGGCCATCTGGCAACAGCCAAGCTGATAATCATGATGGTTTTAGGTGACCAATGGGTGAGTAGTGTAGACAGGGTGAATTCACAGGACAAAAGGGTAATTTATGTCCCAGACAGGATGGAGCTGGAGGGCGTGAGCTTCATCAAGATACTCAGAAGCTTATGCAATTTAAAACTTGTGAATTGTTTATTTTTAGAATTTTTCATTTCGTATTTTAAACCAAAGTTTACTGGAGGTAATTGAATCTGAAGAGAGAAAAAGGAGACCACTGCAGGTTTTTTTTTTTTAACTTATTCTAAAAATATTAAATTACAACTACATATTCCTAAAAAAACAAAACAACTACATATTCCTTAAGATATTATTATTATTATTTTGATTGAAGAATTGCAAAAGTAAAAAACGTAAGATTATACTGTAGGGAATTCAGAGCAGCTTTTGCCACTCTTCTCTTGGAAGGAACCCTCGAATCTCCTTCTGAGACTGACTCCTGCATGGTGTAGAACCTGACCTACAACTAGGAGAAAAATAAAAACAATAAAACAAAACTTGTGGGCTGATGTTTTTCAATTTCCATGCTTCCTCAGTGTAATGGGAGCCTTTTGCCTTCGCTCCATGTGAGTAAGTGGGCAGTTGCTATGATTGGTGGGGTCTGTTTGTTCCCAGAATACAAATCATAGCTGTCTGTCACTCGTTGATTCTGATGTTAGTGAGATTTCTAGCTCTACCCAGAGATGTCTACAAAGTGATTCATGGCTAGCCTGAACTGGCTTGTCCGAATCCTATTTCAAGAGAATTAGGAAAGGGGATTTATGGTGACACCGTCTACCTATTTTCCAGGTTGATGGTGACAGCATTTTATTTATTTATTTATTTATTTATTTATTTATTTATTTATTTATTTATTATTTGAGAGCAGCAAGTTCGGCTGCTGTTCATTTCCCTGGAAGGCCTTTGACTTCCTTGTGTTAGGATCCCTTCATGTAAGAAATTAGCTAACCAGCTTTATTTTGGCAAGAGATTCAGGCACAAAGATCTGGTGTAATAAGAAAACATTAATGGGAATGTCTTTCAGAAGCATATATTTGCTTTTGGAAATTATACACTAATGCCAATAGGTTTGTTAGATAAGGCATCCAGCACATTGATTCCTTTAATGAATGTGGTGTCACTGACCCTTGACATTTTGCTATTTTAACAAATTCTCTGTACTTAGATTGGGAACAGAAATGTCAAATTAGGCACCACAGGTACAATTATTCATTTGGTTCAGCAGGAGCTGAGGCCAATGATGTGTTGACAATCTGACAGGGAAAGCTGGCTGCCCTTTTGAGATTTACTGCCCAATTCTTCAGCTCAAATTGGAATGGGTCAAATTTGTACCAAGTTCACTTTGGTAATAACAGGAAAAGTATCCAGACTGGAGGTGCTCTTCTTGTGACTTGAAGTATTTCATGAATTTTCCCTTCCTTGCCACCCCGAGGCCTCTCACAAGCCAAACTCAGATAAGGCACGTGCACATAAGGAGACAGAGCTATCCCATTCTCTCCTCAAGCCTGCAGTACACACTGTTGGTGCATTTGCAGTCATTTGACTGACATCACATACACACAGATACACACAGACACACACACACACGCACGCACGCACACACATTCATACACACTCTGTTGGTGCGGGAGAATTGTCTGTATTCTGTCAATCATGTTTTAAATAAATGCTGATTGGCCAGGCAGGAAGTATAGGTGGGAAAACCAGACAGGAAGTAGAAATGATACAAGGAGAACAGGAGAATTCTGGGAAGGAGGAAGTTGATTCCTCCCACTCCTGCCCAGACCACTGAAGCAGCAGGATGTGATCTGCCCCACTAAAAAAGGTACTAAGCCACATGGCTAAAATAATCGGAAAAATGTGTTAATCAAGATGTGAGAGTTAGCCAGTGAGAGGCTAGAGCTAATGGGCCAATCAGCTTATATTTTATGGAGACCTATGTGTGATTTTCTTTGGGGCTAAACAGTTGTGGGGTACCGGGTGGGACAAAAACTCCAACAACAAGCAGGCCCCCGTTCGTGTTATACTCTGTTCTATCCTCAAGCTCGCAGCACACACAGTTAATGAGTTCGCCATCGTTTAACTGACACCACACACATACACACACACACACACACACACAGGGTGCATCATAGTGCCCCCTGAAAAGTATGTAATTAACAGTTGTCTCTGCTTTACAATTCCCTACTTAATGGTAATTCCAAGAGCACCTCACCGGGATCCAACATTTCTGCAATCAGTTTGGGCTCTCATCTCTCTCCTGCTGTTGTTCCCACCGTGAGCGAAGGCTCCACTTCTGAGAGCTGTGAGTACCTCTGCCTCACCAGGGAAAGGCACCATTTAGACCTTCGTTCACAAGACATCCCCTGTTCCACACAAGTCACTGGGCAACATCCAGGATTCAAGCCCCTGGGACTCTTTCCTTCTGAAGTCTGAAGTTGTCCTGCTGTTTCTGTGCCTCTTTAGGCATCCCAGAATTCCTACTTGGAGCCGAAGGATGCATCTACTACATATTGTAACACTTCTCAACAGAACAATCAGAAAGCTCTTCCCAATTTCCAATGTCCAGTTCATATCTCAGGTCCTCAGGAGTCCTCTCTTGCAACCCTAAAGGCAGTTTGTCCTTTTTCATTTACAAGTATAATACTCATCTCTAGCAGTGATTATGCACAGACTTTCTTTCTCTTTCTATGAATCTATGCAGAACATTACAGAAATGAATTTTGTTCTCTTTACATTTAGATTAGCATTGACTTGTCTACGAATAATCTGGTACTGCATTTTAACATCAAATTTATTCATGCTTGCTCAGAGAGTTGAAGAAAAGCAACTGCAGGCTGTAGGAAGAGTATGTGAAAACATGCCTCTCTCAAACACACACACAACTGCAGGCTGAAGGGAGGGTATGTGAAAACATATCTCTTTCTTGAACACACACAAACAATTTCCCTCAAACTATAGCATTATAAGTTCAAAGGCAATATTTTTGCAGGCATCTTCCCTTTATTTCTACCAGCATAAAGTCCACTAGCTCATCTAATGGGTAGTAACCCAGCTGTATGCTGACCTAATTCCAAAATACAATGAAGATATAAAAATAAAATGTAAAAAAAAAAAACTAAACATAAATTCCTATCAAACATCTCTCCTGAAGATGCGACACAATGTCATAAAAGTGATAGATGGGTCTGTACAGAGAGTGGATGCCCTCATCTTTTCTTCATTAGCAATTCCTGATAAGAGTTCAACTTGCTCCACCATAAGTTCTTTACATTTTTACAAAATTTTGCTGCACAGCCTTGAAGATGAAGAGAACGTTGAGATCTGCTATGATGTTCATTTAAAGGTTTTAGAATGTATCAGGTGCACATGCTCGTTAGACGTAGACAAGAGCAGAGAAACCATCATTTTCTCAAATGCTCCTGTATAAAGGAGGTTCTTGAGAAGATACCCCGGTTGGAGGAAGAAAATAACACCACAGTAGCATCAGCTGGTCTGGAAGTAAGCTTCAGTCACCCAAGTCAAGACATTCACCAACAGAGACAAAAACAAACCAGCGGCTGTTCATGCATAGTTAGGGAGCAACAACGTGCAGACTGCTGGATCCAGACATCTTTTAAAATCTAGGATCTGGGGGAGAGGGGAGGTAGGGGTCAGCTGGGAGGAGTGGAGGGAATGGAAACTGTGGTCAGGAAGTATTGTATGAGAGAAGAATCTGTTTTCAGTAAATATATATATATATATATATATATATATATATATATATATATATATAATATCTAACAGACCAGTGCTGAGAACAAAAGCACTATTCATAATTGTGGTGTAACAGAAGGAGATAGAAGTCTGAACATAGGCCACGTTAGTCTTTCAGGACCACCAGAAGAGTTGGAAAGAAATAAAAGGCTAAAATGCAAAGTCTCAGAACTGTTCCTGACCTGAGACATTAAACATTGGCTTCACCCGCCGATTCCTTTTCCATCGGCAGGGAGTCAGCCTGCTGCTAGAGTTACCCCACAAGCTCATCAGCTCCTCTAGACTTCACCTTCTGTAAATTCCCTGGCCTGGGCTTTGCTGTTCCCAGATCTGTAGTAACATTTACTCGCTCTTCCTTCGCCTGGAGGGAAAAGTGTTTTATAAAGATGGTAAAATTTCCACGATGAGGATACAGAATTGGCTGGGTATGTTTCATTTCAGGAGGCTTTGGGTTTGTGGGAGATTCTGGGGATTGAATTTATACTTAAGTCCCTTTCTGTAAGCCATTTCCTAACATCACTTGTATGCTTTCTGTAGAGTAGCACTTATACAGTTGTAAATACTGAGAAAAACACAAAGGGATGCACTAAAGAAATATCATCTGGAAACTCAGTAGCTAGGAGATTAGTTGCTAAAGATGTTGGATATATATTGGTAAGCCCAAGATATTGGTATATTTCCATATGTGTATTTTAGATAGTTAAGATTAGGCTGTATATGTATCTTGTATCTGAAGTCATTATATTTTTGTAATGTTCATTTATGACACCTCATATTTGTCTATGAATGATCTCACACACATATATTTTATCAGATCCATGTGACAGGCCTGTGAAGTAGGCACATTTGCCATTTTACATATGAAGGAAACTTGCTTAAGATTTTATTACAAGTAAATACAGATATGGTATTTGAACCAAGTCTGAGTAATACTGTGGCTCAGGGGGCTTACGCTTTGGGCAGTGTTGTCTGACTTCAGTTACAAAATCAGACTCCATTTCTTGTTGTTTTTTAAGCCATGAATTCACACAAAGAACGGAGGGCTTACACTATGATTGTGCTGGCCTCCTGTACTACGATTCTCTTAAATGGACATAACAAGAAACTCCTTAAACTCTTAACAGTCTAGCCATAGTTCCATGGATCGCTCAACCCTCATCAGAGAAGTTTATGTGTATTCAGTACATGCTGATTATACAGAGACCTACAACTGGTCAACATACAAAGAAAAAAAATACAAAGACCGCGTAGTGTTCCTATCTAAAATTGACAGCTACATCACAGGGGGTGGTGATGGTGGTGGAAAGATTATAGGAACCAATGGTAGTGGACATGTGTAGCAAAACAACATTAGTAGGGCATGATAGTGCCGCTGCACACAAGAACTCATGCCAGCTCTGACTGCGTGCAGAAGGCCTGCCAAGACTAAGACAACTGAACTCCCAGCATGGATGGAAAGGAGCCATTGATGCCCTGCCCTAGCCCTAGTGAGGAACTATTGGCAGATGTTGGCTACGGGGTGGAGGAGGAAGTCAGTTTTCTTCAGAGATGCAGTCCCTGAGAGGTAACACACATACCAGTACGTCTCCATATGCCCCTGCGTATGAGTAGCGCTGTGAGGACTCAGTGGGCTTAGGAAAAGAGCACGCGGAGTGGGGAAGGACAGAGGAAGAATTGGAGGAAAGGGAAAGGGGTATGAATTTGATCAGAAAGCATTGTGAAATTCTCAAACAATAACCAAAGGAAGCAATGATCAGGAAAAGCTTAGATGGAAATACACGAATATTGCCGAGTGTTGCTTCCACAGTTGAGCACAGCTGACTGCTGGCCAATGATCAGGAAAAGCTTAGATGGAAATACATGAATATTGCCGAGTGTTGCTTCCACAGTTGAGCACAGCTGACTGCTGGCCCTGAAAGCTGTCTAAACCCCCTGTCTGTCCTGTACTGACACTACTCATATATATGAGTAGATCTTCCAATAGAAAAAGCAGCCTGTTGTCCTTCTGCCTTCTGAACCCCACAAAGTGCCGCTTTCTGAGTATCCTCAAATGGACACGTGTGCCCTGGAAATGTGAGAGATGACAGAACAGGAGAAAGCTGAGAAGAATAGGGAAGGAAACTGAGTCCCTACAGATAATGGGCTCACAGGTTAAGAGGCAAATTGTGATTCTCTGAGTATCCCCCACTGGCCCATGGCTTAGCAGAACAGAGCTAGACAGGGAAAACTAAACTGAATACTGGGAGGAAGAAGGTGATGTCAGGGAGAAGCCATGTAGCCCTGCCCGAGACAGACGCTGGAACTTTACCCGGTAAGCCACAGCCTCATGGCGATACACGGATTAATGGAGATGGGTTAATTTAAGATATGAGTTATCCAGAAATAGGCTTAAGCTATTGACCAAACGATATTGCAAATAATGTGGTTTCTGTGTGATTATTTCGGGGCCCAGCAGCCAGGAACAAACACACGGCCTCCTACAACACCCCACCACAGTATATCTATCTACGTTATAGCCCCTGTGGCTACACATTAATTGTCTCATCCCCTCTCCCTTCTACATGCACCATAGCAACTCATCTTATTTGATTTATAGCAGGAATGATCTGGTTTGTGGCTTCTGGCCCCTTAAGCACGTGTGCTGTCTGCAGAGCCACTTGGGGGCAGCACCAGCTCACAGCCACTGCAACTGGGGCCCACCACTGTGATGCTGTCTCCCAGCAGGCCTCATCATCTTCTCATAGCTGCAGATCCTCGGGTTGCCAATGGATACCTCCAACCAAGCTTCTTCTCCCAGGTGACGACTTCTCTACACTGTCTTCTATTTCAGCCCTGAGCACTGAAGAACACTGCCTTATTTGGGAATAGCTTCTTTGACCTCTGGGTAATTCTCACCCCATTGTAAGAAGGCTGCACTATCTTGTGGGTGGGAGGCAGGTGCTTTGCTGTCTGCCATTCTCTTATCTCAATCTCCTTTCCATCCTCTTAGAATCCCTTTCTTCATGAAAGCCAACTCAAGGGGAAGGAGGATGCCAGCTAGCCGTCAATCTCACACCTCTGACAGGTGTGTTTATTGACTGAATCCTTCAGTGCAGAAATTGTCTCCCTACCTAGGGCTTCCATAACAGTTTTGAACACCACTCTTTTTTCACATGAGTTCTTTAGAGTGTATCTCTAAAACCTAAATTACTGCAGAACAAAGAATGATGATTTTAAAATTACAATGTGTATTATTGGCAAGTTGATCCCCAAAGTCACATTGGTTTATATTTTAGCAGTCAGTGACAATTCTTGAATTTATTCCTTGGATTGCTATACTCCATGCTGCATAGTACCTTACCTGTCTATCTAGACATCATAGTGTATGTGTGTGTGTGTGTGTATTCCTCAGTCTGCTTTTCTAACCACACTAGCATGAATCATGCCTCAATTCTTACATAAGTGTATCTCTGAGAATCTAAAACACTGTACCTTCCATATATATGTGAGACAGACAACATGCCTGATATATTTTCTCAGTTGACTATAATTGTTATCATTGCAGCTGTGGGATGAATGAAAAGCTTTCTTCCAGAGACTGAAGGGATCCAGCACCAAGGAATAGGTTTATCTGTAAATTACCATAAATCCATAGCAGTAGTTTGTTTTGCTTTTTTTCTCCTTGGAAATACATGTCAGGGGTCACTCAGGCCAAGGCGAGTGTAAAATCCTTGGAACTCAGGCTTTTTTTTTTTTATTGTCTATTCCCAGGGACATTTTCCAGAAGTTGCATATGCAATCTCAAAGTGTAGTAGTCTTGGTAGGCTCAGCAATCATTTTTCAACCAAAAAAAATGAGGAAAGCTAAATAAAGAACAGGTAGAAAGGAAAAAATAGAAGCGTCTATTCTAGAATCATGGAAGTACAAGATGTGATATCTGTTCTTAAATTACTCATGGTTTCCTTTTTTCCTAGAACGCCTATGTTCCCCTTTTATGTAGTAGACACAGTGGTGTGGACGACGGACTATTTTCCCTTTCCTTTAATTATAGTCTGCTTTCCCATTGACATAGATTATAGCTTCAAGATGCTTAAAATTCATCTTGGACTTCAAATGGCTGTAAGTTCTCACACCCTGCTTTCTGCTCTAGTCACACGCCTCTGCACGACGATCAATTGATCTGAGAAGAAGCATGCCAAGCAGCTAGAGAGTCGCGAGTCTCCTTTCTGTGACAAGAGAAAAATGAAAATACATCAAAATCTCAGGAAGCAAAGAAAGAAATCAAGAGATGAGGAGTAGAAGACAGGCAATCTTGATGGAGGAAGGTCATTGGTTAAATAATAAAGAAACTGCCTAGGCCCATTTATAGGCCAGCCCTTAGGTGGGTGGAGTAAACAGAACAGAATGCTGGGAGAAAGAAGCCGAGTAAGGAGTTGCCATGATTCTCCCATTCCAGACAGACGCAGGTTAAGATCTTCCCTGGTAAGCCAACTCGTTGTGCTACACAGAATATTAGAAATGGGTTAGATCAATATGTAAGAGCTAGCCAATAAGAGGCTGGAACTAATGGGCCAGGCAGTGATTAAAAGAATACAGTTTCCATGTAATTATTTCGGGGCATAAGATAGCCATGTGGGCGGCTGGGTGCCGGGGACGCAGCCCCGCCGCTTATATTACTACACAATCTCCATGCAGGAGACAAAGAATGAAGACAGATAGTATCCATGAAAAACATCTCAGTTATAATAATTTAACTTTCATCCCCCAAATCATAGAAGCTAATGTCGGCAGCTCATGTGGGCTTCAATGGAAAACACACACTGGGAGATCTATAGACTCAGGAATTCAACCTCAAACAATGCACAACTAGTAAGCAATTACTTTAATATAATTTCCCTAGTTACTTTCCAAATGAATAAAGACAAGTTTTATAGATTAGCGCCATATGCAAAAAAACCAGATTTAGACCCTAGGAGTCTTGAGTTCTTTCTCAACAGCCATAGTTATTGGCAAAGGTCTTTCTGCTGCACGATTAGGTGGGTCAAACTTCCTGGTCAAATTCCACATCCATTTTCATCTCCAGCTTTCTCACCTCTTACCCAAGCTACATAGACACTATGTCTTCCACAGAGGCATTTTTCTGAATATAGTTGATTCTCAGTTTGCATGCATCTATTGGTTGATGACTTTTACCTACTTGCCTGATTTACATGTGTTAGTGTGCCTTTAAAAATCTTTATACCATTTATCACTATATGAAGTAAAAGCAGAAAATAATAGGTGTTGGTCAGGGTGTGGAGAAAATGGAAAGCTCCCTTTGCTGGTGGGAATGTGAAATTATTTAACTCCCATGGGAAATAGTCTGGCAGTTTCACAAAGAGCTAAACATAGAATTACCATATGATCTAGATAGTGCACCTGGGGAAAGGATTGAGAGCAAAATTTGAACTGATGCTCACATGCTGATGGTCACCATAGCATATTTATAAAAAATCCCAAATAAAAATAATTCAAATACCAGCAACCAATGAATGGAGAGACAATGAAAACATTATGCCAAGCATAATAATCCAGACAGAATGTAACAGATCTTATTAGTCTCTTTCTAGTAGATAGAATAAGCAAGTTCACAGAGACAGAAAGTAGATTCGCAGTGCCTGGGGTTAAAGGGAGGAGAAACTCGGCAGTATCAATGCAATGAACTGGTAGTTTTTGTTTTGGATGACAGTGAAAAGGTTAAGGAAAAAGATCATGGTGTTGTTTGCATAATATCTGAACATAATTAATAACACTGATTTATACATTAACAGTAGTTATAACTTTGTTATATGTATTACCACAAAAATATTTATCTTGATCTTTTAAAGTACTTATTTATGTTTATATGCCTTGAATTATGTGTACTTGTATGTACAGGTGTGCATACTGCAAGCACACCCATGGATGCCAGAGAAGGCATTGGATGGCCTCCTCTATGGTCCTTTTCCTATCTTTGAAGTAAGGTCTCTTAAGAACTAGCAACTCTGCTTTTCTCAGCTAGAGTAGAAGCTATCAGGAGCCAGGAATCCTCCTGTCTCTGCTCCTACTCCCTTCAAAGCTGGTTGCTAATTTGTATGAGATGCCTGGCTTGTTTTGGTGCTGGGATTCAAGCTCTGGTCCTTGCTGCACAAGTACCCTTTATCACTGAACCATCTCTCTAACCTCCATTGACTGTTCACATGTAAATGGTTCCACTGAGTAATTTATGATGAATTGTTCTACTATCTCATTTGATACTGGCAGCCCCTTGAACTGGTCAGAATACTAGCCATTCTTGCGTACAGCCCACCCAATCCTGCTTTGATGCTGATAGAGAGTCCACACCCTAAGGTGAAAAGACAGCCTACAAAGCCCTTACATTCTTGGCTCAACTGTCCTATGCTGATTCTTTTAGGGATTCAAGGCCCAGGAAAATCTACCAAGGTTGACTGATCTCTACAAGTGCCCCTACTGTGGTCTGGTTATGAATGGCCACCACCCCACTGCTCATTTGGGTATCTGAAGATCTGTTTGAACATTGCTTAAGGGGTGTGAATTCAATCCACAGAAGCTTAGGAATAAATTTAATACCAGAGTAAAGGAGGTCTTATTTAAGAACATGAAGATGTACAAAACAAAAATACTCACAACAATCAAGGATTTACCTACAGTGGATCTATGACTCCAAAAACTGGGACAGAAAGGAAGATATCCAGGAAAGCAAGGACTTAAGACACCCTGGGACTTGTTGGATAAGGTCTTTGGCATTACAAATAATTGGAAGTCAATTTTATATCATTTAATCCTCACAATAATGGAGAAGAGGGGTTGAATCATCCCACATTTTATAGTTCATCTGAGAAGGTCAAGTACTTAACTAGGGTCACATTGTCATAGGGACCAGCCTGAAAATAGAACTCAGGTATCTGACTGTAGGCCAGGGCTCATTCCATGATGGTGCATCTGGCTGCTTCCAAGAGACGGCATCTGTTGATGCCCAGGAAATGCCACACAGGAGATGGCTGTTTCTATTCTAAGTCCCAGGTGGGGGTAGCAGCAGCCAGGGGCATGTGTGGGGATGCCATCCTGGATTTGGAGTTCTTTTCTATGCCTGTGCCACTTCAATTGGCACAAACAAGGCATAGCTGAAGATTAAATGTCCCGAACATTATTAGCCCATTAGACGTCTTGACACCTACGTCTAGAACGCTGCTGTTTACAGTCCTCTTCAAGTTCTGCCGATCAAGTTTCCAAAATGCTCACAGAGCATTGTCTTCTTTCTTACTGTAATTCGCAGGGAGAAAATACTCTCATTTATTTTGGGAAAGAAAAGAATGTCTTTTTAATGTAGAGTTCAATTTTCTAAGAGGAGAAAAAGAAACCCATTTAGCATTCTGTCCCTGCCCTGAGCTTGTCCCAGTCTGCCCATGACATTCCAGGCTGAAGGTCCCATGTCCTCTCCTTAATCCAGGGTAAATTGGGCAGTCCTGATTTTCTGTATCAGGTCCAAGTTATCCCCATCTGACCCTGCTGGAATAGAAAGCTTGATAATAACAAATAGCAGTCCTCGTTCTTAACAGAAGGAGATGCCATTTAAAATTTAAATTAATTGATGGTTTATTTACATTTGCATGTGCATGTGTTAATGTACGTGTTCTGTTGTGTGTGTGTGTGTGTGTGTGTGTGTGCCACAGTACAGATGTAGAAGTCAGAGGACAACTTGTGGGAGTCAGTTCTCTCTCTGTGAGTCCCAGGAATAGAACTCAGGTTGTCAGACTTTGTGGCAAGTATCTTTACTGCTGAGCAATCTCCCCAGCCTGGAAAAGCATTTTTTGTGGTTCTCTCTGCCTGAGCACGACAGTATTGATTAGGATTTCCTTCCTTCTCCTTGGAGGGGGATGAATCACAATCTGTGGTTTGATCTACATTCTTTGCTCTGCGGGGTAAGAATGGAGATGAAAGGCAAAGGATTTTAGGGTCTGGGCTTCTTGTAGCTGAGATTCCAGTTCCCCTAGGAGTGGAAGAAAGCAGCTGAGGCTGGCTGGAGGTGAGAGGAGAAGGTAGTGCTACTTATTTTTGTTAGCATGAAATTGGGACTGGCCTATTGCCTCAGGGAAACCTCTCCATGTTTCCACTGAACATTCTAGAAAAGCCTGGAGAGAAGGGTGGAGAAATTACCTACAAGGTCAGTCAGTAAATGAAGTGAGGTAATTAAGAAGAACCAGCACCAACCAGTTGGTCCTTCATTTTTCTTGGCAAACTGGGTTTGATGCCCTTGGCTAGTTTGAACCCTGCCAATCGCAATGGGCTAGAAAAGCACTGCATTAGCAGAGGTCAAGGCACTTACTGCCATGCCATGCAAGTGTGGCTGTTTTCTTAGGAAGAAGAGTTCGCTGTCCATGGTAAGACGATTTCCATCTTGCCACCGGGCACTTCCTGCTTTGGCTTCGCCATTTCAGGACACGACCCTTTGACAGCTCCTGCGGGGTGTGGGGAGCAATCTGATAGCGGTTCAGCCTTCACTGTCTCAGAGGGAGTTCCATCCCGATCCCGGAGAAGATGAGCTCTCCGCTGTGTGTGCCAAGCTTATGTAAACTGCGGCTGCGGCGGCGCTGCGGCTGTGCAGAGTTGCGGGGGCCGCGGCACAGCGCGGAGCTCCCAGCAATAGGAGCTGCAGGCACTGCAATGCTGCAGTGCAGAGGCATGGGGAACCCGCGGCGGGCTCCCACCAAGAGAGTGATGAAGCCCAGAGCCCTAATCCCACAATGCTCAGGCATGGGAATGGGGGTGGACTGCCTTGTCGCGGTTTGCTTGTTGACGATGGGAGGGGTGTACTGTGTGAAGGAGAGTGCAGAGGACTCATGGAGTACATTCTGCTGGAGGAATTGGGCTAGGTCCTTCAGGGCGCGCTGCTGCCCTCTAGGGCTTAGAGCATAATGACAAGAAATAGGACAAGGCCGGGATAATAAAGCCTCAGCAGAACACAGTGCCTGAGAGCCTTGGGGGGGGGGGAGGGGGGAATGCAAAGCTGTGGGTTTGTTTTTCTGGAGGTTCGCACACCCATCGCCTCCTCCCCTGCAGCTGCTATTCTGTTTTAGGGGAACAAGGTGTGGAACATTTTGTCTGGTTTCTGCAAATCTGAGGGGGTTTTCAGGAGGGCAGAGGCTATCTGTACACCTCAGCGTTTATCCAAATCAATATAGCTGCTCTCTTTTTTTAACATGGCAGAGAAAGTTTTCCATTAAATTTACAGCCTTGGCAACAGCAATTAGCATGGCCCTAAATTGCTTGGTGTTGGGAAAGTGGCTTGACTTCTCGCCTCATCTGCAAAATGACCGTTTATCTTTTTCTGGCGCTTTCTTTTAAGAAAATGGAACTGAAGTTGCTACAGTGAATAATGATGTAATTTAACAGCTGCCAATATTAAGTGGAAATTTTGTGCTAAAACATGCTTTTTAACACGGGAAAATCATGACTCACATACAAATGTAACATGACTACACGACAGAGATTTTTACATAACCCATTAAATAATCAGGGAATGAGCAGGATATCAAATGAGTTCAAAGGAGAAGTACGAGGAACACACATGTACACGAGCACACAAACACATAAATACCCTACAGTGGGATAAAGTAGAATGTTTGAAATTGCTTTTGTATTTTCACAAGATGAAATCAAATCTGTGCCAGACAAAATATTCACTTTACAGAGGAAAAGTCATTTACTTTGCCATTAAATCTTAAAACTTAACTTCTAGTTCTTCAGGGTTGTAAAATTAATAGGTAAATTACAGCAGCCAGGGTGCGCAGCCTATAGATTCAGTCCCAGAGAAGCCTCTTGGCCAGCGCCCACGCTGCCACTGAACAGGACTTCATTGTTAAAGATGAGCTGGAAGATATCATGACTTTGGACTTGGAGACAGAGGGATAGTCAAAGTGAAAAGCACGCGGATGGTATGACCAGAGGAGAATCTGTAATTATTATGTTGCTACCTTAAGAAACAGTTTTGGGTGTCTAGGAGCCAGACCACCATCACCATCCTCATGATGTAAGGCAGTGTAGAAATCTCTGAAGTTGGGCTTTGCTGACTGGCTTAGAGAGATACTGTTATCTGTTCATTTCTCTGTAAGCATTGCAGCCTTCAGAGAGATCTTGCCAAGGTATGGGGGATCCAAGGCAGGGGAGATTTAGACCCCAGACAGATGAATCAGTACTAAGCTAGTGGGTCACAAACTAACATAGCTTTCTCTTCGTTGAGTCCCTGAGCCATATTTGTGCTAACATTTCTAACCTCTGCAGTCTCTGCTGTGTGGCTCCTGAGCTGCACCCAGACCAACACATTTGGTTTCCATCCCCTCGGTATTTATATTAGCACCTCCAGTCTCTGTCACGGAATGGCAGAAAACTATTGTGACTTTGCATACTGCTTTGATAACAACTATGACTACAAGAGACGCTGAACATTAGACCAATTAAGACCTTTGGGGAAGTTTTCTCCTAGCTTTACAAACCAAGCCACAGTCACACTGAGTGTCACTCACAGACCGATGGACATGATGACATCAAACAATCAGTAGACTGAACTTTTACTTTTCTTCCTTGTTTTGAGATAAGACCAGCTAGTTCTCCAACACCGCCACTGGGAGGACTGGAGATGAGGAGCGGCTGATGGGTAGAGGGTTACAGTGCTGGGTGATAGGACAGAGTTGGGCGAGAGCAGGAAGTGAAAGAAAACACACCTGATAGATCAAATATGATATATGCATGGGCAGGCAAAGTGATCTCTTTCCCTTGCTTGGGCCATATAATTAAGTCTAATTAGTGGAAACCGATCGCTGAGGGAGTTAAGAGCCTATTTTCGGTTGTCATTATCCAAAGGCAGCAATCAAAATGCAGATGAGCTATCGCTGTCCTAGCCCAGGAGAGACACAGGTTTCTTGCTAATGAAGGGAGAATGGCAAATGGATGCTTGTCATGCGTCCCTGTCTTCGGTGGCTTCTCGGAGTGGCAGGACAGATACAGAGGGCTGGCAGACATTTCATGTGCTGAAATGGTGCCACCCAGTATCGACTGCCTTTCTCCAAGCGAGTCTGAGTGCTGCCCTAATGCTGTCCTCCCTCGCTGCTGGGAAAGAGGCAGGGAGCCAAGGACTCTCTCCTTTCTCTCTCCTTTGGCCCTAACCTGACCAAAGCTAAGTGGCTTTCCCAGAGTATGCGGGCCATGGAGGATCTTGAACCAGAAAGGACGCTCCGGGGCATACAGTTTGGCAGCGTTAGCCATCCATTCTCACTCTGACCTTCAGCCTCAATAATTAGAGCCTTCTTGTCTAACTGAACAAGAAAGATCTGGGGCAGTGTGGGACAGAATTAGAAATAACCCACCGGGTGAACCAAAGTCACCCCAGTGAGGACAGCCTTGAGCTGTAGCCTAGTGGAGAAGACCAGCCTGCTGGGGGCAGGCAGGGCCATCCTGAGCTGTGTGCTTGTTTGTTTGTTTGTTTTTGTTTTAACAGAAAAATGGCTCCCAACAAATACTCTGACATGCAAATCATCCTGGATAAAATCGAAGTGTACCCCTTCCCCAGCAGGGGTGGTAAATTAACCTGCTGTTGCAGCTGCAGCTGTGGGGTCACCACTCAGTCTCCATCCCGTCCATCCTGTCCATCCTGGGAGAGTTTCCTTCTCCTCTCCATGCCAGCACTGCTATATTTAGCTCTTCCAGCATGTGCACTGTCTATATTTAGTGCCTAAAAGTCAGAGTTCAGCGTGCAGTTCATCAAGCTATCGGTCATCCCTCCATTCCATTCGCACATGTAGAAAAATCCTTCCAAGAGACTGCCTTGCTCTCTGGGACGTGGGGTGGTGGTGATGGTGATGGAAGCTATCCTAGGAATGACAGGTTGAACTCATCCGCTAGAGGGGTTTCCTGCTGTCTCTGGCGTTCAGTGGATGCCTGAGAGTGCCAGACTCTGAGCCAAGAGTCAGGGGATGGGTGTGGCTCCAGAGGGTGTGGCTCCAGAGGGTGTGGCTCCAGATCCTGCTGTGCTCATGTGCTCCCTGTTGAAATCGCAGAAAATTGGTCATGGTTCATTAAGTCTCCTACTTAGATGCCACCTTTTGTTGCAAGATTTCCACGAGACCCCTCAAATAAATTAGGGGCCCTCCCACTGTAGCGTTTTCCTCCATGACTCTCTACACCAGTTCCACGTCAAACTTCAGTGTGCAAACAAATGGCTTGGGACATAACTAAAATTCAGGTTCTAACTTGGTGTCTCTGGTGTAGGCCTCTGGTAGTGCTTTTTCAGTGAGTTCACCAGAGGTTCCCAGGCTGCAGGCTGAGCCAGTGAGTCTGCTGTCACCACCTGGTTATGTGCTGTCTTAGACCATAAGGTGGCGGTTCTCAACCTGTGGGTCATGACCCCCTTGGGTCAAATGACCCTTTCACAGGGGATGCATATGTGATATCCTGCATATCAGAAATTTACATTGTGATTCATAACAGTAGCAAAATTGCAGTTATGAAGTAGCAGGGAAATAGTCTTATGGATGGAGGTCACCACAACACAAGGAACTATATTCAGGGGTCACAGCATTAGGAAGGCTGAGAACCACTGGAAGGGAACCAGAGCGTTGCTTTGAGGAAGAATTAATGCCAGCATTCCTGGCTGGAAGAGAGCACAGGTAGTGCTTCAGGAGATGAAAGTGTAAGTTCACTGGTGACAGCATTTCTAAATACGTGCTGAGTGTTCTTCATTTCCAAGTCCCCCCACTACGGCCATCAGAACTGCAGGCCAGTGTGATTGCAAGTCTGAAGGGATGGTTTCCCCATCCTGGCACAAAGCAAGACTTAAGTTCTTAAGTTTTGATTCAGATCCTGAACTACTCACATTTTTCCATCTAGAGACCTCCTTTTCCTCGGAATACGAACTGCTGCAGAGGCTCCCTGACTGGAGGTGAGGTAGAGACCCACATTTTCCTGCACCTTTGGAATAACCCATGAGAAAGCTGCCCGAGTCTACGAGAGTCAACAGCACATTGGCCGTGAGTCTACAAGAGGCAACGGCACACTGGCCATGAGTCTACAGAGTCCACAGCACACTGGCTGCGAGTCTACGAGAGTCCACATAACAGCACATTGGCCGTGAGTTGTATGGTGTGTGTGTGTGGGGGGGAGGGCGCTTGTTCATCCCGGCCACGCAGCTAGCTTAACCCAGAAATAACCACACAGAAACCACACAGTATTCATTAAATCACTGCTTGGCCTATTAGCTCTAACATCTTATTGACTAACTCTTATACCTTAGTTTAGCCCATTTCTGTTCATCTGTGCATCACCACGTGGCAGTGACTTGCCGGGAAAAATTCTAACCAGCGTCTATTTCAGGTGGAGGATCCATGGCGTCTCTCCGACTTTGCTTTCTTCCTCCCAGAATTTAGTTCTGTCGTCTCCCCCTACCTAAGTTTTGCCCTATCAGGCCAAAGCAGTTTTCTTTATTCATTAACCAATACAAGCAACACACAGAGGGGACCCCCACATCAGTGAGTCTACAAGAGTCAACAGGACACTGGCAATAGAGACAAAATGAAACGCGTCATTCGATTAAGGAGGAGGAAGTGACTGCCATTGAGAGGTGTCAGAGGAAAGGTAGTTGTCTTTGAACATCCAGACAAGGGCCTCCTTTGGGTTGGCTATTGTGGGAACACAAACGTGTTCAGGATTTCTGAGAACCACAGACAGAACAATGGAATTTCTTCACTTTTGTTGTTCCAAGCACCCAGCTTGTAACAGCCTATAACTCCAGCTTTAGGGGTTCTGATGCCTTCTTTTGTCCTCAGATCCTTTGGCCCCTTTGGGTACGCACAATTATGTGTAGATACACACACACACACACACACATGTGTGTGTCCTCATGTCCATGCTTAAAAATGAAATAAAATCCTGGGATTGGAGAGATGATGGCTCAGTAGTCAAGTGCCCTTGAGGGTCTTCCAGAGGACCAGGGTTTGATTCCCTGAACCCATATGGAGGCTCAAAAACATCTGTAATGATAGTTCCAAACACTCTTTTCTGGTCTCCTTGTGTACCAGACATACACAGTGGTACCCAGACATTCACACAGACAAACTGCCCATATACTTAAATAAAATAAAATAGTTTTTCATGAACAAATAGTTTTAAAGTTTACTTTAAAATATAAATATCTTCTAGTACTTCACAGGTCAAGAAAATAATATATTGATTGTATATGGCTGTAATATTTTAATTATTTTGGTATTACAGACTAAAAATATTTACATACCTATTTCTTTTACATCCACAGCTTAGCACTCTTCTTTGTATAGCTTTAAAAGTTATAGTACAAAATCTGTACATGAAGGATTATGGAAGGAGATTCCATTCAAAATAATAATTTTTAAAAAATAAAATCTTAGCCGGGCGGTGGTGGCACACGCCTTTAATCCCAGCACTTGGGAGGCAGAGGCAGGCGGATCTCTGTGAGTTTGAGACCAGCCTGGTCTACAAGAGCTAGGTCCAGGACAGGCTCCAAAACCACAGAGAAACCCTGTCTCGAAAAACCAAATAAATAAATAAATAAATAAAATAAAAAATAAAATCTTGCTGGGTGGTGGTGGTGCATGCCTTTAATCCCAGCACTTGAGAGGCAGAGGCAGGCAGATCTCTATGAGTTGGAGGCCAGGCTGTTCTAAAAGAACTAGTTCCAGGACAGGTTCCCAAAACTATAGAGAAACCCTGTCTTGAAAAACCAAAAATAACTAAATAAATAATAAAATCTTAAAAATAATGTGGGACAGAATTATTGTTGAGAAAGTTTATGATATGTGAATATAGTACCTAGGGTAACTCAGCATGCAGAGTTTTTTTGAGGACTAATAGCCTGGTTGTTACATTATGAAGCTTCTGGTGCCTTTTGAATGGCCGAAAAAAGATTACCTTGTTTCTTATCATGAAACTATAGTAAATGTTGTAGTATCAAGATGATTATTATTTTTTCTTTTACAGAAGAAGTTGAAATAAACTTCCAGGCTGCGTCATTCAAACACAGATAGCATAGTTTGGCCCAGACATGAGACACAACCTCTGGTTCTGTTGCCTCAGCGCAGGACAAGCCATGTGTCCAACATACTTCCCTCTTGGAAGTGGACAGACGATTTAACCTGTGGCCATAGCATTTTCTCCAATTCTTTAGTTCTTAACTTTTTTCTTCTAAAAAAGGCACTTAACTGTTGCTTATTATAAAATATGAACTGTGGAATGAAGAAGTCCGTGCTTGCTAGTAACTCAACAATAACAACAAGCCCTAGAGGACATATCAAACTCTGAATTCTTTGAATAATTAGTCAAGGAAGGAAGGATGAACTGAGTAAAGAAGAGAGCATTTGCTTATGTATGAATTATGCTATGCAGTATACAAATAAGTTTCAGGTAGGGTAGAGATGGGATAAGATGAGATCAAGTCAGATAGTTACACCAGACAGACAGACTCTTGTGGTTTAATTGTCCCTGAGCATTTGAATCTTATACTAAAGGTTATAGGAACCTGGCAAAGGGTGGAAATCGTATCAGTAGAAGCAGTGGGGACAAGGATTACAAGGGAAACTGAACCCTGGGGAAGACGTTAGTGACCTTGTGGGGCAGTGCTCCAAGACCACTTGAGGCTGAGGTGTAGTAAAAAGAAATAAAGGAAGAAGAATCCACAGATTTTAAAGATATGACCAATCAATGATACATAAAAGTTAAGAGAGAATAATGAAAAGTCTCATAGGTTTTGGTGTCTAAAAAAACTCTATGAGGAGAATATGATTTGCCAAGACTGTCTTATGAGGATTTGGGACATGTACTTGCATGTATCTAATGAAGAGCATCTTGCAGAAAACCTGCACCTGCTCATGCTTCCTAATGCTCTTGATTAACCTGTTGGATTTCCATTGGATTGGCCTTCCAATGACATGGAAAACTTGTAGCTTTGGAGCAGAGAAGTGACACAATCTACTGACATCTCAGAAGATCACTCTGGCTATGGATTAGTAAGTAGACGATAAATGAACAAGGATGGGAGAAAGAAGTCAGTCTTTGAAGTGACAGGAAAGATACTGGTGTCTTTGTGTGTAGAAGGAGCAGCGGGCAGGCCTGCTTTTCGTCCCGCTCGGCTTCGCACTGTTAGCTTAGCCCCGGAAATAACAACACACAAATTGTATTCTTTTAAACACTGCTTGGCCCATTAACTTTAGCCTCTTACTGGCTAACTCTCATATCTTGATTAACCCATTTCTATTAATGTGTATAGCACCACGAGGTGGTGGCTTACCAGGAAGGATCTTAACCTGCATCCATCTTGGAGAGGAGAGCTATGGTGTGTGCTTGACTCAGCTTTCTTTCTCCCAGAACTCTGTTCTGTCTTCCCTGCCTACCTACGTTCTGACCTATCAGGCCAAGCAGTTTTCTTTATTAATTAACCAATGAAACAACAGATAGAGAGAAGACCCCCCTACATCATTTGTGAGAATTAGTTATGGGCATGAACTGATTATATACAAAGGTCAAGTAACATGTGACTAAGAATACATGTAAATCTATAAATAGTGTAAAACTCCACAATTTAGCCTATGTACTGAGTCTCCAGCATGCTTGTTTGAATCCTATTGTTGTCTAGTTCTTTAGTACCTGGGCATGCTTACGTATCTGTTTCACAACCTAAAATATTAATTATTTTGTTCCTCAATTTTCAGTATAACAATGTAAACATGGCCCTGGTATTCGCAATAAAATGGATCCACTCTTGGAAATGTTGATAGTTCTTATTGCCCTGTAGATTCCTTTCTAAATTAAAATACATACTTCACAGTTGTAATATTGACAATTATATTTAATAAGAGAAACTACGTCCAGAATTAAATTTTGTTTTAAGCTAATAAGGTTTGTTTGCTAATAGTTTGCTATAGGTATTATAGTACATTAGGTTACTCTCTGAATATGATCACTATCAGAGACATTTTCAAATCATACCTCCTATTATCTTTGGCACCTTCCCCTACTATAAATTATCTATTCCATCAATACTTTCTACATTTCTGGCTCATTCCAATGCATGCCCTCTCTCCTGCCTGAAACTATCTGTTTCAGCTGAGTCTCTGAGATCTTGTTTCCTCTGAGGTTGGACAATAACTTCCTATATTCTATTTTCAGCCTCTTACTTTATCTCTCTGTGTGAGTGAATTCCCTGTCAAACTGAAGCCACTGTCATCAGCTACCCTGTTTTTTAACTTCTGCTCATGGCCAAATTTTTCTGTCCTTCCCCCTCCATTCTTTAAAATAATATTTTATATAAACTGTCTCCATTTGATCACCTCAGGTGAACTCTTCAGTACTTAAGATTTCTGGCCCCGCTGTCTCTTCAAATTTATCCTTATTGTGGTTATATCCACTTTTTGTCCATTCATGTGAAGAAAAGAACCAGGGATTTTCTCTGTAAAGAAAAGAACCTGGGATTTTCTCTGGGACAGGAAGCTCTTCGAGGGCTAAGGCAGGAAGGATGTGGTGCTATTTACATTTTGTTAAGGTTACTCTGAAAGCCGTGAGTCTGTGTGAGCAAGAGACCAGCAAGGATGCTACAAAAACAGTATGGATAGGCTGGACCACAGCAGCTCAGATGGAGGTGCTGGACGTGGTGAGAAGTAATCAGATTTGTGGGATAATTTGAAGATATGGAGTTGATGGGACTTGCAAGTAGAGTAGAGATTAATGTGAGAGAGGAGACCAGGGTGATGGCAACATATGAACAAAAAGGTAAAAGTAGTATTTGCTGTTCTTTCATTCTAGGCCATTACACAGGAAAAAACCCTAAGATTATGTTGCTATGTGGCTGACCTATTACAGATGGTAAGAACATTGAATTTTACTCTGTGGCATGCGATGAATGAAGGTTTTTAAGCAGACCTGACTTACAGGTTAGAAGATCATTCTGACTACTGACCAGCAAGTGGACTGTGAGCAAGGCTGGAGGGAGGGAGGTGAGACAGCTGTATAGCAATGTAGGACAGAGTTAGTGGTGGGTGGAACAGAACTAAGGCAGTGAGAGCGGAAATAGTAGGACACGTTCATGTTCTGGACATCGGAGAGAGAAACTGACACCTGTTGCTATGGAAGAAGGGAAGAGGTGAGAAGCCAGAGATTATTGCAAGGGTCTAGCTGGAGCATCTGGAAGAACAGAGCTATAATTCACTGGAACTGAAGTGTCTAGAAGACAAGCAAGTTTGAGGGGACCACAAATTAAGAATTCATTATTTTCAATGTGAGAAATTTTGGATATCTTTTACAAGTCTAGCTATAGCTAGTCATTAGAAGTTATATTTATCAAGATGGAGGTTAGAGGAGTTATTAGAACTGAGCTAAAAATCAGAACATTATTGGGACAGATGTAGCGCTGAAATCCACGAGAACAGAGGAAGATCACAAAGTAAGCTCAAATGCTGAGGACCTAGAGAGCAAGTCCTGGCCTCATGTAATTTTAGACGATGATCACATAAGTAGGAACCAATAAAGACTGGGAAAGAACATCTAATGAAGTGGGTAGAGGACCAAGAAAGAACAATGGTGCAGAAAACAGAAACTTCAGGAATAAAACCATGACCCTCGGGGTCAAATGGTGCTACTAGGTCAAGAAAGATCAAGTATGAGAATTAATTTCTTAATGTGTGCATGTGGAGGTGGAGGAATGAGGGCTGAAGTGGGAGGAAGGATGGCACTGAAGAGCTTCACAAGAGCAGCTTTCAGGGGTGCTGGGAAGCACAGTCTGGATGCTGTGAACTCAACTGACGAGGGAAAGAGAAGATACTGAATAGGCACAGGACCGGATGGTTGTTATTATTTGAGGGGCGAAGAAATAGAGCAGGAGCTGGGGGTAGAAATAAAGTTGAGGAATGGATTTTGAATTATGATAAACACTGTGTTTGCTCATAGGAAAGAGATGAGCCATTGGATGGAGCAAAGTCCTTAAGAAGGTACCAGCAGACAGATGCTTCAGTGTAAATATAGGTGGTCTCCAGCTAGCAGTGTAGAGGTTCATACACTGTAGTAGGAGGATCAGGCTGCTCATTTAGGTGAAGCTGTGGGTAGACTGTTAAGTGGGAGACCACGGAAGCTACTTTACTGATGACTTCTAATTTCTGCAGGAAGCCAGAAGCTGGGTCAACAGCTGAATCTGAGATAGGGGGTGATAGAAGGCAAGAAGTGCAAGGTGCTGTCAGGAGGGAGGCAGGGAGGGGATTGATCTGAAATAAGATGGAAGGGGCACACACAGGCGCTCAGGAGGTCAGTCACATGACAGTCAGCCTGCAGGGTTAGAGGCAATGGAGTTGGGGTGAGGGAAGGGGAGAGGGACCAATTTCTCACTGTTTTTTTTTTTTTTTTTTTTCCCACATAAAAAGCACTTGGGTCTCATGGCTGTTCACTTGGATTAGGTCCTGGATGAGAGCCAAGGGGCAAAGGCAGAGAGCATTTTCTTCAGGATGGCTGCTCTTCCTGTCACTCAGTGCTAATCTGGGAGGCTGACCTTTGACTCTGCTCCCATTTTAAGCTTTCAAATGTGTCCGAAGTCAGGGCAGCAGACAGCAGCTACTCTGTGTAAGATGACCGTTTCTCCTTATACCGCAGAGGACTCTGGGACCCTCAGAATCCACAGCCCAGCAGAGCCTGGTGTGAGAAGCACTGGATTTGTTTTCCAGAGGCAGCCAGATTTGTGGCTTTCTCTTAAAAATTAAAAAGCATCAGGGAAGGATCTGGAGAAAAAGTAAAGTTTACTTTTGCCAAGAAAATGGGCTTAAGGTAAAGGTTGTCCTTTCTCCCCTCAAATCTCATAAAGTGCTTAAGACAGATCCGTTTATGATCTCTAGTCTTGATGTGTGTGGTGATGTCTTCATCTCTCTAAGCAGGAATGACATAAGAATAATGGCTTTGCAGTGTGGCATTAAATAGGACATAGTCGAAATAGCCTGTCAGATGACAAAGCTGCACACAGACTAGAATATATAATGAAACTGATGAGTTATTTTTATTATTACAATATGACTAGGGCTGAACTAATCCCTGTCCCTCTTTTCAGAATGTAAAGGAAATATTATGTAAGTAAAGAACAAAACTTAATGGCGTGGTTGATGCGGTTCTTTCACAGGGGTGGCACCCGTGCCCATGAGCATATCACAGCGGTGATGTGGAGACAGTGGGTGACAGGAGGGACTTGCGGTGTCACATGAGATTCTTCAGCCAGGCCATTTTACCTTAAAAAAAAACCTTATTTTTTAAAAAATAAATAAAATTTATTTGCTTAAATAAATAAAATTTATTCTTGTCTTGCTATGTAGCCCAAGTCAGCTTTGAACATTGGATCCCTTTATCTTAAGTGTTCAAGATTTACAGGCATGCGCTACCATGCTTAGCAGAAACTTACCATTTTGATGTGTGAAAGAGATGAAATAATCTCCCCCAGACCATTCCAGTTTCTTCTTCTGGGTGCCTATTATGCTTTGTTCGTGTTTCTGTTTCTTCAGTGAATTTTGGAGCTGTTTTTCTCTGATGGCTGTGTCTTGAACTAGTGTTAAGGTTTCAATACATCTATCGTCCTCACAGAACAAAACAGATGTAGCGAGTGAGCATCCTGCAAATGTTTATAGAATTGAGAAATCTTTCCAATTTTCAAAGCAGAGAAAGCATCCAACACTTGGAAGGCACTAATTTGTCTTGTCTCCTCCATTTTATCTGTAATAGATGGAGGAGACTCTATTGTGGGCAGAACTCCCCTAGAATCCTGTTTCTGCAACTGGCGTCGCATGTATCACAAGCAGCTAAGATTAACTTATCCATTATTGTCTCTGCAGATGTCACAGTCATCGCTAGCACAGAGCCCTTGCCCACCCTGCTTATAACCCAGGGAGACAAGGAACACACACAGAGAGCGAAGCCTGCACGCCTTGGCAGTCTGACACCTACAAACCCTCACTTGATTTCACAGCACAAGGTTCGGACACTCAGTGCCAATCAAGAAATCAGAAAATTCAAAACATTGTTCAGGCATGACCAATGAGAGCTGGCTGTGCCTACGAAACCCTACACTACTTTCTACACCAGCTGATCAAAGTCAAGAGCAGGTAAGCGCCCCGCAAAGGTATGAAAACAGTGGGTGCTGCTTATTTCTTAATAGGGCAGTGTGTTGTAACAGTCCATGACACTCCGAGGACCGGTGTTAGTCACTGGGTCTCAGAGGTCTCAGACTTGGTGCAGACAATGACCATGAGAGGGAGGGTCAGCAGGAAGAGATCCCCTCCGGCATCGTGGCTGCTGCTGGGGTTTCCTCTGCTACCAGCTGAGGCTCACGTTATCCACGTGCAAGAAGAGAGGCTGGAAGCTGAAACACATGTGGTTCGTGCTATAACGGAAAGAGTGTGTTCAAGCCCAGGCTTTCACAAGCACTAGCTCTGTGGCTGTTTCTGGGTTAATCTCTGTGACTGCCGGTCTCTTAATGATGTTGATAAGATTGGAGATGCTGTAACAGACCTACCACATATTTGCTGACTGGTGACACCATTAAGCCCTGTAAGGCTATGCACCCCATTCTTTCAGACCACAATTAAAAATAACTAACCTTAAACAGGACACTTTTGGTTAAAATTATCCAAGCACATCTAATCCTGAGCATGGGCTTCCTACATCTTTTGTTGGTCTGCATCAAAATCTTAGGAATTGGCAAAGCTGGCTTTCTTCGGTACTGAGTCTGCTTCCTGCATCTCAAGTTTAGAAGGGTCTTGAAATCCTCCTTATGAGCAGAGCTGGGACCCAGGAAGACTAAATTATCCATTTGTTTCTACTGTGGAGAAACCTGATCAAGGGCACATGTCCTTCAGACAGTGGGTTAGTGATGTCATCTGCCTTCACAAAGAATAACTTATTAATATCTCGGTGACTCACACTGTGCGACTCTCCATGCATTGGCTGGAGGGTAAGTATAGGCACAGATGAACAAGAATACATAGAGAGGTGGACAGAGGCTGGGATGGAAAGCATTTTAAACGGGGGCAGTGGCTCTCTTAAGGTTTGAGAGATGAGAAAGAGGAAGGTCACAGGTGGGCTTTGCTGAAGGCAGGAGAGGGGGAGGATTTGAATGAGAGTTAGAAAAGAACAAGGAAAAGTGAAGAGACAGATTCGGAGAAAAGGAGGGCAATAAATGAGAAAGGAAAAAGCGACCATGGGAAGGGAGAAAGGGGTATCGTTATCTAGGATTGAAAGCCAAGTATGAGGATGACCAATAAAGGAAGTTGGACTTGCCGAGTGTATCTTGAGGTCAGAGCAGTCCCAGAGGGAGGATGTTTAGGAGTATCTAATTTAGCGGTGAGATGTTTTGTGACTACAGTGAAATCCGTGGTAAAAGGATGTTTAAATTCCATCTGTTCTGCACCTGATCCCTAATATTGACCTGTGTGTCTGTCTTAGAGGCGTTGGTTTGTGCAGGTGTCGGTACCCATCTGAGATGGCAACGAGCATGTTATCATACTTGTCCAGGTAGGTCTAAGACCAAAGAATCTAGTGTTCACATCTTCTCCACCAGTTGTCAATTTTAAGTCTGAGACAATATTCATATGCTGACTTTTTTGATAACAGAAATTATTGTTGGGAGTACAAACATACCCAACACACACAAACACGTATATGCATATAGGCACACACACAAACACATGTCTGGTGTGTTGGTGCATACTTTTAATCCCACTTGGGACTTCAAAGCCAGTCTCTGGTATTCATATTGAGCCAGCCAGCACTCATAGTGAGAGCCTGCTTCAAACAAACATACAATCCCCCAAATCCTACACACACACAATACACACGTGCACACACACAATACATTCATGCACACACAAACACACACATAACCACACACAAACATACATAAGTGCACACAAGGCATACATACAGAAATACATGCACACATACAAACATATGTGTAAACACAAAACCCCACATATACATGCATACAAAAGCATAAACAATAAATGCACACACAAGCAGATGTAAGCACAAACACAGATAAATACACAAATACATGCATGCAGATTACCATAAAAAGCATACACTAGCACACAAAAATACTCAAACACCTTCATACACAAAATACATGTGCACACAAGCACTCATGTACACACACACACACACCAAAACACACATGAAAAAACATGGATATGCCTATATAAATACACAAACATACATACACATACAGAGACACAGGCACATAAGTACCAACACATATATAAACACAAATACACACATACACACAAACAAATGCACAAGCACACACTACACACAAATACATATGTGGAGAAGCACAGACACAAATAGGAACAAATGCATAGACACACATCACATACCCCAAAACACATCTGAATGCATAAACATCCACTTACAAACACACTCACATATAAATACTCACAACATATAAATACAGACAACAGATATGCACAGAGACACACACACAGAGAAGTGCAGGCAAACATATACACATATGCACAAACACACACAAAAGCATACACAAAAACATACACAGAGGCATGTAATCATGCAAACACATGTAGACACACTCTGAAATAGGCATGCACATATTTATTAACCCTTGCACACTAATACATGCACACACAAAAGATACAAATAATCACATGCATGCACACACAGAAGGAGACCCATATGCACACACATATATGCAGACATAAGCACACTAACAAACACAAAGTCGGACTCATAACAACACACAAACACATCCCAAACACACAAATAGCCACGCATATGTATACATATAAACACACTTAACAAACACACATGAACACAGGTCTACACACTCCTCACTTATATGCATGTGTACACACAAACACACATGTGCTAACATACACACAGAGCAACATGACCATATACACACGAACAAAAATGAATCATAAACATGCATGCACAATCAATCACAGAGACATATACACAAACATGCATACACAAACCTACAAAAACACACGAGTACACTTTAAAGGGCTCAAGAGTCTTAGGACAAATCAAAGACTGTGACTTTTTATGACATTTACTGTTTTGGGGTTAGGCAACTCAAGACTGGACAGCAGCGGTCTACAGGTGTCTCCTCAGGAGACTGTTTTAGATTTTCAAATACAAATTTCAAAGTCCCCAGGAACTGAGGAAAGTAAAGGTTGCTTTCCAGGTTTCCCATGAAGGAGGAGATGTGTCAGGATAGCCAGGACCACCAGACTGTTAGGGAACTAGATTATTTGGAGGTTTGTGTAGCTCACATAACTTGGCTTTCTTGTCTCTACCCGGGCAGCAGGTATCTGTTGACCTCCCCATCCCTGTTTCCCAGCATGGGGCTCTGTGGCGCTGTGTGTCACCCTCTGGGGTCCCATCTTTCTTCCAGACAGATTCTGCCTACTTAACTCTTTCACTGATGCAGTCTTTTCCACATTTTTGCCTTATTTTTCTTTTGAAGCACTGACCTATAGGAGGGTATTCCAGACTACCCTCACGTCACTGGTAGGTCCACTTTCCCCGTTACTTTTGCAGCCACGCTGTAGTGGCTGCTCCTGAGACCTGTGTCCAGCCCCATTGGACAGTGGAGCATGCCGGTTTCTGTACAAAATATATTGGACTTGAGTGGTTTTCAGAGTTTAACTTCACACATATTGTGTCTATATATTGTATTTGTGTGGTGTGTGTCTGTGTGCATAAAAGACAGAGGTTAATGCTGGGTGTCTTCCACATTTATTCTCCATCTTTTTTAAAAATGTATTTTATTAATTATTATTACTATTATTAATTCTGTATGATGTATGTGGGTGTATGAGGAATTTGAGAAATGCCACGGAAGTGAAATGACTATTTTTTTTCTTTTTTTTTTTGGTTTTTCGAGACAGGGTTTCTCTGTGGTTTTTGGAGCCTGTCCTGGAACTAGCTCTTGTAGACCAGGCTGGTCTCAAACTCACAGAGATCCGCCTGCCTCTGCCTCCTGAGTGCTGGGATTAAAGGCGTGCGCCACCACCGCCCGGCGAAATGACTATTTTGAAAGATGGAAATGTATTCATGTTTGCAAATTGTGGTTAGGACCAGCCCTGGGGATCCCTGTGAAGCAAGAGAAGAACACAAGTAGCAGCTCCCCTGGGAGAGGACACAGGTGCCCAAGACATGTGCTCTTCCACCTGTGAACAATTGGTCCCCGAGGTCAATGACATCAGAGGTAAAAGGCAAAGTCCTCAGCAGCTGTCTCAAAGTGTCTTCTACCATAGAGCTCCTCAGGCCCCGAAGCAATGCACTGTGGCACCGAGAACCACAGCTGGCAGGGAGTATCGTCCCCTCCTCCCTCAAGATCATTTTAGGCTGTGTCTCAGGTAGGATTTCTATGCTGTGATGAGACACCATGACCACAACATCTCTTATAAAGGAAAACATTTAACTGGGGGCTGGATTATGGTTCAGAGGTTTAGTTTATTGTTGTCATGGCAGGAAGCATGGTGTCATGCAGGTAGACATGGTGCTAGAGAAGGAATTAAGAGTTCTACATCTGAATCTGAAGGCAGCAGGAAGAGAGAATGAGACACTGGGCATAGCTTGAGAATCTAAAATCTCAAAGCCTGTCTCGGGAGACACACTTCCTCCAATAAAGCCACACCTACTCTAACAAGGTCACACCTCCTAAGAGTGCCACTCCTTCAAACACACAAGTCCATGGGGGTCATTCCTATCCAAACCACCACAGGCGTGTGAGTGATTTGCTCCAGTCCTTAACTATTTCTTTTCTTCTGTGGACAACTCCACACAGTGCCTCTCTCTGACGTAGGCACTGACACTGAGCCAACAATTCCTTCAACCTTGACATCCTATCTTTCTGTCAAATGAGAGCAATTTGGGATTAATATGTAGTTCTTGCTCTCAGAAACTAAAGAGCGAGTGACGGTCAAAGCTGAATAGGTAAAAGAATCTCTCTAGAAATTAGTTGAAACATGGAGTTTTGGTTTATTTTCTCTAAGTGGAATCACATGGTTTTCTTCATTACATTGCAAATGTAACATGTAGAACCCATGTCTATGGTGTTCCATGTTTCTTAGCATCGTGTCTACCATAGAGTAGGTTCAGTTCAGTTACCCACGATTATTGGTACATCTTGGTTAGTCAGAGCTGGAATCTGGAGAGCCAGGTTGGCCCTGCATCTCTGGGCTGAAGGAAGGATTGGGGTGTACACAATCCTTGTCAAGTTCGTGCTGTCATGCTGGAAGCCAGTGACTCAAAGCATCAAGCCTATAGCAGTCCTGAGGTACAAAAGTCACACAGTCGGAAGAGACTGGCTGGCTTTTTTGTGTACTCTAACAGAACTCAATGACCGTGGAAAGTACATTTTGGTGCCTCTGGCCGCCATGACAATCTGACCTTGGGTATAATATTCATCTTTTGTACCCATGACAACTAGGACCTATCTACCATGGAAAACCTAACTACTTAACACATCAGGAATCTTTTATGGCCTCCTGAACAGTAACCAGGAAGAAGAGATGGACTATTCCAGACACCATCTTCATAGACGTTCCAGAAGAAATAAGTCAATTTAAATTCATTTTTTAAAGGCAACCTCAGAAGGGTATCACTCTACAGTCTCTGGCTAAATAGGGATGCAGGTGGGCTAACTTTTAGACTCGCTTGTTCTGGAAGAAAACAAATTAAACTGGGGAGCTATTGGCTCAAAATAAAATGTTGTCTCTGGCAGACTGTTTCATCATTTGGCATTATACAAAATGAATATGAATCCCTTAGAAACAACCATTCCTTTTAAAAAATGAAGCAAAAAACCCAAACCCTTAATAAATATCTGAGTCTCTTACATTGGAAGGAATTTACTGAGCATCTGCCGGGAGGCGTTCTATTGAGATTCACTTCCCCTTGAATTCCCCACCTATTAAGAAGCAGGATGCTCACTGCTTGAAATGTCAGCAGTACTGGCTGCACCTTCACTCCATCAATTAAAATCTACACTCTGACCTATTGTGGGGGTATCCATCTGGCTTCCTGAAGCTTCTGTGACTCCTCATGTAGCTGCGTAAAAGAATGTGTGACAAGCAGGGGAGTCTTAAAACCTCTGTAGGTTTCATCTTCACAAATAAAAATAAATGGTTTGAGGGAGACTAGAGAGGCTGCAGTTATGCTAAGCCTCCTGCCATGACAGCTTACCTGTTGGTGCCGCATGAGGTCATGCTCCAGCTGAGGGCCATTTCATTTAATTAAAGGGAAGACCTGTTGGTGATTAATGTTCATATATTTTCCCAATCGAGGTCTTACTCTAAATAATGCATCTGCAGCGTGATTGGTCAAATCTTGGTTGATGGCTAGACACAGACAAGGGTTTAACTTTATCACTCCCCTTTCTAAGATTAGGATCTGTCTTTTTTATCTTGTCGTCCTTTGAAACTCCCCCAAGGCAAATCTAACAGTCTGTGCTCCTGAAGAATTCTTCCTGATGTTCTCCATGGCTTAGGACTTTTTCTAGCTCCTGTGAATGCAGTTTTAAAGACCTGTTCCCTTATGCTTGTCCAAATGTTCTTCCTAACTGTTGGCTGTTATGAGCTACCTAGTAGTAGCCATGTGGAATGGAAAAGGGGCAGATGGATGCCCAGAGTTCAGGAGACAGGGCCGGGCTGACATCCCAGAGAGACATGTTGGGAAGGTAGGTGAGACCCTGTTACCCTTCAACTTTGAAGGGTTTTCTTCATCTGCCATCAGAGATGCCTGTCTCAGATCAACTCAGAAAAGATGTCTCTTCCTTCTGCCCCTCCAGTGTTACTCATCCATCAGATCTCTCTCTATATTACCACAGACAGACCACTGACTGTCACTTGGGGTCTTACCCGCGTTATATGCCTTTGCTACCTTTCCATGAGCGATCACACAATGCTCTAAAGTTATCCTACTTGGGGGTCACAGTTTGGACCCTAAGCCAATTTAGTCACCTGTCCTTAGTAAGTCAATTAAAAGAGCCAAATTAATAAATGAAAGAAAAAAAGGAGATTTCTTTAATATGGCCAAATTAGGAAGAGGGTCAAGGAGATCCAGGGAGCTCCTCCCTCAAATCTGTCTTCAATTAGATTAGAAATGAGATTAAAGTTTAAACAGAAGGCCAAGGGTATGTCCATCTAAGCAGTCCCAGTCAAGGTGTGGTGCTGCCTGCCACACACCCGTCCTTGTCTGAGCTTCAGCCCATCCTGTAGGGTGGTCTGACAAGTTGTTAGAGCTTTGAGAAGATAATCTTGGGGGGAGATGAGTTCTTCCTCTGGCTCGGCCTTTTCCTTCCCCCAGCATAAGATTCCTGGGAAAACTCCCATTTCTTTAGGGTCTACCGTTTCAACAGTCTGATATTCAGATTGAGAGACATATTTTCTCTTTAGAATATCTTCATTCCACCAGGTCATAATACTAATCATTTGCTTACCATCTTTCTTGCTCTTTTGAAGCTTCCTTACGGCAGGATTATATCTACATTCCAACACCTAATGTAACACCTCTGATAGGTGCTTCATTCTGATTTAACTATGTCATCATTCTTTGATTTAGTACTTTTATCCCTAATCTTCTTAAAGTACCAGACCAATGGTTCACATGCAGAAGAGACCACGAAAGTGCAGAGAGACACTGTAGCGAAATCCACTAGACTTCATGGTTGTCTGTCTGTCCAAATAAAACCTGACCAGAATCCTTGAGAAGGACTAGACTTCACGGTTGTCTGTCCAAATAAAACCTGACCAGAATCCTTGAGAAGGACTAGACTTCACGGTTGTCTGTCCAAATACAACCTGACCAAAATCCCTGAAGAGGAGAAATGAAGGAAAGGGGATCATGGGATATTTGTTAAAAGTAGACTCATGTGTTTTCTAATTGCCATTGGAAACATAGCAAAGATGGTCTATGTGAGTGTTGGAGATGTAGATCCTTTTAAAGGCTGATGTTAAGTGTGTGTGTGTGTGTGGTAGTCTATTAGCATTTTGGTGACTGTATAGATTGCATCATGGTTTTTGAGGGCTTTTAGGACAAAACAACCCTCAGAATGGCTGCTGACTACTTTTATCTTCTTAGATAAACATTCTGTATTTTCTTTCTAGTGACTGTGGAAAAACGTGCTGGGATGGAAAGCTATCCTTAATTTGTAAACCCCTACTTATTTTTATTGAGAAGCATCGAGACTTAGATCAGTTGTTACCTCTGTGTTTCAGGGAGGGAGATAGGCTTCTTATTTCTTGTTTCCTAGGCCAGCTCTTAGGTTCTTGCAGACACATAGTGTATGTATTGATCCCTCTCTAAAGCATCAGTAGAGGGTGTGTGTATGTGTGTATGTGTGCACAGGCTGTAGCCGGCCACAGTTCTCTTGCCCCTTTCTGCAACTGTAAGCAGGAGGGACAAGAAGTAGCTGCTTCTAAACTTGGCGGGTAAGTATTAAATTTATGCCATTTGTCTGTCCACAATAACTAACCTAAGGCAGTTTCTGTCTGGATTAGCCACAAAAGGTCAAGCAATTATTGTTTTATTTTGTTTTTGGAGTAGAGATGAGTTTTAGGCTCTTAAATGACACTGCTTCCTGTCACCCCAGCTTTCAGATGGAAAAATCAAACATGTCACCAGTAAGAAGGGCCATACAGGTGCCTAGGTTCTGAGCTGTTTAGAGTAAAACATCACCATCTTTTGATGACTGACTGATGATGGTGGCTGAGCTGTTGGAGGTTAGTAACCAGGCATTGGAGAATTATTTGGAGGAAAAGATAATTAGACTGAATTAGGATGCACCAAAGTGGGGCTAATTCTCATCTAAATGTTTTGAACATCATGATTGTTGTGGGAGGCTGCTTGTTTGTTTCCCAGCTGCACAGACTCCTGAAAATAATCACACAGAAACTGTATTATTTAAATCACTGCTTGGCCAATCACTTAAGTGTATTGTTAGCTAGCTCTTACATCTAGAATTAACCCATTTCCAGTATTTTATATTTTACCATGAGGCTCGTAGCCTACAGGCAAGGTTTCACATCTTTCCACTCTGGCAGCTACATGGCGTCTTACTGACTCTGCATACACTCTCCCTATATATCTCTTCCAGCCTGGCTAAATTTTGTTAAGCTATTGGCTGAAAGCACCTTCTTTATTAACTAATAAAAACAATGCATATACAGGAGGACTTTCCACACCATTTCCCCTTTTCTGTCTAAATAAAAAAGAAGGTTTTAACTTTAACATAGTAAAATTATATATAACAAAACAGGTATCAAGCAAGAATTACAGTTACAATATTTATATCTATTTTATCTTTTATCACAACTAAGGAAATCTACAGCTGTAAGTATCTATTCTTCAACTCCATCAAAGACTCCAGAAGGATATATTACCTAAGTAAACAGGAAATGCATTATAAACAACTTCCAAAACTCTAAAATTGACAGAGGCATCTCATTGCCTGGACAGTTACTCAAAGTTCTTCTGTATCGTTGGGGCATCCATCTTCAGCGTACAGGCCCATAGAGTTCAGTACACTTTTTCATGAAGCAGGAAATTTCAAAGACAGTTCTGCCTATATTGGCAGTTTGTCAGTCACTTTCTTCTGTGTCCTGCAGGATGTTTGGAAGACTTTTTCATGAAGCAGGAACCCCAAAGGGACTGTCTCACCTTTAAGCAAGTTCAGCAGTCATCTCTCCATGGGTCCCATATTCCAGCTCACACAGCATAACATTAAGCAATCCAGGCAAAAGCAGTCTCTTGCTCAAATTGCTAACAAACTCCATAAGGAGCCTCTTCAATGTCCATCATCCTTTTGAAGTAGATTGGAACAGATGTGTCTCATTGTCATAAAAGGTCTTCACCTCTTAGAACATTTTAAATGCCATATTCTGAAGGTCTCTGAAAGATTTGAAGAATACCTATCTAACTGAAATATATCTCTCTATATATCTAGAAAACCTAACTAGCATGACTATAAACTTGACTATTATAGATGGTTATCTATTAACCAATATTTCTTAATTATACATTACATTTTAAAATGAACTCACAAACACAATACCTTAATCAAGAGCAGAAATATACATATAATAACATGGACCTAAAATTTGTATCAATAGCCAATATCCATACCAATACAAATTATTCATATCTATATCATATTCCCCTTTAAATGTAAATAAACATTTATAAACAATCATTTAGGAACTTTGGACATAGTTTTCTCTAAACTGCTTCCTGCTTTTTGTTGGGCAAAGTAATTTTAGGGGGTGTTCATGACAACCTTTTGGGGATTCTTGGTCCATCAAACTACATTAGTCTGGAAGAAATCCATAGATTCTCATCTTCTGTGGAAATAAAAGAAGAACCTCTTTTCCAAAGCAACATAATCTTTAGACTCAAATTTGGAAGTCAAAATACCTTTAAAATATGAATGCTGGTGTAGCTTAGCAGTGCATACAATGAATGTTAAGTGGGGTGGCTAGGGCCAACACAGTCCTGCCTGATTGTTCTGCCCAGTACAACATGACTGAGGCATGTTGGAAAAAGCAAGAATAGAGTAAAGAACAGAACTGTAGAAGCTGCAAGAGATAGATGATGGTACAATGTGAGAGGTCATTCTATCGGACAAGTTGCCCACGAGCCAATGGGCTTCCTGAATTATCCAACTCCTGTTCCCAGCTGTGCTTAAGTACACATAGGACCAACACCTGCTGGTTGGTGTTGGTAGGACGCCTATGCCAATAGGGGGACCACCTGAAAGATTCTGAGTGTTCTTTTTTCTTTCTGGCTTCATTACCCTTTTGGGGGGTACATTTGGGGAAAATGCCTTCTTTACATCTTGTAGCATTAGGGAAGCGGCAGGAAAGCTTTTCTGTTTTTTCTGAGTGCTAATATTTGATACTGCCTGTGAACTCAGAGTACTGCAACCTGAGGACACTGTAGAACTGCTCTTTTGGCTCTGTTTTCAATTTTGAAAAGTCCATTTTCTGTATCACTGGGAGTTCTCCTAGCATCATTTCTCCCAGGGCACTGCACTTTCCAGTTATTTCTGAAGGTGACTTATGGTGACGTGTCTGTGCTGCCGTGTTTTAGTGCAGCGTGCCATCACTTTCTTAGATGACTCCTGCTCCCTCAGCAGCCCTGCTCTCTCAGGGAAAGCAGGAAGGAGAATGTGTGGAACCATTGCTAGGCAAATGGGAGTCAAGGAAGCAGGACGGTGTAGAAATGAAAATATCTCATCTTGTAGTCTTTTGGAATTACAGGGTGTGGTTATGAAATGGAGACCATACTTAGCCACTTTCTGGGTTCTCTCTGTGCCGCATGTGAGCTGAAGCATGACCCCTGCCTGCAGCATCTATGCTCGTCCTGGAAGAGTGAGTGCCAGTAGAGTCAGAGTGGCAACCTGTGTGCCAGGGATCTGGACCCACCTCTTTTCAAACACTGCCTGTTCTCCTCTGCGATTCAGGCTAGTCTGTGCAGTTTGTTAATGGTCAGTAGTGAAAGTCACGTTTCCACTGGACAATGCTGAGGTTTTCATCTAATGTGGGAAGAGTTCTAGGTCAGTCAATATGGGTCAATGGACCTAGGAGAGATGGATACTGTTCCCACATCATTCAAATGCTCTCCAGTGGACTAATTTACCTTGTGAGGTGTATATCTAGTTCATACCTGAAACTAAAGACTTCAGCCAAAGAATAAATAGTAGCCATAACGCTTAATCACCCTTAAGCTTCTGGTTCAACTCTGTCCTAAGTAGACAAAGAGAAGAATTGATATCCATATACAAGAAAAATGACCTCATCTCTGTAAAAAGTAACTTCGTGTGCATCTTAACAGTCTTAAAAACATAAGACCTAAACCCACAAAACCTTTAGAATAAAATCTCATCATCTTGGATGAAGTCAAGAAGGCTGGAGCCAGAGAGTGAGGAATAGTACCGAGCTGGATGTGATGGAGAAGTGAGCATGTTTGATGTAATCAATATATCAGGAATATTTCATGGGGTTATTAGGTTATTGAATACTGATATAAACATTACTTTTGTTTCTGTCTTGATTTATGTTCTTTTTAAAACCTGGATTCTGCTTATCATTTAGGGAATAAATTTTAGCAAGGTAAAAGTGTAGGGTGTTTTAAGTTAGGAGGCTACTATTATCATAGAGTGGAACGAGAGTCATTAGATACACAGAGTGTCTCAACCAGAGTGGCACTGGCAGATACTGGAGAAGAGGACAGATGGATGTGTTTAACGAGTAGAAGGGAGTGTGTTTGCCAAAGTACTGGGTGTGGTAGGTGATGGGCTCAGGGAAGCTTCTGAATTTGGGCTTGAATCATCATTTCATAGGACAGACTGGTTACTGAGATGGGGAATATCAATTGCCTATAACTTTATGACTCCCAAAAGTCTTTCAGATATGCTATCCTTTAGGGTTTTAAAATAATCCATATGAAAAAGCCAGGGTATAATCCCATCTCACATATAAGTCTCCAAGTGAGTGGTTTCTTTCTGTCCATGTGCCGTTAGCTGGAGGGAAGGCTCTGTGTGGGACAACTCAGCCTTTTGATAAAGCTGTTCTATGAAGACACCTCGGTGTGAGCACCGCCGCCATTCCCAGGCACAGTCACAACCTCTTTTTTGCCCCAGATCTATTTCAGGTTCATTTAATGTACTGGCAGCCTCCATGCTCAAAGAGTTTAAGAGCTATTTCAGGCATCTATTTCTGCCCGAAGCATCACTGCCCCTGTTCTCAGAAGCCAGGTGACGCAGACAGTAGGTAACCTGAGACAGAACTTCTTGACCCACATAAATCACTGACTCACGTCACAATCAGAGTACTAGGGACCTATGTGTGGTATACTGACACTGATGATGCACAAGTCCTTTCTGATGTTTCACTATTATTTGCACATAATACATTTGCATGACATCATATTTGCTACTTTTCACAGTAATTCAAGACTTGCTATCGTTCATGTTTCCAGACTTCTACAAAGTGAGTTGAGCTCACATTGGTTAGGTCAAAGGCCAGGTTGTTTCTCTCATGATACTACTCAATGGAAAGAGTTGTAAAACGTCTTTCCAATTGCACTTAGTGTCCCCACTCAGTCAGCATTAGCAATGGGAAGGCTGCACATGAGTAAAGGGCTTATAGTCTAGGAGCGCCACAAACCACAACTAGTAGTTTCTCCTCTAGATCATTCCTACAGCGAGAATTTTTGCCATTCTCAAGGCATTGCTTCTATTTATTACTTTATCTTATATGACTTTCCTAATTCTATATAAATAACATCTGGCTGGCTCTACTCTATAAAGTAAGTGAATTAAGATGAGGTTCTGCTGTTTGTCCTGGTTAGAAATTTTTGGAAATTTTCTGCAAATTTGTAAAACCAGTGGTCTGTTATCCTTAGATCTATAGTATACAGCATTGCCAGCTGACAGCTTTCTCACGAAGATGGTAGTTAGTGTATTGAAATGCTGTGTAAATTTAGTTAGTAAAAGTAGCCCAGATCAACAATGAAACCAAGAGCAGTACTTATTCACTTTCAGAAGGAATTATCTATCTATCTATCTATCTATCTATCTATCTATCTATCTATCTATCTATCATCCATCCATCCTGTCATCTATCTGTCTATCTATCTATCTATCTATCTATCTATCTATCTATCTATCTATCATCTATCTATCTATCTATGATATCATATGACCAAATCTTTATAACTTTCATAAAATTGAAATGTAACTACTATGATTAAAGATAAATTATTGCTATATATAGTTCTGTTGGGGATGTTGCTTATTTTAATCATCCAGTAATGGCAGTTGGTTGAGTTTTAGTGGTCGTTTTCTGCTTTGCAGAACTCAGTCTTAAATGGGATGCCGTTATCAAGTCCTGGAGGCTCAGGCATCTATTCAGGAGAGAAATGGAAAGATTGTATGAACCAGAGGTGGTAGATGACTCTAGTGTCTTCCATTCTCAAAGGATTTATGAACATATGAACTCACAGAGACTTCAGCAGCACACAAAGAGCCTTCACAGGTTCAAACCCGACATAATACCAGCACTGAGAAGGTGAAGCGGACACAGAGTTAATCTAGCCTTAATCTGTTTGCATTTGACACCTTCTGGGGAAAGGAACATCAGTTTTCTCCAGTGCAGAATATCAATCACACTCCAGGGTAGGCCTCATGCCCAGGAGTAGCTGGCCATCCCAACATGGATTTGTGTGTGTGTGTGTGTGTGTGTGCGCGCACACTCACATGCATGCACACTTTCTGTTTTGGTATTTTTTTCTCTATTGATCTCTTTTTGTTTGTCTCTTTTGATTTTTATATTTTTGGTGGGTTTATTTTTTTGAGAGAGAGAGAGAGAGAGAGAGAGAGAACATGAAGTTGAGGAGGTAGGGAGGCACTGGGAAGAGTTGGGGGAGGGGAAAGAATATGATAAAAATATATTGTGTAAAGAACCTTTTAAATAAAATTTAAAAAATAAAAGATACAGAGAAGTGATGGTCCCCTCATCATTCAGATGGCCTCACGACTGAATGGCATCATATTTGGAACCATTGTGGAATCTTGCAGCCACATATAAAACTAACCTGAGGGTAACTGAGTCACTCCTGATTTGGAGAGCATACACAGAGACAAATTACCTAGATTCTTAGTGCTGGAGCTGGCTAGTAAATCCATCAACTCTGCAGTCAGTCTTATAAACTACCTTTTATTGCAACTTTAGAGAGGTATAACATGCAAATACGTTGTCTACGCATTTAAGGTGCATGGTTTACACTTTGACATAGGTAAGCATTATGAACTGATCATGGAGGCCAAGATAATTAACATCCACCCCCCACACCATTATCTTTTTCTTTTGGTAAGAACTTAAGATCTTTCCTCTTAGCACAGGAGACAATATGCTAACTACTTTAAGTTTATTGAGGTAAATTTGTATGCATCAAAATATATCCACCCAGGTTTGGTGGAATACATCTACAATTCCAGCACTTCAGAGGTTGAAGCTGGAAAATTATAAGCTCGTGCTCAGCCTTGGTTATCTAGTGATTTAAAGACCAGCCTGTGCAATTTGCAAAAATTTGCCTCAAAATAGAGAGCATGGATAAATAAATAATAAAGCAATGCATCTTCCCCTTAGAGTTACAAGAGTTTTAACAACTGTGCTTGAGTCGTTCGTTTGTTATGCATTTCTAAAGCAGCTTCCTGATGAAGTTTCTAATTTTATTCAGAAAATATTCATTGTCTATTAACTATACCAGTCAGGTTCTGTGCAGAATTTAAAATGAGACAGGCATGGTCCTATGCCTCAGGGAAATGCTCATTTATTTTATAAGTAATATAAAAACGAAGGATGATTTCATAATAGCTTTACTTGGAAAACCAAGTGACTGAAATTTAGTTTTCTTCATTTTTTTCTCTCCTCTAATGAGCATTGTTAGAAGTGTTTTACATGCCTGTCTCTGCAGATGTATAGATAGATTAGACCACATGATCCTCGAAAGGAAGCAGAAGTGTACATTAAACTTAGACTAAAATAAGATCTGCCCTGCCCAGAGTTCCTGTAGGCCTTTGTGTCAGCACATTGGTGGCAGCCGAGGTAGACTCGCTCTCTGTAGTAGAGTCTAATCTATCAGAGGGAGTTAGTAATCAATATCTTGTTTCTTCTTTTTGTGATCCCAGAAAAATTATAATCTTGCCATAGGAAAGGCTCAAAGCAAGCATTTGCTGAATAAATTAAATATCTGTAATATAAATGAAGCAATTTTAGTGAGCCTCGAAGGTTGCACTGTATTTTCCCTTAAATCCTGGAATCTCTGGCTAATGTAATATGATTAAGCAAACATCAAAGGCACAAATATTCATGGAAATGAATTTAAATCAGAAATTTGTTCTTCACAAATATTTTTACTCTGGTCTTCTCAGCCATCATTTAAAATAAATCAAATTCTCTCTCTCTCTCTCTCTCTCTCTCTCTCTCTCTCTCTCTCTCTCTCTGCTTTTAGAGGAGAATAATAAAGAAGAGAAAGGGGGAAAGGAAAAGGACAGAAAAGAAGTGAGAGAAGGAAAGGGAAAGGCATCTCCAGTTCTTGACAAAGAAAAATCAAGTGCTTTATCTTACTGACATTAGAGCAAATTACAATTCCATCCCATAGACCTTCATGTACCCTCATGACCTTCATTTGTCACATCACCTGAATCTAACTCACCTTGTCAGAATCCTCTGTATGTGGCCACAGTTTAGTGCAGTTCAAACTCCTACGGGAGTCATGCTCTCCCACTGTGCCCCGTGGCTCTACCTAGTTTTAGTAACTGGTATTTGAGGACCTCTTATGTTGCTAAACTATAAATAGTATAATTTAATTTTCATAACAGTCCTTTTAATTTTTTAATATCCTCAAACACATATTTTGAGAGCTAGTAACGCAGACACTGCACCTATTTCAAAATGGTATATGCGCTCCTACAGGCCTGTCTGTTTTCTCCAGGCACTCAAAGGGGAACAGGGGATGGGCCTCAGTGACACAGACAGTGAACTAAGCCTTCTGGTTCTTCCAGAAGCTTCCAACTTGAGTATCCTCTTGTGTTCATGTGGGTGAAGGTGCCAGAAGGAGCCTCCAGATAAAGTAGGAACCCCTGGAGCCAGATTTACAGGCTTGTATAAACCAGTCATGGTGGGGAAACTGAACTCGGATCCCCTGAAAGAGCAGCGCTCACCCTTCACCACTGAACCAACTTCCGGCCGCAGTTCCCAATATTTTACCTTTAGGGACTTAGTAGGCAGAACCTAGTTCACACACCATGTCATCTACCACCATTCCCCCATCTTTGTAAGAGGCTTGGAGGACTAAGGGTTAAAAGGGTCACCTTGGGCTGTAGAATAAACAGAATCTGTCTTTCCTGCTTATGGGAAGGGAAGTTATTCAGCAATTATTAAGTTGTGGATCCTAGATACACACACACACACACACACGCACACACTGGCCTAAGCATTGTGAACACTAGGAGCTTCTTCTCCACACCCCTTCACTTCACTCTTTTCCCCCTTGCCTGAAAAATAAAGAACATGCAGAGTTCATCTTTTTTACCCCCAGATCCTCGCTTGCCACAAACATTCTATCCTGAGCCTCGAGGGAGTACTGAGGTTGGTACTGAAGGCCACCGATACCCTACAACCATAAAATTATTCCGCTGTCTCTTTGGAACTGTGATTGTCCTACTGTTACAGATTATAACATGAATATCTGATATGCACGATATCTGGTACGTGTCCCCAAAGGGGTCGAGACCATGACTTTAGAACCTCTGCTACGTAGGGCTGTGTAGATTAAGTCTGCAGGCCGATGGTCACAGTCAAGATGTTTCCCTTCTTAGAGTCTTGGTTTTTGTTACTTAAAAACTTTTCTGTCAAGATCAACTTGGATGCAGTGGGTGACATTATTCAAACAGCAGCTCCCTCATAAACAACGTTAATCAGTTAATGATTACCATTACAGAGATACATAACACATATTAGAGGTGGGGCGTGGGCTGGATCTGACCCAGGATAGGGTGTGGCAATTTAAGGGGCTCACAGCTTGAGGTCGAAGCAGCAGAAGCAGAGAGCATGCTGACCTGACCTGGGGTAGGGCATCCAGTCACAGGGCGGCCACCATGAGCCACGGTAGCAGGGTCGACACTGCTGTTATTGCAGACAGTAGCTGACTCCCGGGGGAAGACTAAGTCAGGACCTGTGCCCCTGATTGCTGGTCCCACAGAAGAAAATAACACCTCAACCCAACTATTACTTCTTCTTCTCCTGAACATTGTAAACACAGCCACAGGAAGAAGAAAGATGGCTTGAACAACAACAAAAACAAAACAAAACAACCCCCCAAACAAAAAACAAAACCAAAAGCCAGATGTCCAAGTCCTAGTGCAGAAGGAAGAACATGAAAAACCAAGACATGTCTCCTTGAAAGAATGGTTGCAAACATTTCCCAACAACTCAAAGAAGAGATGAATGTACTTCAAGAGAACAAAAATTAAGAGATTAATGATTACTTTATAAAATGTGATAGCTATTAATAAGGCTGAGCACCAAGATAAGCTACTCATTTTTCCATTTAGAATAGATAGTAGCCAACAAGTGATTAGTAACATCTCTTTCTCTGCACTTAAATGGATCTCTAACTTTTAAAAGAAACTGTCTTTTTCTTTCTTTCTCTCTCTTTCTCACCCCCTACCTCCCTCTATCTGAATTTGTAATAACTAAAGACATTAGTATAAGCTTGGTAAATAGGAAATGCACACTGAGAAGTCATTGAGTATAGGTAAAATGCCAGACAAAGGGGAGGAACGGTGGATTGTTTTTACAGCTGTCCGTGAATGGATCTGTAGAGGAGACTTTGAAAGATCCAGAGCTGCATTAGCCTTCGTGCCCTCTCTCAGTTATGGAAGTTTCTATAATGCCCTCACCATGGCTTTCTTTTGAAGATGTCTTTATCTGTGCCCAGAGCCATTTCCAGCACAGTAACTCAGAGAGAGCTCTAGGATCTCTGACTTCACGGTGCCTGTGAGTCACACACTGAACCGTGGCAATTTTTAACAAGTGGATTTTAGAAAGAACAGTAGGTGAGAAAACACTAAATTAGATGATAGACAATGCTTGATCAGTGTTTGGTTATTACCAGCAACCAGACATAGGGGCAATTCTGCCTCTCTGCTGTTGTCTATTATGAGAGACAGTTTGTCTTTATGAACAAGTGAATCAGACAGCAGACAACTTATCTTTATGGATGAGGGGGAGTCGTTGCCAAAAGTTCCTAACACCAAGGACCCTCTAGAGTTACTGTGTGTGTTTGCTAGTCACCATGACCATGTCTTCATTGGGTTCTTCTTCTTCTTCTTCTTCTTCTTCTTCTTCTTCTTCTTCTTCTTCTTCTTCTTCTTCTTCTTCTTCTTCTTCTTCTTCCTTCTTCTTCTCCTTCCTCTTCTTCTTTTCCTCTTCCTCCTCTTTTTCTTCCTCCATCTCCTTTTTTTTTGAGACAAGGTTTCTCTGTATTGCCTTGGCTGTGCAGAAACTCACTTTGTACACCAGGCTGGCCTCAAACTCACAGAGATCTGCCTGCCTCTGCCACCCAATTTCTGGGATTAAGGGTATGCACCGCTGGTTACCGCTGTCTTCAAATTCGGATTTGCAAGAGTAGAATTAAGGTGCTATTGGTACACTGCTGGCTCTGAATTGTTTATGCTGACAGTGAGTATTTATTTACTATGTCTTATTTTCATTGGTTCCTTTAAAATTGGCAAGTTATAGCCATTTGAAAGATGAAGAAGACAGAATCTCAGCTCTATAAAGAAACTGCCTGTAGTTTTATAGCTCTGGAGTTTGACAGCAAAGATGTAAAGGAGATCATCACGGCTTTGAACCAATGAGTGGCAGCTTGCTGGTGGCCAGGGTGTTCCTGTGCTTTTCTGTCGTTAACTACCACACCATCTATGCCTCTGCTGGAGAGACAGAGTATGGCTGATGTCATGTAATGGACAGCCATGTAGGCATGCCAGATATCTTGGGGTTTCGATGATCACAATACCTGACAGAAACAGCTTAAAGCATTAAAGATTTCGATCCATTCACAGTTTCGGAGGATTTTGGTCCATCGTGGAGAATTTGTGGCAGCTAGAGAATGTGGCAGAGGCTGTTTACATCACAAGAGGCAGGGCAAGAGTGAGGAAGTAGGGTGAGAGCAACCCTCCAATTCCCCTTCTGCTTTCTTTCACCAGCCTACAGCCCACCCATGCAGCATCAGGTCTTCTTAGAACAGCTTCACCTTTTCTTATTTCAACTGGAGGCTGCCGCGAGTGGTGTGAATAACTTCAAAACTTGTGCCTGGGAGGATATTTTTCAATTTGAACCTAAGAGTAGAAAAGCTAAATCACAACTGGGTTCTATTTGTAAAATGCCTGTGTCTCTTTGTGTCTCTAAAATGAATCTCTCATCTGGGATTTTGGGTGTCATATGGCAATTTGAGCCATGGTGAGGAACCAGTGAACATCATTTTAGAAGAAACAGCCTGGGCAGCTTCTGTGGAAAGGATATGGGAAGAAGGTTAGGATGCTGAGGTGCTCCATCACAGTTAGCACTTGTCCTTTCTCTCTTCACCAACATCGAGAGATGTGCAGAAGCTGCTCTTCTCAGCTGAGTCCATCCCTAGGACTTGTCTTCCACCTGGCCCAGTGACTAATTGTTCTCACCTACTGGTCTAGATGTGGGAGAAGGGATGTTCCCCTCCAGTCCCACACTGAGACAATTCTAAAGGACTACCTAGCTCTTAAGCTCCTGTTAGTAAAACCAAGTCTGTATACCACCCAAATGTCAGAACAGGAACTCTGTTGACCCACCATTAGTAGTTAGTGCTTGTGGCTCCCTTACTACTTTGCACTCAGATGGGGATGGCTTAGGTAGAGCAAATTCTGACTTTGAAAATGAGTGTTATTTTAATAGCTCATTTGATGTCTCCTTATATGGCACACCTGCTGTCTTTCAATTCTATTAAGTATATATACGGTGAGAAATTAAACAGGAGAAGCAATTGAATTACCTTAGGAAGAATGAGCACAGGGGAACAAAGAAAAGGAGTTCTGTCAACCAGAAGTTAATTGTACTGCTTAGCAGCCTCCAGCTGAATTAAGAGAATCCTTGGAGAACATTTGGAGAATCAGATCTGGTACAAAAGAAAAGGTGTAACTTTCCAAGTATGTGGATGCTTGGTTGAGTGTTTTCCTACTTCTCAAGTTTAGGCAGAGTTTGTGCTGAATTTGAAATCTGGGTTTAAAAGTATATCTCTGGTGTACTTCCATACATAAGTGTAAGTCTGTAAGGTTGAGTTTAAAGGTTAGAATCCAATCTGTCCTGGGTAAGGTGGACAAATCATTTGCAAAA